>NC_136058.1:297689812-298104933 GCF_964261635.1 Lissotriton helveticus | reverse complement strand
ACACCAGAGGTATCGCATGACAGTAAAACCCACTTTTCAGTTGCCCAGGCCATGATCAATCATCGGTCAAACCCAACATTCTTCTTTAGACAGGTCGAACGAACCCATAATAAACAAGCATTGGAAATGCAATAGGTCTCGCATTAGAAAAGTTGGAGTTATTGGTCTTGTAAATGACATATTTTATTTATTTGTTGGTTTTTAAAATTCCTAAATTGATGGCTTTGTCATTTACAATGCCAATAGTTATAACTTTCGCGAATGTGACACCTATAGCATTTGGAATGCAACATGTTTTGTATTTACGTGACTTAGATGGCAGCTCTGGTCGTTAGGCCACATCTCTAGAGAGCAGGAGAGTGCAGCAGGGGAGAGAAGCACAGCAATGCAATAGGTCTCGCATTAGGAAAGTTTGAGCTATTGGTATTGTAAAGGACACATTTTTTATTTATGTGCTTGTTTTGAAAATAGCGAAATTAATAGCTTTGTTATTTACAATGCCAATAGTTTTATCTTTCGCAAATGTGACACCTATTGTAACACAATATGTGTTGTGAGGGTGAGGGTGAGGCGTTGAGGGTGAGGGGTTGAGGGTGAGTGAGGGTGAGGGGTTGAGGGTGAGTGTGAGGGTTTGAGGGTGAGTGGTTGAGGGTGAGTGAGGGTGAGTGGTTGAGGGTGAGTGAGGGTGAGTGGTTGAGGGTGAGTGAGGGTGAGTGGTTGAGGGTGAGTGAGGGTGAGGGGTTGAGGGTGAGGGGTTGAGGGTGAGGGGTTGAGGGTGAGGGGTTGAGGGTGAGTGAGGGTGAGTGAGGGTGAGTGAGGGTGAGTGAGGGTGAGTGAGGGTGAGTGTGAGGGGTTGAGGGTGAATGAGGGTGAGTGGGGTGAGGGGTTGAGGGTGAGTGAGGGTGAGTGAGGGTGAGTGAGGGTGAGTGAGGGTGAGTGAGGGGTTGAGGGTGAGTGAGGGTGAGGGTGGGTGAGGGTGAGTGAGTGAGGGTGAGGGGTTGAGGGTGAGTGAGGGTGAGAGTGAGGGTGAGTGAGGGTGAGGGTGAGTGAGGGTGAGGGTGAGTGAGGGTGAGGGTGAGTGAGGGGTTGAGGGTGAGTGAGGGTGAGGGTGATTGAGGGTGAGGGTGAGTGAGGGTGAGGGTGAGTGAGGGTGAGTGAGGGTGAGTGAGGGTGAGGGTGAGTGAGGGTGAGTGAGGGTGAGGGGTTGAGGGTGAGTGAGGGTGAGTGAGGGTGAGGGTGAGTGAGGGTGAGGGTGAGTGAGGGTGAGGGGTTGAGGGTGAGTGAGGGTGAGGGAGGGTGAGGGTGAGTGAGGGTGAGGGGTTGAGGGTGAGGGTGAGTGAGGGTGAGGGGTTGAGGGTGAGTGAGGGTGAGGGTGAGGGGTTGAGGGTGAGTGAGGGTGAGTGAGGGTGAGTGAGGGTGAGGGGTTGAGGGTGGGTGAGGGTGAGGGGTTGAGGGTGGGTGAGTGTGAGTGAGGGTGAGGGGTTGAGGGTGAGTGTGAGGGTGAGGGGTTGAGGGTGAGTGTGAGGGTGAGTGTGAGGGTGAGGGTGGGTGAGTGGTTGAGGGTGAGGGGTTGAGGGTGGGTGAGGGTGAGGGGTTGAGGGTGGGTGAGGGTGAGGGGTTGAGGGTGGGTGAGGGGTTGAGGGTGGGTGAGGGTGAGGGGTTGAGGGTGGGTGAGGGTGAGGGGTTGAGGGTGAGTGAGGGTGAGGGGTTGAGGGTGAGTGAGGGTGAGGGGTTGAGGGTGAGTGTGAGGGTGAGGGGTTGAGGGTGAGTGAGGGTGAGGGTGAGTGAGGGGGTGAGGGGGTGGGGGTGAGGGTGAGTGAGGGGTTGAGGGTGAGGGGGCGAGGGTGAGGGTGAGGGTGTGAGGGTGAGGGGTTGAGGTTGAGGGTGAGGGGGTGAGGGTGAGTGAGGGGTTGAGGGTGAGTGAGGGGTTGAGGGTGAGGGGGTGAGGGTGAGGGGTTGAGGGTGAGGGGTTGAGGGTGAGGGGTTGAGGGTGAGGGGTTGAGGGTGAGGGGTTGAGGGTGAGGGGGTGAGGGTGAGTGAGGGGTTGAGGGTGAGGGGGCGAGGGTGAGGGTGAGGGTTGAGGGTGAGGGTGAGGGGTTGAGGGTGAGGGGTTGAGGGTGAGGGGGTGAGGATGAGTGAGGGGTTGAGGGTGAGTGAGGGGTTGAGGGTGAGTGAGGGGGTGAGGGTGAGGGGTTGAGGGTGAGGGGTTGAGGGTGCGGGGTTGAGGGTGCGGGGTTGAGGGTGCGGGGTTGAGGGTGCGGGGTTGAGGGTGAGGGGTTGAGGGTGAGGGGGTGAGGGGTTGAGGGTGCGGGGTTGAGGGTGAGGGGGTGAGGGGTTGAGGGTGAGGGGTTGAGGGTGAGGGGTTGAGGGGTTGAGGGTGAGGGGGTGAGGGTGAGTGAGGGGTTGAGGGTGAGTGAGGGGTTGAGGGTGAGGGGTTGAGGGTGAGGGGTTGAGGGTGAGGGGTTGAGGGTGAGGGGTTGAGGGTGCGGGGTTGAGGGTGAGGGGTTGAGGGTGAGGGGTTGAGGGTGAGGGGGTGAGGGTGAGGGGTTGAGGGTGAGGGGTTGAGGGTGAGGGGTTGAGGGTGAGGGGTTGAGGGTGAGGGGGTGAGGGTGAGGGGTTGAGGGTGAGGGGGTGAGGGTGAGTGAGGGGTTGAGGGTGAGGGGGCGAGGGTGAGGGTGAGGGGTTGAGGGTGAGGTGTGAGGGTGAGGGGTTGAGGGTGAGGGGTTGAGGGTGAGGGGGTGAGGGTGAGTGAGGGGTTGAGGGTGAGTGAGGGGTTGAGGGTGAGTGAGGGGGTGAGGGTGAGTGAGGGGGTGAGGGGGTGAGGGTGCGGGGTTGAGGGTGAGGGGGTGAGGGGTTGAGGGTGAGGGGTTGAGGGGTTGAGGGTGAGGGGGTGAGGGTGAGTGAGGGGTTGAGGGTGAGTGAGGGGTTGAGGGTGAGGGGTTGAGGGTGAGGGGTTGAGGGTGCGGGGTGAGGGTGAGGGGTTGAGGGTGAGGGGTTGAGGGTGAGGGGTTGAGGGTGAGGGGTTGAGGGTGAGGGGGTGAGGGTGAGTGAGGGGTTGAGGGTGAGTGAGGGGTTGAGGGTGAGGGTTGAGGGTGAGGGGTTGAGGGTGAGGGGTTGAGGGTGCGGGGTTGAGGGTGCGGGGTTGAGGGTGCGGGGTTGAGGGTGAGGGGTTGAGGGTGAGGGGTTGAGGGTGAGGGGTTGAGGGTGAGGGGTTGAGGGTGAGGGGTTGAGGGGGTGAGGGGTTGAGGGTGAGGGTGAGGGGTGAGGGGTGAGGGTGAGGGTGAGTGAGGGGGTGAGGGGTTGAGGGTGAGGGGTTGAGGGTGAGGGGTTGAGGGTGAGGGGTGAGGGTGAAGGGTTGAGGGTGAGGGGTTGAGGGTGAGGGTTGAGGGTGAGGGGTTGGGGGTGAGGGTGAGTGAGGGGTTGAGGGTGAGGGGTTGAGGGTGAGTGAGGGTGAGGGGTTGAGGGTGAGTGAGGGTGAGGGTGGTTGAGGGTGAGTGAGGGTGAGGGTGAGTGAGGGTGAGGGGTTGAGGGTGAGTGAGAGTGAGGGGTTGAGGGTGAGGGGTTGAGGGTGCGGGGTTGAGGGTGAGGGGTTGAGGGTGAGGGGTTGAGGGTGAGGGGGTGAGGGGTTGAGGGGGTGAGGGGTTGAGGGTGAGGGGGTGAGGGTGAGTGAGGGGGTGAGGGTGAGGGTGAGTGAGGGTTGAGGGTGAGGGGTGAGGGTGAGGGGTGAGGGTGAGGGGTTGAGGGTGAGGGGTTGAGGGTGAGGGGTGAGGGTGAGGGGTTGAGGGTGAGGGGTTGAGGGTGAGGGGTTGAGGGTGAGGGGTTGAGGGTGAGGGGGTGAGGGTGAGTGAGGGGTTGAGGGTGAGGGTGAGGGGGTGAGGGTGAGGGGTTGAGGGTGAGGGTTGAGGGTGAGGGTTGAGGGTGAGGGGTTGAGGGTGAGGGGTTGGGGGTGAGGGTGAGTGAGGGGTTGAAGGTGAGTGAGGGGTTGAGGGTGAGGGGTTGAGGGTGAGTGAGGGTGAGTGAGGGTGAGGGGTTGAGGGTGAGTGAGGGTGAGGGTGAGTGAGGGTGAGGGGTGAGGGTGAGTGAGGGGGTGAGGGTGAGGGGGTGAGGGGGAGTGAGGGGTTGAGGGTGAGGGGGTGAGGGTGAGGGGGTGAGGGTGAGTGAGGGGTTGAGGGTGAGTGAGGGGGTGAGGGGTGAGGGGTTGAGGGTGTGAGGGTGAGTGAGGGGGTGAGGAGTTGATGGTGAGGGGGTGAGGGTGAGTGAGGGGTTGAGGGTGAGGGGTTGAGGGTGAGGGGTTGAGGGTGAGGGGTTGAGGGTGAGGGGTTGAGGGTGAGGGTGAGGGGGTGAGGGTGAGGGGGTGAGGGTGAGGGGTTGAGGGTGAGGGGTTGAGGGTGAGGGGTTGAGGGTGAGGGGTTGAGGGTGAGTGAGGGTGAGTGAGGGTGAGTGAGGGTGAGTGAGGGTGAGTGAGGGTGAGTGAGGGTGAGGGGTTGAGGGTGAGTGAGGGTGAGGGTGAGTGAGGGTGAGGGGTTGAGGGTGAGAGTGAGGGTGAGTGAGGGTGAGGGGTTGAGGGTGAGTGAGGGTGAGAGTGAGGCTGAGTGAGGGTGAGGGTGAGTGAGGGTGAGGGTGAGTGAGGGTGAGTGAGGGGTTGAGGGTGAGTGAGGGTGAGTGAGGGGTTGAGGGTGAGGGGGTGAGGGTGAGGGGGTGAGGGTGAGGGTGAGTGAGGGGTGAGGGGTTGGGGTGAGGGGTTGAGGGTGAGGGGTTGAGGGTGAGGGGTTGAGGGTGAGGGGTTGAGGGTGCGGGGTTGAGGGTGCGGGGTTGAGGGTGAGGGGGTGAGGGTGCGGGGTTGAGGGTGAGGGGGTGAGGGGTTGAGGGTGAGGTGTTGAGGGTGAGGGGTTGAGGGTGAGGGGTTGAGGGTGAGGGGGTGAGGGGTTGAGGGTGAGGGGTTGAGGGTGATGGGTTGAGGGTGAGGGGTTGAGGGTGAGGGGTTGAGGGTGAGGGGGTGAGGGGTTGAGGGGGTGAGGGGTTGAGGGGCTGAGGGGGCGAGGGTGAGGGTGAGGGTGTGAGGGTGAGGGGTTGAGGGTGAGGGGTTGAGGGTGAGGGGGTGAGGGTGAGTGAGGGGTTGAGGGTGAGTGAGGGGTTGAGGTGAGGGTGAGGGGTGAGGGTGAGGGGTTGAGGGTGAGGGGTTGAGGGTGAGGGGTTGAGGGTGAGGGGTTGAGGGTGAGGGGGTGAGGGTGAGTGAGGGGTTGAGGGTGAGGGGGCGAGGGTGAGGGTGAGGGGTTGAGGGTGAGGGTGAGGGGTTGAGGGTGAGGGGTTGAGGGTGAGGGGGTGAGGATGAGTGAGGGGTTGAGGGTGAGTGAGGGGTTGAGGGTGAGTGAGGGGGTGAGGGTGAGGGGTTGAGGGTGAGGGGTTGAGGGTGCGGGGTTGAGGGTGCGGGGTTGAGGGTGCGGGGTTGAGGGTGCGGGGTTGAGGGTGAGGGGTTGAGGGTGAGGGGGTGAGGGGTTGAGGGTGCGGGGTTGAGGGTGAGGGGGTGAGGGGTTGAGGGTGAGGGGTTGAGGGTGAGGGTTGAGGGGTTGAGGGTGAGGGGGTGAGGGTGAGTGAGGGGTTGAGGGTGAGTGAGGGGTTGAGGGTGAGGGTTGAGGGTGAGGGGTTGAGGGTGAGGGGTTGAGGGTGAGGGGTTGAGGGTGCGGGGTTGAGGGTGAGGGGTTGAGGGTGAGGGGTTGAGGGTGAGGGGGTGAGGGTGAGGGGTTGAGGGTGAGGGGTTGAGGGTGAGGGGTTGAGGGTGAGGGGTTGAGGGTGAGGGGGTGAGGGTGAGTGAGGGGTTGAGGGTGAGGGGGCGAGGGTGAGGGTGAGGGGTTGAGGGTGAGGGTGTGAGGGTGAGGGGTTGAGGGTGAGGGTTGAGGGTGAGGGGGTGAGGGTGAGTGAGGGGTTGAGGGTGAGTGAGGGGTTGAGGGTGAGTGAGGGGGTGAGGGTGAGTGAGGGGGTGAGGGGGTGAGGGTGCGGGGTTGAGGGTGAGGGGGTGAGGGGTTGAGGGTGAGGGGTTGAGGGGTTGAGGGTGAGGGGGTGAGGGTGAGTGAGGGTTGAGGGTGAGTGAGGGGTTGAGGGTGAGGGGTTGAGGGTGAGGGGTTGAGGGTGCGGGGTTGAGGGTGAGGGGTTGAGGGTGAGGGGTTGAGGGTGAGGGGTTGAGGGTGAGGGGGTGAGGGTGAGTGAGGGGTTGAGGGTGAGTGAGGGGTTGAGGGTGAGGGGTTGAGGGTGAGGGGTTGAGGGTGAGGGGTTGAGGGTGCGGGGTTGAGGGTGCGGGGTTGAGGGTGCGGGGTTGAGGGTGAGGGGTTGAGGGTGAGGGGTTGAGGGTGAGGGGTTGAGGGTGAGGGGTTGAGGGTGAGGGGTTGAGGGGGTGAGGGGTTGAGGGTGAGGGTGAGGGGGTGAGGGGTTGAGGGTGAGGGGGTGAGGGTGAGTGAGGGGGTGAGGGGTTGAGGGTGAGGGGTTGAGGGTGAGGGGTTGAGGGTGAGGGGTGAGGGTGAAGGGTTGAGGGTGAGGGGTTGAGGGTGAGGGGTTGAGGGTGAGGGGTTGGGGTGAGGGTGAGTGAGGGGTTGAGGGTGAGGGGTTTAGGGTGAGTGAGGGTGAGGGGTTGAGGGTGAGTGAGGGTGAGGGTGGTTGAGGGTGAGTGAGGGTGAGTGAGGGTGAGGGGTTGAGGGTGAGTGAGAGTGAGGGGTTGAGGGTGAGGGGTTGAGGGTGCGGGGTTGAGGGTGAGGGGTTGAGGGTGAGGGGTTGAGGGTGAGGGGGTGAGGGGTTGAGGGGGTGAGGGGTTGAGGGTGAGGGGGTGAGGGTGAGGGTGAGTGAGGGGGTGAGGGTGAGGGTGAGTGAGGGGTTGAGGGTGAGGGGTGAGGGTGAGGGGTGAGGGTGAGGGGTTGAGGGTGAGGGGTTGAGGGTGAGGGGGTGAGGTGAGGGGTTGAGGGTGAGGGGTTGAGGGTGAGGGGTTGAGGGTGAGGGGTTGAGGGTGAGGGGGTGAGGGTGAGTGAGGGGTTGAGGGTGAGGGTGAGGGGTGAGGGTGAGGGGTTGAGGGTGAGGGGTTGAGGGTGAGGGGTTGAGGGTGAGGGGTTGAGGGTGAGGGGTTGGGGGTGAGGGTGAGTGAGGGGTTGAAGGTGAGTGAGGGGTTGAGGGTGAGGGGTTGAGGGTGAGTGAGGGTGAGTGAGGGTGAGGGGTTGAGGGTGAGTGAGGGTGAGGGTGAGTGAGGGTGAGGGGGTGAGGGTGAGTGAGGGGGTGAGGGTGAGGGGGTGAGGGTGAGGGGTTGAGGGTGAGGGGTTGAGGGTGAGGGGTTGAGGGTCGAGGGGTTGAGGGTGAGGGGTTGGGGGTGAGGGTGAGTGAGGGGTTGAAGGTGAGTGAGGGGTTGAGGGTGAGGGGTTGAGGGTGAGTGAGGGTGAGTGAGGGTGAGGGTTGAGGGTGAGTGAGGGTGAGGGTGAGTGAGGGTGAGGGGGTGAGGGTGAGTGAGGGGGTGAGGGTGAGGGGGTGAGGGGGAGTGAGGGGTTGAGGGTGAGGGGGTGAGGGTGAGGGGGTGAGGGTGAGTGAGGGGTTGAGGGTGAGTGAGGGGGTGAGGGGTGAGGGTGAGGGGTTGAGGGTGTGAGGGTGAGTGAGGGGGTGAGGAGTTGAGGGTGAGGGGGTGAGGGTGAGTGAGGGGTTGAGGGTGAGGGGTTGAGGGTGAGGGGTTGAGGGTGAGGGTTGAGGGTGAGGGTTGAGGGTGAGGGTGAGGGGGTGAGGGTGAGGGGGTGAGGGTGAGGGGTTGAGGGTGAGGGGTTGAGGGTGAGGGGTTGAGGGTGAGGGTTGAGGGTGAGTGAGGGTGAGTGAGGGTGAGTGAGGGTGAGTGAGGGTGAGTGAGGGTGAGTGAGGGTGAGGGTTGAGGGTGAGTGAGGGTGAGGGTGAGTGAGGGTGAGGGGTTGAGGGTGAGAGTGAGGGTGAGTGAGGGTGAGGGGTTGAGGGTGAGTGAGGGTGAGAGTGAGGCTGAGTGAGGGTGAGGGTGAGTGAGGGTGAGGGTGAGTGAGGGTGAGTGAGGGGTTGAGGGTGAGTGAGGGTGAGTGAGGGGTTGAGGGTGAGGGGGTGAGGGTGAGGGGGTGAGGGTGAGGGTGAGTGAGGGGGTGAGGGGTTGAGGGTGAGGGGTTGAGGGTGAGGGGTTGAGGGTGAGGGGTTGAGGGTGCGGGGTTGAGGGTGCGGGGTTGAGGGTGAGGGGGTGAGGGTGCGGGGTTGAGGGTGAGGGGGTGAGGGGTTGAGGGTGAGGTGTTGAGGGTGAGGGGTTGAGGGTGAGGGGTTGAGGGTGAGGGGGTGAGGGGTTGAGGGTGAGGGGTTGAGGGTGATGGGTTGAGGGTGAGGGGTTGAGGGTGAGGGTTGAGGGTGAGGGGGTGAGGGTTGAGGGGGTGAGGGGTTGAGGGGCTGAGGGTGAGGGGTTGAGGGTGAGGGGTTTGAGGGTGAGTGAGGGTGAGTGAGGGTGAGGGGTTGAGGGTGAGAGGGTGAGGGGTTGAGGGTGAGTGAGGGTGAGTGAGGGTGAGGGTGAGTGAGTGTGAGGGTGAGGGGTTGAGGGTGGGTGAGGGTGAGGGGTTGAGGGTGGGTGAGGGGTTGAGGGTGAGCGTGAGGGTGAGGGGTTGATGGTGGGTGAGGGGTTGAGGGTGAGGGGTTGAGGGTGGGTGAGGGTGAGGGGTTGAGGGTGGGTGAGGGTGAGGGGTTGAGGGTGGGTGAGGGTGAGGGGTTGAGGGTGGGTGAGGGTGAGGGTTGAGGGTGGGTGAGGGGTTGAGGGTGAGTGAGGGTGAGGGGTTGAGGGTGAGTGAGGGTGAGGGGTTGAGGGTGAGTGTGAGGGTGAGTGAGTGTGAGTGTGTGAGGGTGAGGGGTTGAGGGTGAGTGAGGGGGTGAGGGTGAGTGAGGGGGTGAGGGTGAGGGGGTGAGGGTGAGTGAGGGGTTGAGGGTGAGGGGGTGGGGGTGAGGGGGTGAGGAGGTGAGGGTGTGAGGGTGAGTGAGGGGTTGAGGGTGAGGGGGTGAGGGTGAGTGAGGGGTTGAGGGTGAGGGGTTGAGGGTGAGGGGTTGAGGGTGAGGGGTTGAGGGTGAGGGGTTGAGGGTGAGGGTGAGGGGGTGAGGGTGAGGGGGTGAGGGTGAGGGTGAGGGGGTGAGGGGTTGAGGGTGAGGGGTTGAGGGTGAGGGGTTGAGGGTGAGTGAGGGTGAGTGAGGGTGAGGGGTTGAGGGTGAGTGAGAGGTGAGTGAGGGTGAGGGGTTGAGGGTGAGAGTGAGGGTGAGTGAGGGTGAGGGGTTGAGGGTGAGTGAGGGTGAGAGTGAGGGTGAGTGAGGGTGAGTGAGGGACAGGGTGAGGGTGAGTGAGGGTGAGTGAGGGTGAGTGAGGGGTTGAGGGTGAGTGAGGGTGAGGGTGAGGGGTTGAGGGTGAGGGGTTGAGGGTGAGGGGTTGAGGGTGCGGGGTTGAGGGTGAGGGGGTGAGGGGTGAGGGTGCGGGGTTGAGGGTGAGGGGGTGAGGGGTTGAGGGTGAGGGGTTGAGGGTGAGGGGTTGAGGGTGTGGGGTTGAGGGTGAGGGGTTGAGGGTGAGGGGGTGAGGGGTTGAGGGTGCGGGGTTGAGGGTTGAGGGGGTGAGGGGGTGAGGTGTTGAGGGTGAGGGTTGAGGGTGAGGGGGTGAGGGGGTGAGGGGTTGAGGGTGAGGGGGTGAGGGGTTGAGGGTGAGGGGTTGAGGGTGAGGGGTTGAGGGTGAGGGGGTGAGGGTGAGGGGTTGAGGGTGAGGGGTTGAGGGTGAGGGGTTGAGGGTGAGTGAGGGTGAGGGGTTGAGGGTGAGTGTGAGGGTGAGGGGTTGAGGGTGAGTGAGTGAGTGTGAGGGTGAGGGGGTGAGGGTGAGGGGGGCACAAGTCCTAACAAGGAAGCAAAGCAAACAGCCGGAGAAGGGAGAAGAGAGAAAACGGCAGGAATCGAAGTAAAGAGGAGGATGCAAGGAGAGGTACAGAGGGAGTTAGCATAAAAGGAGACACGGCCGGCGGCCGTGAAACTGAAAGTACGGCCGGCCGGCCGTGAATAATTAGGGGATGAGCGCACGCTGAGAAGCTGCCTTTGATGTGGTAATGCGAGGCAGGCAGGCAGGCGGCTGGTGGCATTGTGCACGCGCTTTTTAGGGCTTGCGCTTGCGCAATGACCTAAAAAGCACATGCACTTCAAGAAATCGCCAGTGGAATCGTGCTTGGGTAAACGCTGTTTAAGCCCCTATAGAGCTTCGCCAGCTATGCGCATGCGCACAGCAGGCGAGCCCTAAAAAGGGCACAACCCAATCATAAATATACCATAAAGAAAGGAGCAGAAACAGGTGAGAGTAGGATAAGGCATATTTGTGTGCAGTAAAACTTTATGATGTCCTGTGCTCTGATCCTTAATCTTGATCAGCTAAAGGGCAGGAACTGGTTTAACAAGGTCAGCTTCAGGCAACAGGGTCCGTTCACTCAGGTCAAACAGGAGTCAGCACAAACTCGAGCTAAAGTGTACATGTCCTTAAAAAGACTAGTTCAGCCACAGTCATCGGCCTATGTGAGGGCAACCACAAAATGGCTGCCAAACACAAAATGGAACCCAAGGGTTCAGAACGAAATCCCTAAATACGTAGTGAATCCATCGGTCTAACATGATGAAAACACTCATACTTGCCGCACTAACTAGTTACGGTTCGCTAGTATCAAATTCGTAACGAAACCATAACCTTTATGAAACGGGTTCAGAATTCACGGAACCTCACTCGTACTCGCGCTTTCATCGAGGCTACATTTATCAAACATCTTGTCTGCAGCCTCGGCGCGCTTGCTGTGTCTGGAACTTGCCATTATAAATCTTGCACCAATTCATGCGTTAAGCTGAAATGCTGGCGAAAAAGTAAGCCAAACTTACTTGGATCTTTTCCGCCCTCCATCTTCAAGGTCTATTCAAATGTCAGCACTCTGCTCGTACTGGGAAACAGACACATCCGTGGTCGTTTAGATTTCACACGGCCACTGTTCTTCCTTCTCAGAGTTGACGAGTTTACGTGCTCCAATGATTTACTTGCGGACGGGGGACAGCCATTAACAACCCAAACAACTACTCTCGGCAGAACGCCGAGAACGCCATGTCCCCACCTCAAATGGCGGCGGCTCGTGGTAAAAGGCGGCGAACCTTCAAATAATCCAGAGATCCAGAGATACTGTGACAGATGACGGGAGTTTCCACCCGAGAAAAACACAGCTCCACGAACTCCGGATGCAATATCAGCAATATTTCTATTTTTAGCAAAACAACGGCAGTTACACTCAATGCGCTTTGAGACCTACATCTCTTGGTCACAAGTGCTGTTGGTGGTTAAGGCATTGGTGTTTAAACAATTGTGACGTGCTCAAAGTAAACAACACTATAAACAGACCTCCGTTCACTGTTGTGATACACATGTGCAAATGAAAAAATAACAAGAAATAAATGATCTTAACTGCTAGTGCATTAACTTTCATTCCATATTCTTAAATGTTGTGCAATTTAAAAAAACTACATGCACCAGCAAACATATACCTGTACTCTTTGGCCCGTTTTGTACGTATGACGCTTTATAATCATTTTTTTCTAAATGCGTTGAGTGGAACTGCCGTTGTTTTGCTAAAAATAAAAATATTGCTGATATTGCATCCTGAGTTCGTGGAGCTGTGTTTTTCTCGGGTTGTAAACTCCCGTCATCTGTCACAGTATCTCTGGATTATACAAGGAACTTTGCAGTGTTTTAAAATGACTGCACTGCTACAAAATCAGCCAGACTAACAAAACCGGTCCTCACCTTCCAGCCTCCCGTGGAAATGCCTGAATCCCGGAATGGCCAGGCCAGCCTTGTAGAAGATACATCTTCCAAAAATTCAAAATAAAACCTTGCAAAAACCCCAGCTACTCTCATAATCTTTTTCAATTGATCTCCTATTCAAAAACCTTTACCTGCCTTGCTCCATCCAAATCACAACCTGCCTCAAACAAACAAACCAACCCAATGTTCCATAGTCACAGAACTAACAGGATTATAAAGTCTAACATAAGTTAACAACTGAGTCACCCAGTCTCTACGAAGTTCTGCCATTCTTTTCTCATATTCTTTCAAACACCTCACATAACTTAAGGTGTTGAGCGAATCAAGGATGAAAAGAGAATATGAGATTGTTTTAGTTCTTTGTAAAATCTGAAACACCCATCCTCGTTATAAAATTGGTTACTTATCTTCAATGCTTTATTATCTGAAACTCTCCTGAAAGATATCAAACATAAAAAGTCACCAAATTACTTGAAAACTGTTTTAAAGTAAAAGGCCTATAAGTGGGCCAGCTCTCCAAGTTCTCAGATATTATGTTTACATCCCACAAATGATTGTATTTCGGTCTGGGTGGTCTACGCAGCTTAATGCCCTTCATAACCCTGTAAAGTAAAACATCTCATTCTATTGAAATACCATTAATAGGAACATGGCCAGGTGCCACCGCTAACCTATAACCATTCATAGTTCTATAACTCAGGCCCTTTTCATACAAATAAATTAATAATTCTATAATAGATGCATCCACTGGATCCAGATTGCTTTTGAAGTACCAACAAACCAGGTCCTCCAAGATAAAAAATGTATCTTTCCTGCAACTGGGGCCCAAAATTCTCAGAGTAACTCCTGAGCCCGGTCAGAAGGAGCTGTAAACTGTTCTCAATGCCTGAAATCCTCCAAGCAAGAAGGTTCACAACCCCTTTTATCACCCAAGAATAATCTTCTTCTTCCGGAGCCTACAGCAAACCTCTTGAAATTTGAACTAAAATTGGTTCCTCCATTGTCAACTTCAGCCCTGGAAACCTGGGTTTAGCTACCCAAAAAAGTGTTATCAGAACTGACTTGCATTGCTGTCTCCTCTCCACCAGTAATACTCTCTGAATCATGGCAAAGGGTGGAAAGGAATATCCTCATGGTTCCTCCAGTCCTCCTGAAACCCATCTACCACCTCTGCTTGTGAACCTGGTCTCCAACTAAAATACCAATCCAACTGATTTGTTAGCCTTGATACAAACACATCCACCTCTAAAGGACCCCAAAACTACTGCAATGCCTGAAAATCCCTCATTATGCAGTGAATTCCAATCTACTGTTAGATTGCCCAATCCCAGAAAATACTCCTCTTTCTTTTTTTTTTTTTTTTGAATTTTTTATTTTGGCAAGCATGTCAGACAGAAAACGTATCAAAAACAAATTTAGAGTGATTTCAGGGAGAGATCAAATATACAAAGTAACACAATATTCTTACACATAACGCATCAGCCTGACAGAAAGACTAAATATAAGGAATCAAAGTAAAAAAGAACAAAAAAAAAAAAAAAAACCCAACCTTCAATCTTCAAAGTCCCAAACAATTCATCTTGTATCATACAGGTTTTATACAAAATTAGCCCATATCCTTTCCATTTTTTCTACTGCCTTTCGGCTTCTGTTCTTAGCAAGAGCCTTTTCCATAGAGTATTTTTAATGGATTAAATTTAACCATTCTGTCTTATAAGGTGGATTCAGTGAGATCCATGCTCTAGCTACCACCAGTCGAGCACAAGATAGCGCTATATTTAGCCAACCAGTATTGTTATTACTTCTCGTATTTAAAGAAAGTAAGACCATAGGTGCAGTAAGTGGGAAGCAGATCAGTTGCTTTTGGAGTAGGGTATTTTCTATTTCTTGCCAAAACGGAGCCAACATAGGGCACAAATAGATCATATGAATGAGATCTGCTGCTTCCAGATCGCATTTAGGGCATTTGGTACGATCACTATTTTGTGACCATTTAGAGATTTTCAGCGGAGTATGATAAAGTTGGCTGACCGTCCTATATAGTTGAAGCTTTAAGCTCGAGGAATGGTCTATTTTGTTAACATTAACAAAAGCACTAGATATGTTTTGTGGTGTCACATTTATTCCCAATTCTATAGTCCATTTTTGTGACAATCTCGGGCAATCATCCACATTATGTTGGCTTAAGAGTTTGTATCCAGAGCTGATTAAAGATTTTTTTTTGTATTTTTGTACTATACAAGAAACCCCACATATCCGAGCTTGTGATTTTATTCAGCTTCATTTTTCGTATTAAGTAGTCCCTGATTTGCATATATTTGAGTAGCATTTCCCCTGGCAACTTGTAAAGCAATTGTAAAGTCGAAAACTGAAGAAAGCCGTCAGAACCATAAAGGTCTCCCAGTGTCTTAATCTCATAGATGGCCCAATCTCTCCCAGCTTTGTCATTAAAAATACCTGGTAATCCTGGATTGTCCCATAATGGTAAATCTGTATGAAAAAAAAGAAGTATCACAAAATTTCATAATCTGGTTAAAAATCGCTACCGAGTCCCTTGCTATCTTAAATTTGACTCGTTTGAAGAAATTCGGATCTTGTACTCTTGCTAGAAATTGAGATGAATTAGTGCCTAAGATAAATTGATAGAAAAAGAAATGGGTTTCATTTTTATTTAGTAAGCACCTAAGCCGTCCGAGAAAGGATGCATAAAAGTAAGACTTAAAGTCCGGAAATTCTAATCCGCCTTTTTCTAGGGATAATTTTAGTATCGTCATTGATCTCCTAGGATTTTTATAGCTCCAGACAAAACTGCTGCATATTCCCTCCAGTTTCCTAAAAAATATATTATTAACTCGAAGGGGAATGGAGCGGAAAAAATATAAAAATTTGGGCAAAATATTCATTTTAATCAAATTAATTCGGCCCAAGATGTTCAGTGGGATTTTATGCCATTTTTTAAAAACCGTTGAAGTGTGTTTAAGTAAAGGGTCATAATTTAGTTTGTTTATTTCACTAGTTTTAGGAGAGATTTTCACCTCTAAGTACACAGCTGAATTGCATAGCCCAGTGACTGGTTGATTAATTTGGTAGTTCATTAAGGTTTGAGTTTTGTTAAAGTTTAATTTGTAGCCTGAGATAGCCCCAAATTTTTTCGCTTCGTCTGCAATTCCGATTAGTGCTTCTATTACATTTGTAGTGTATATAGCTAGATCGTCTGCATATGCAGTAACTTTGAGTATTTTGTGTTCATGATCTAGTGGTATTATCTTTTCTTGATTCTGCAGGGCGTTGATAAAAGGTTCCATGGAGAGAGCAAACAGCAGGGTAGAAAGTGGACACCGCTGCCGAGTCCCCCTTAATATTGCAAAAGTTTGTGATGATAGCCCCGCATAGCTAATTTTAGCATTGGGTTCCCTATAAATAGCCTGTATGCCTCTGAGGAAACGATCTTTAAACCCAAACTGAGTTAACACTTCCCACAGATAATCCCACCCCACCCGGTCAAACGCTTTTTCTGCGTCCAGAAGTATCATGCCGAGTGGGGTGCGATTAGTAGCAGCTATGTCAAATGCCGTAATTGCCATATTGTCCGCAGCACTTAGGATAAGTGCTAACTCCCTGAGCACAACCTTTTCGAAACGAATATCGTTTTATCAAATATTTTTCCAATAAAGTTCAAATCAATATTGCGATGGATTGCTTCATCTTTTATTCCATGTTGTTTTTCACATGAATATATTTGATCATCTCATCATAGTAGATCATTTTCATATTTCACATTTTGCTCATGGTAAATTCATCGGAGAAACAAAATTATATATAAATATATATATTTTTTGTTCTGTTTGCATTTCTTAATTTTTGCTTGGAATGTGTTGCTGTGCACATTTAATAATTAACAAAGGATACTTTGACGATGAATTTACCATGAGCAAAATGTGAAATATGAAAATGATCTACTATGATGAGATGATCAAATATATTCATGTGAAAAACAACATGGAATAAAAGATGAAGCAATCCATTGCAATATTGATTTGAACTTTATTGGAAAAATATTTGATAAAACGATATTCGTTTCGAAAAGGTTGTGCTCAGGGAGTTAGCACTTATCCTAAGTGCTGCGGACAATATTTGGATTTCAACACCTTCTGTCAGGGGGTGATACCTCTGAAGCACACCACAGCTATCCACTTTGATCCAAAACGGTAGTGCGCAATCCGAACCCCTTTTTGTAATTGCCATATTGACATGCGCTGTGGTATCCCTACCAGCTACAAAGCCATGTTGTTGTTCGTTTACTAAGTGAGGCATAAGGGGTGCCAGTCGTAATGATAACAGCTTAGAGTAAGCCTTAGCATCAGTATTTATTAAGGAAATTGGCCTATATGACCCGCATTGCGTTGGAGGTTTCTTTTTTTTCAGAAAAAACATAATTTTCGCAGTTCTCCAGGATTCCGGAGCCTTACCGGTTGTACCTATTGAATTCACAACTAAACACAGAAGGGGAAGTAATTCTTCGGCACAGACTTAGTACAATTCAATAGGAAGCGTATCCTCCCCTGCCGCTTTATTAGGTGGGAGAGAGAATACTGCTAAACGTAGTTCTTCAATTGTGTATTCCTCTTCCAGATTATCTAGGGTGACCTGATCTACAAATTGTTTTACGGGGAGTTTATCATTTAAGTAAGATTGGATCTGAGTTGAGCTGACCTTGGTCTCTGGAGTGTATAATTCCTCGTAATAAGAAACAAATTGCTCCATAATATGTACAGGTTGCGTATACAGAATATCATTGGGGCCTTTTATGGATTTAATCAGTGTTGATGCTCGATCTTCGGCCACTTTATACGCCAGGAGCTTTCCTACTCGATCCCCACATTCATATTGCGAGATTTTATATTTAAGTATCTTGCAGCTATATTATTCCTTGAGAGAACTTTTGATGTCTGAGCTTAAGATCAGTAGTTTATTTTCCAGAAATAATATATCGGGCCTATTCCTACCCCCATCCCTTAGACAGTCAGCTAGTTGTTTCTCTGTATGTAAGATATTATTTGTCATTAGTTTTGCTTCTTTTTTCTTTATTGCATTTTGTTTGAAAATATATTGTTGTGTTATTCCTCTGATGGAGGCCTTGCAGGCATCCCAGACTGTGAGAATGCTAGCCGTGTCCATATTATGTGCAATAAACTCCTTTATATGTTTTTTAAGGGAAGTCACAAAGGCCTCATCCGATAATAAGTATCTTGGAAAAGTAAAAGGGCGCCCTTCTTTTGCCCTTAAAATTAGACCAAATGTAAACATTATGGGATTGTGGTCAGAAGAAATTTTTGGCATAACCTGCATAGATCCCTGACTCATTAAATCGTCTGAGGCCCAAGCCAGATCTATCCTAGAGCAGAGTTTATGGGGAGATGAATAATAAGTATAACCAGGTATGCCTGGGTAGAGACTACGCCATATATCTTTTATGTTGTGTATTTTTGCTAGCTCCAGTATTGCTGCTCTTGTTTTACGCATACGTATTCCTGTCCCTTTTTTAGTTGCATCCTGTGAATAGTCTAATACACAATTAAAATCCCCCATTAATATAAGCTCTCCTTCCCATGATAGTAATTCAATATTCAACCAATCGAAAAGCTGTGGTTCATCTTTGTTAGGACCATATAAGGCACAGAAAACATACATACTATCTTCTATCCGAATTTGCATTATTGCCCAGCGTCCAGCCTTATCTGCTGCAGTTTTGATAACATCCCCTTGCCAGTGTCTTTTCTTTAGAATTGCAACCCCTCTTATAGGTGAGGTAAAAGTGGTGCAAACCACCAAATCATATCCCAACTGTTTCAGAAGTGTTTTATCTTTATAACAAATATGCGTTTCTGTTAGCATGACCAGCTGTGCATCATACATTTTCAGTTCTTGAAAAACTAGATTTCTCTTGGTCTTATTATTCAGGCCAGATACGTTCCAAGCAAGACAGCTACAGTGCATCATTTTATGTAAGACCAATCAAAAAACACTCCCCCTTTCTTATCACTCTTCCAAGTATCCTTCCTTGCTAGAAATATTTTAACTTCATTTTGACTTGCCATGCCAGTTTTAATTTTCTCCCTCCCTTCCCTCCCACCCTCACTCCCTGATTCTACACACCCTCCCCCCGTACTGTAGGAAACCACCCCCCTTTATACCTGCTGTCGTTGATAGGACAGCCTCTTGAAGGTGTAGCCACCTACCTGCCTCCCACCTACCACATTAGGTGTGTCATTCCCCACTTTAATAATCAACAATTTATGCTAGATTCATCAAATTGGTCAGGTCCTTCCAGATAGCAATCATGTAGAATTGGCCTTTCTACAAATATATATACCTAATAGCTTATACATTAGTAAATTTTCCTAAGACCATGTCTGCCTCGTTGACCTGATTAAGATAGTACGTATGCCCGGCTTTAATAACTTTTAAACATGCAGGTTCTTGGAGAAAAACCTGAGCCCCCACGGCTTTAAATGGGTCAATTAATTGACGCAAGTTCCAGCGTCTCTCCATGGTGGTTTTACATAGGTCAGACCGAACAAAAAAAGTAACATCTTCTGTAACAATAGGAGAGTTAGGTTTGCCTTTTAGAGATACAGCTTGTCTGAGTAGAAAGATTCCAAAATAAATCAAAAATGGGCGAGGGAACTTATTGTTTCTATTTCTGTTAGCTAATGGCAACCTGTGAACTCTCTGAAGCTGAGAGTCCCAATCCCAGTCTGCAAGATCCGGAAATGCACGTTGGAATAATTTGACTATATACGCTCTTGGATCTGCCCTTTCTGCCCCCTCAGGGACCCCAAAGAGCCTAAGATTTTGTCTTCTCTGTCTGTTCTCCATATCTCCATATCTTCAATCTTTTTGTAGAGCCCGGATCTCATCCCCATGGCTAGAGCTTTTCTGCTCATATTTAACCGAGGACTCTTCTATATGTGCAACTCGATGTTGTAGCTCTTCCACTTCTTGCGTTATCGTATTCATATTACTATTAACTTCATATAAGTACTATTGGATTTTAGTATTATCCTCCTTCAGTTGCCTAAAGTGTTGCTGCGCTTCTTGTCTCTGTTCGGTAAGCATGTTCAAGATTAATGCAAGAGAAGGGGTCCCCAATGTAGCGTCCGGCGGTCACGCTTCCCGATGTGAATCGTTGGTATCTTGCGTAACATAGTCTGTTTCTTTATCAACCGGGCACACAAGATCATTTAGACTGGAAGCCACTTCATTGGTCTCTTCTCCTGCCATAGAGTCCAAATTCAGTTTTGATGGACTTGGGGGTGTGGCTAGAGTTGCATTATCCACATCTTGGTTCTCTTGGTACTCTTGTAATGGAGTTGATGGCCCTGTGGAGCTGTTTCCGGATAGACGTAAGGCCATTGATTTTATCCCCCCCCTTAGCTTGTATCCACTTGCGTAATGGACTATCATCAAAGATTGGTTTGCCTCTGGTATTGGCATGAGTTATGGCAGAGGAGAGAGTAGAGGGATTAGTGATCTTCTTGTTTTTTAATTTATTTTTAGCTTTCCCTCTTCCTTTTTACCCTGTGCCACTATTTTCCATTTGTCCTGTGGGAAACTCTCCTCATTGTCCCCCTCCTCATCATTCAGTTCCTCATATTCGTCATTGGATTCTGCCTGTTTCCCATTAGTTGAGACTAGATTGATTGTGTCTGTTTCCTCATCCAGTGAGGTATCCACCAAGGTATCACATATCATCTGAGTGAGTGAAGTAGTAACTGGGTCATTTCTAACCCCCTTTTCTTTGACAGTATCTGTACTTCTTGTTAGCTCAGTGTCTACTGGATTAAAGGATTGTACTTCTTGCTTAACTTTGTCTTTGTCTCTAGCTATATAGTTAATCTTATCATTATCATTTTGAGCAGCTATTATATCTCTATCAGAGGGTATTATAGCCAGATCTGTGGTCACCGCATCAGTCTCATTAGTCTTAGCATTGCTAATATCAGTTCTAATAGCACTCCGTGTATCAGACATCATAGCCATATTGTTCCCCTTATATGTTGACATAGTGACCTTAGTATTAGTACGTTTTTCTAAGACCATTTTGGTTAGATCTATATTGACCCCTTTAACTTGAGTGTCGTTATTTTTACTAGCGGTAGACGCTGCAGGCAAAAGCGATTCCAATTGCTTACCATTCATTATTACTGCTTTGTCTTGTTTCCCGGTAGCAACCAAGTCCTGCAATCCAGCAATAGCTCTATCCTTCCCTTGAAGCTTGGCTGGGGTTTTCACTTTATCAGCCACCTTATCCTCGGGATTTGAGACTGCTTTCGTAGTCCTAGTGTTCCGTGGTTGATTCTTCGGAGCCATGCCCGTAATTAGACTCTCTGAGCAAGCCTCTGAGCAAGAAAAGTGTCTAGAAGTTAAGGAGCCTCTTAGCTCTCGGTCGGTGCAACAAAGAGCACTGGTTGCACGCCTCACGCTCGTTAATACTCCGGTTCCCGGGTCTGACGAGCCAAGCCAGGTTAGCAGGGTCCAGCGAGCCCAGCGTGGGTAACCAGTCTCAGCCCCCAGCCCGCGGTTGCCACTACCGCTGCCGCTTGCGAGCAGGAGCCGCATCCGAATTCGGCTATGTTCTCAGCTGTACCCACAAAGCGGTCGGTCAGGGCTTAGCTAAGCTTCTCCCCGCCGTCAATAAAGTGAATTTCCTCGGCTGTATCCTAGGTTAGGGAGCTTTTTAGCTGTAGATCAATGCAGAAAAGGGCGCTAGTTGCGCGCCTCACACCAGGTTAGCAGGGTCCAACAAACCCGGCGCAGGTAGCCAGTCTCCGCCCCCAGCCCGCGGGGGCCGCGGTAGCCGCGTCCGAGTTCGGATGTGTTCCCAGGTCTGACAAGCCAAGCCAGGTCCGGCGAGTCCAGTGCGGGTATCCGGTCTCCACCCCCAGACCGCGGCCGCCACCACCGCCCTCGAGCAGGAGCCGCATCCGGATCCAGCCACGTCCTCGGCTGACTTCTTGGTCGAAAAACAACCCTCCAGATGTGGGTAAGCCCGTTTCTTCTTCTTCTTCTAGTCGATCAGGGCTTCGCTAGATTTGTCCGTCTATCCATAGTCAGTGAAGTGGTGGGAGCGGCATTTTCGAGCTACACCTGGCGGCGTCTTCAATCCGCCATCTTGGTTCCTCCCAACCCTACGAAAATACTCCTCTTTCAAATCTATTTTGTGCTCCAGATACTCCATATCACCTTTCCTAACTGGTTGATATAACACACTGAAGAAACATTGTCCATGTTCAACAAGACATTTTAATTCCTTATTAAATATACAAAACTCTTCAATGCAAATAAACCTGCCCTCATTTCCAGTTAATTTAAGTGACACAACCTCTCCTCCAAAGTCCATCTTCCACCAGTGTCCTGATGATCTAAACATGCTTCCCAATCACACAGACTTGCATCAGATTCTAAAACAAAATCTGGACAGATTCCAAAAATTGCCCGGCCATTCAAAACATCTAAATTGTTCAGTCACCAATATAATTCTTCCTTAGTTCCACCGTGAGAACAATCAGATCTCCGTACCACAATCCCTTCCTCAATCTCTAAGCTTTTAGACTCTGCAAAGCTCTGTAAGCTCTGTAATGAAGAAAACTGAAGAACCGTGTATACCCACTTACTGGGTCTCGGCGGCGGGGGAACCGCCCTAGTCTTCCATACCCTCCTTATATAGAAAAATGAGACACAGGATCCTTCGTCTGCAGGAGGAACCAAGTTTTATTCGAATAGCCCGGGCTATGGAACAGAGTCCCAAGCTCGTCAGAGACAAGACAGAGGAGGCTGCTGCTTTACTCCGCAGCTTACAGGCCTTATATACATATTTCCCCCCTTAAGAAACCAGTTTGGATGGGGCTGAGCGCCTTCCAGTCAGGACACAGTTACGCCATTCTTTGTTCTGGCAGGGTGGTGCTGCAACAGATGGTGTCATAGATTACGGGCAGATCTTGTAAAACAGGAGGTGTACGAAGAAACAGGCAGTTCTTGCAAAACAGGATATGCATGAAAAGAACAGGTTCTGGGACGTTGGCTTGACCAAGTCTTGCAAAACAGGATGGGTGCGTGCAGGAGTTTAGTACGAGGGTGGTGAGGCCAATTGTTTGTTCCCCTTTTTCAAAATTGGCCCAACCACAAGGAGCAGGAAGGGCAGGGTGGTCGTGACAGCTAGAATTTCATCAGACATCAGCAGAAATAACCAGAAGGGTCATGCAGAGGTGTTTGCCACGAAATGGCAATGCAAAAAAAATGGACTCCTGACACAAAATAAATGCCAACACGAAGGACACTTTTCCTCAGGACACTGGAAAACGTCTTGAATAGAAGATGAAAATAAACCTATAATTTTTACTAAAGTCCTCAAAGTCAAGAACTCCACTTCAAAACATCTTTCACTTCTGACTTTATTCTTGCAACTTCCTTTTCTGGAAAACTTAAAATAGCCTGAACAGTACTCATCAGAAAACCCAGAAATTCTAACACTTGACAAGTCTCGAGCACTGGCTTCTCCATGTTTATTAGGAAACCCAGTCAGTCTAAAAGATCCATCACCATTCCTAAATTAATCCTCAACTCCTTTCAATTCTGTAACATAATCAAAAAATTGTCTAAGTAGATACTCAGTCTAATCCCTCGCTCTCAGATATGCAGTCACTGGACGTAACACCTTTGTAAAACACCAAGGAGCCGAGGCCAGTCCAAAGGGAAGACAAGTAAACTGATAAAGGACTCCTAACCACCTGAATTCTAGATACTTGCAACTGACGTCTGACATTGGAATTGTCAAATAAGCATCCTTTACATCAAACTTCACCAAACAATCATTAATTTGCAAAATATCTCTTAAAAGATGGATTCCTTCCATCTTGAAATACCGATTTACTAGTAACCAGTGTAAATTTCTTAAATTTGCCACTGGATTCCAACCTTTGCCCATCTTTACTAAAAATATTGTATTCGCAAAAGTTAACTCTTTCTCTGACACTCTCTCTATGGTACCTTTTCTACACACCTCTTGTACTTTCAACTCCATCTTTTGCATCTCTTCTGGAGAAACCATCTCTTGTGGTTTCTGAGTTTAAAAAATAATCTCTCGGAACTCTATCATATAACCTTCTACCACATTCAAAACCCATTGGTTTATTGTTAACAAGCTACAATTTCTGAAACATTTCTTAGGCAACCCTCTATCTTTCCTTGGGAAGACCCAAGAGAAGTCCTCGTACTTACCTTGAGTACCTCCCAGCTGTTAAACCCTTCCGCTTGACCGGAGTCTCTTACTAAATCTCCGACTCTCAGGGAAGAATCCGGTGATCGACTGACTGGGGCAGATTTGGTGCATCCCTGCATATCATCAGGGATGCGCCAGTTATTGTGCGTCACGGCCCCGCTACCATGGATGCGCCGCATTTACAATGTGGCCCACCAAGGGACAAAAATGGACAGATGCTTAGAGGCAAGATGGTGTCGGTGTGATCAGTGGCAGTAAGCAGAGCTCCGCAGCGTCCAGACTCCTGTAGAGTTAGGAAGCAATGCTCAGGGGGCCAGCCAATCTGAATCCGCATGAAATTGCCCATGGATTTTAAGACATGGTTAACCTGACAAAAATTCGGTGAAGAATGAGGAGAAGAAAAGACAAAGGGCAGAGTGCATTTCGGACGGCAATGGTGCATGGTGAGAAACCGATGCGGTGGCGATATTGTAACAGAGGAAAACTATCAACGGTGGTAGAGCAAAAGGAGAGAGAACTGATCTACCGGAGCGGCACTGAGCCGGGCGAAGTGTGACAAACAATCTTTTTAAAAAAACATTCCAAAACAATCGTACCTGTATTTCATTTGGTAGTTGGTACTCGGTACTTGGGAGAATAATTTTATGACGCCGAGAGGTTCTGCGGCTTGCGGTTCTACGGGGCAGTGGTTCAGCGGTTCCAAAAACTCGCCGATGTGGTTTCAAAGCTGATTTCCAGCCCGGCCGTGTATGGCTTAGCAGCCAAGAGGGCTCCCGGTCATCTTTGGTCATCGCCCACCATTGCGGCAGATACGGGTGTCTACTGGTGTCTATGTGCGTAGCCCCCCACTGTTTGGGGTTTCAGACTGCCCGGCTCTTGCCATGACTCATTCAAACTTCAAAATCCTCGAGGTAGACTGAGGCAGACTGACAGCTCGACGGCTGCATAGACTCGACGCTCCACTGTTCTCCTGTTTCCAGGGAGACGCTGCTAGAAGCTACAAGGCCCGTCCGGTGCTCAATGCAGAGCACACACAAAGGGAATTCTCGAACAGGGACTGGAATAGGCTCTGGCTCTGGTCTTGGCTCGGGCTCAGGGCAGCTCCACTAAGGCTGTGCTCCCGGCGGCTTGAGTCACCAGGTTGTAGCGCTCCTGAGGTTTGTGTCACGCCTGGGGAATGGAGGCCCTTTGAAACGGCTTTTCTACGGGTGCTTCTATCGGAGCTCACCGAGGTCAAGTGAATTCAGGCGGATACCGAGAACTGCCGGGAGAACGGTTTGCTCCTGCCCCTGCTCCTGTTCTTGCCGGTATACTGTTGCCCTGGAGAGACTACAGCAGAGCCAGCAGGGCCTGAGATCAACAGTGGAAGAGGTGGCCGACATGACAGAAGCGGAGGGGTCCAGCTCCGGGTATGTACTGCGCGAACAAAGCATCGAGAGCGCTCTGGGCGCAATAACTATAACTGACACACAGGGGGGTGGAAAGTGTCTTGAGAATGCAAGTATTCAGGGCTCGATTAATCCAGTGAGGCGGCTAGAGACAAGGGGGGCTAAAAATAAAGACAAAGAGAAGAGATTAAAACTCACAGACAACGAAAGGGACAAAGTTAAACAGAAGGAGCAGAGAGATAAGGAGAAGGATAAGGAGAAAGACCCAGTTAAGGACAAGGCTAAAGACAAATTCAAAGATAAGGAGCATGATACAGACATTGGTTCTGATAATTTACAGACAGTGGCCAAGATGGAATTATTGGCGAAAAAAGCCAAGCGGCTACAGACTATAAAAAATCTAAAATCTGCCGCCAGAACTAGTGGCCAGGCTAGTGATGCTCAACCCCGGATCTCGACCATATTTGCTCCAGCAACCGAAGGGCAATCCGACCAGGGGAAGCTAACAGAAATTGACAGCAACTCAAGTAATCCGTCTAAAATACCCGGCAATCGGAGCAAATACTCTGTAGCCACTAGTGAAAAAGCCACGACAGGACCAACAACCGAGGTATGCAGTTCGACTGAACTTAAAGGACCACCAGGGGGCCTGACAGCCATGTCACCGGTAGAACTCACACAGACTACCAGCCTAGTCCCTCCAAGCTCCTTCTCATCATTGCCCTCAAGCTCGACCAGCGCAGTCGCGGAAAAAAACGAGCATTCTCAAAGTCTCGATTTAAAATTTGATACTACGGCTCCATTTCTAGACAACCCGGGATCTGAGTCAGAACTAGAATCAGAGACAGAGTCCGGACTATATGAGACGGGAATGTCTACCTCAAGTGAACCTTATGGACTGAGACAAGAACAGACACATTTTGAAAGCCCCGAGCCCTCTGATTCCAACTCCAAAACTAATTTTAAAGAGACAAATGACTCTCCTAAAGAAAATAGCGCAAGGAAAAAGCAAGATAAAAAGAAAAGAAGACAAAGCAGACATCATAACATAATAGATGAGAATACTACCGATCAAGGCAATAATACAGATCGGATCGACTATCTCCATAGGAATCTATCAACACAAGGACAATCAACGTCCGATCCAAAATATAATTCAAAATACAATTCGCAAAGAGATGTAAATATGATTGCACACAAACATCTGACGAAGGGGACGGTCACAGTGAACCTTCTCTGGGCGATGTATTTAACTCAATTAAGAAATTTCAAGATATCGTTGAATCTGACAATAAGAAGCTCCAAGGCTCCATCAACAAGGTGGGACAAACTTGCCTAGAAATTTCGTAGAGAATGGCGTCTGTTGAGCTCAGGACAGAGAATCTTGAAAAGGATGTTTCTGTCCTCCAGAAACAAGGGAAAGAACACGAAGGAATTGCGCGAGATTTAATGAGGAAAGTGGAGGATCATGAAAACAGGGCCCGGAGGAACAACCTACGCCTCTTGGGAATCCCGGAGGGAGCAGAAGGGAACGACCCCAGGGGATATATGATCTCTCTATTTAAAGAATCTTTCCCCGAAAGCACTGCCTGGGACTGGGATAAAGAGGTTCAGCGGGCGGGCCTTTTCTTTAAATAAACGATCTCACTGAACAGAGAAATACCCAAGAACATTCTTGGTTTATTTTGGCAACTTTCTTCTACGAGAAGCAGTATTTGATCTGGCTCGCCCTACACACAAAAGAGAACAAAAAGTGTATAAGTTCTTCAGTCGACCTGACTTTGCCCATGCAACGGTTGAAAGAAGATGGCGGTTGCGACAACTTTTTACCCCTTTTGAACAGCTGGGAGCCACGGTATATCTACAGAATCCTGCCAGAATGAAGGTCATTTACAATGGAAGCACCAGAACCTTTATTAGCGAAATCCAGGCGCACACCTATCTAGAGGAACTCACAAGAAACAGCGATGGCAAAGAAAAACCTAAAAAAGGGGTGAAAAAACATAACACTTAGTGTGTAACTTTATGTTAATCAACAGCGCACCCGCGGCAAGAAGAGGCGAAAAAGATATATTAGAGAAAGAGAAAGGGTGGTGGGCAAAATAGTTAGCATAGACAGATGTTATGTTTGTGCCAAATGACGACAAGAAAATGCATTGCTTAAAAAGAACATTTAATCCTTCACTCTCAATAGTAATAGGGGTTAAGACGCGGAGAGACGCCAGCTGCATCGAATCACATGATGCCCACAACCTGGTTCCGACGGAACTCGGTTGCCTCACAAACAGGTGGAGGGGGGTGGCGGGGTGTGTGGGGGGGGGTAAATGTAGATGGGTTTTAGGGGGAGGGGGGTGGGGGCAACCAAACAGGCAACAAACCAGCTCAGAATTTATGACTGACATAGCTGCGAGAAAAAAATTGGGGAAAAAAATGGGCATTGCTCACTAGTAAAAAGTGCAAATACCAATATATACAAAAACATTCTCTTATACCTATAAATGGCTAAATTAAAAATCTTGACTATCAATATATGTGGGCTTAATGATCTTAGGAAGCGACAAAAAATAGCAATCGGCCTCCAATCAATCAAGGCAGATATTGTTTGTCTGCAGGAGACCCATATTGAGGGGTCCCAAAGACACTTATTAAAAAATTTGGGTTATAGACTAGTTGTTACTACAACTCAGGTAAATAAAACACGGGGGTGGCTATTTTGGCACGGGGTGGTGGAGTACGTTTTACAAGATCTGCTGCAGATTCTTGTGGCAGATGGGCAATTACTGAGGGCCTATGTGCTGAAGGGAAAAAGATCACAATTTGTTCAGTTTATGGCAGTGTTTTTGATGACCCTGAATTATTACTGTTTTTATCTAATGAATTAGCGCATTGGGCGGTACCCATGGTTATTTGTGGTGATTTTAATCTTAACCTCCCAACAAATTGGTCCTATGGTCATAACTTTAACTATCAAGGCAGGAAACCAAACAGGCAACAAACCAGCTCAGAATTTATGACTGACATAGCTGCGAGAAAAAAATTGGGGAAAAAAATGGGCATTGCTCAGTAGTAAAAAGTGCAAATACCAATATATACAAAAAAATTCTCTAATACCTATAAATGGCTAAACTAAAAATCTTGACTATCAATATATGTGGGCTTAATGATCTTAGGAAGCGACAAAAAATAGCAATCGGCCTCCAATCAATCAAGGCAGATATTGTTTGTCTGCAGGAGACCCATATTGAGGGGTCCCAAAGACACTTATTAAAAAATTTGGGTTATAGACTAGTTGTTACTACAAATCAGGTAAATAAAACACGGGGGGTGGCTATTTTGGCACGGGGTGGTGGAGTACGTTTTACAAGATCTGCTGCAGATTCTTGTGGCAGATGGGCAATTACTGAGGGCCTATGTGCTGAAGGGAAAAAGATCACAATTTGTTCAGTTTATGGCAGTGTTTTTGATGACCCTGAATTATTACTGTTTTTATCTACTGAATTAGCGCATTTGGCGGTACCCATGGTTATTTGTGGTGATTTTAATCTTAACCTCCCAACAAATTGGTCCTTTGGTCATAACTTTAACTATCAAGGCAGGAAACCTAAAACTTTCAAAGCCTTGGAATCACTTGGGTTAGCAGATTGCTGGGAGGTAAAACACCCTTATAACCCAGGCTATACTTTCTTTTCTCATCCTCATCAAAAACTAGCCAGACTGGATTACTTTTTTGTTTCACACACCATTGTATCTAGCTGCTCAATAGATCGGTTACCCAGGGTTCTTTCTGACCACAATCGTTTACTTATGTGCATGAATATGTTATGTTATGTTATGTTAAACAATTTATACCGCGCACGTACACCGAGACGGTTTCTTGGCGCTCAATATGGGGACGATACAATCCGATCGTAGCCTGTGGACCTTTGAAAGAGCATTATTGCACAACGAAAAATACTGTTTACATATGGAGAATTGGATCCCAGAATTTTTTTTTAAAATTATTTTTATTAATTAAAACACAAGAGAAGAAATGTACATATCGGATGTCAGTTGGAGAAACATACTGTGATGGCGAACGGGCAAATGATTTAAGGATATACATAGCAGTTATAGACATCTGAAAATCAACAATGCCAGCTTAGAGCTGGGGCTAAACAATACAGTACAGATAATCATAAGCGAACAGCATCGGAACCCGCCCACGCCAGAAGACAGGATATTAAAAGCTAACATTCGTCACCCAGATATGAGGAACTAAACGGCTCAGGATAATATGCCACATCTCTTGTGAAGAGGGGAAAAGGGAGAAAGAAAGGCCATAGAACATAATAAAGGAAAAAAAAAAAAAACTCAGCCCCCCACCCTGCACCCCTGCAGATGGCTACGACCTAACCCCACTAGCAGCGTGCCTGTCGCCCACTAAACTAAACCCCAAGGAAGGAAAAGGATGGAGGAGGAAATGTCATACAATACAATACGAGCTCCCGGACTCCCCTCCCCCCCTCCCCCCCGCCAAAAGTGGACAGCCCCTACCGTCGTACAAAGCGAAGGAAAGCAGACTAATAAGCAAACAGATAGGTGAGTCACAAAAATGGAGAGAAGACCTTCCCGCCCAACCCCCGGCACAACAGAGGCAGCAAATCCTTTATCAAACAGAGCAATTGCACCAAACCCAGGCGATCAGACGTCCATCTGGCCCCTACGCTCACAGACACCACCCAGCAGAGCCAAAAGATAGTCACTGTGCCGAACTCAGACAGTCAAATTCAGCCCTGGCCCTCACGATCCATCGCACAAACCCCATCCGGTAGGACCGACATAGTAGCAAAAGAGTCAAAACGTTGTAAGAAAAGAAGACCTATACTGCTGGAAAGGGTAAAAAATGTTACGTCTCGAAGTCTCCCGGATACACGAAAGTCAGTCAGAAAAGTATGAAAGGAAGCCTCCAGAAGCGAAGGAAAAGATGAGTCCTGCGTGGGCGATGACTCTGCCGGTCGTGCTGGTTGTTCAGGGGCTCCGGCAACGTTCCGTTGCACTCGTGCATAGACAAATGGCACCAGGTCTCAATTACGTTCGGGGTTCTCCTCTCGAGTTAGATCAAGCTTCGCGGGGGACACCGTATGTTGCAGGTCTGACACAAGGCTGGAGTCCGGTCTCAAACACACAGTCTCGATGCTTACGGCCAATTTGTAGAAGATAGCCTCCATTTGCAAGTGAAGAGCCCCAATGGCGGCCATTACGGTCCCCAGTGATGGTCCACACATCGTTCGATCCATCGCTACTTGCATGATAACAGAACAGGTTTTTAACCCCGGAGGCCGGCTACTCCGGGGAAACAAACAGGAGCAGGATGGACGGAAGCGACGGGCGACTTGTAGGCTTGGCGCTCTTTACACTGTTGCCGCGTGCGGGGGCCCCACCTGCGGACCCCGCGGGACGCTACAGGGTCCCCGGGAACTGGCCCCCCACCCACCTCAGCAAACACATCTCGTCGCCGTCTGTCTAGTATTCGCCGGGACCAGAAACCACCACCAGGTCGAAGAAAACATTTTACTCCAATGAGACCGGACTCCGCCAGGTACCTGCGGCCGATGTTGTTCAACTGAAACCCGGCTGGGTCAGTACTCGAGGCCGCGGCTTACACACTGGAGTAGGCCCAAAAATGAAAGACGGTGTAACTTCGTCAATCAGTGTGAGAAAAACTCCAGGAATGCCCCCCTGGGCTCAGCAACGATTCAGACACCCGGGAGTCGGGCGGGAGGTCAGGATTAATTGCAGGATAGGTCCGCCAGCGACGGAGGTCGGCGGAGCCGGGAGCTTATGCGGCCATCTTGGTTGCTAGCGTAGCTCCTCCCCCCGGATCCCAGAATTTTTAAAGTTTAATTTGGGTAGTGCCCCTTTGGATGTGGTCTGGGACGCATTGAAAGCAGGTGTAAGGGGCGAAACTCTTAGATTTTCCATCAACAATAATAAAGAAGAAAAACAAAAGCTGCTAAACTTACAGGAAACCTAATAAGAAGGGAAGAAGCCCTCGCTAGAGCGGTGCAATGTGGAGTCAATGTAGAAAGGGCGGTACGAGAGGTAGTGATTGGAAGGAATTCAATATCTGAAATATTTACCACCAAAGCAATCAATAAAGCGGTAGTGAACAGGGAAAAAACCTATGAACGGAGTGAGCGAGTGGGTCATCAATTAGCTATTCGTATTAGACAACAGAACTCAGGAAATATGATTAAAGCAATTAGAGATCCTGTCCATGGATTAACTCATGATCCCAAAGAAATCAGAGAAGCTTTTAAGCGGTATTACTCGGATCTTTATACTGAGATAGGTAATAGCCAGGTTAATATTGATGAATATCTAGAATTAACTACACGCCCCCGTTTATCTCAATCGGATCAAGATATTCTCACGGTTACTCCGGATTGGATAGAAATTCTACTCTCAATAAATAGTCTTCCGTCGGGCAAAGCAACAGGCCTCGATGGAATCCCTATCGAATTTTATGCTAGATTTAGCAACAAACTGAAAGATATTCTTACTAACTTAATGATTCATATCTTTCAAGGTGGAAGCCCTCCGGCATCCTGGGCCAGGGCGAAAATTATTGTCTTTGCCAAAAAAAATAAGGATCCTACAGAACTTGATGCATATCGACCAATCACATTAATCAACAATGATTCTAAAAAATACTCTAAATTATTAGCGTGTAGATTGTCACCCTTAATCCATAAAATTGTATCGGCCAGACAACACGGATTTGTCCCAGGGAGAACAACCACAGATCATATTCAGAGGGTGATCATGCTTTTCGACATGGCAGAAGTGGCAGGAGACCGTATGGCCTTGATATTGCTAGATGCCGAAAAAGCATTCGATAGGGTCTCCTGGCAGTATCTATGGACAGCCATGTCGAAAAGTGGGATTGGCGACCAGTTTATCAAAGCTGTTCAGGCGATGTATACCACTCCAGAGGCAGTGGTAATGGTTAAAAGGGATTAATCAGACACCTTCAACGTGACTAGAGGTACGAGGCAGGGCTGCCCCTGCTCCCCATTATTATTTGCCATTTTTATTGATCCATTTATTTCAAGGTTAGAATCAAACCACTTAATACAACCCAGGAAAACAGCCAATGGTGAAACAAAGACCGTGGCTTTTGCAGATGACATTGCAATAGTTACTGCCGATCCAGAGGAAACAGTTAAACAAATGGAAGAAGAAGCGAAAAAGTTTGGCATTATATCAGGGTATAATTTGAACGAAACCAAAACCCAGATTGTCACCAATAGTCAAATCAATTTTTCTGACGACAGGGTGGTGGAGAATGCACTATATCTTGGCGTCATTATCACCTCCAATCTAAACAATTTAGTAAACCTCAATTTGAACCCACTTCTTAGAAAGACTGAGAAAAGCTAAACAGCCTGCATAACTTGCAGTTAACTATTATAGGAAGATGTAATCTTATTAAAATGTTGTTCTTTCCGAAATTTCTATACATTTTTCGGACCATCTGTCTAAATTGCGACCCATCAATATTTAAAGATATGGATAATATTTTCTCTCGCTTTATCTGGGGATATGGAAGAACTCCTAGAGCTCAAAAATGTATTATCCTACCAAGGGAAAGAGGGGGTATGGCGCTTCCCAACTTTAAAATCTATTGGTGGGCAACCATCCTTAAATACAGTAGAGCTCTCTTAACCCCCAGGCAAGAGTCCAATCTAGATATGTTTGTCCCAACCCCACAGGAACTCATTCTAGGCAAAGAGACAAGTGATCATTTGTGGAGGTTAACATATGACTGTCATTTCAAAAAGGTCCGCTTTAAAACACTTAAAGGTATCTATATCGTTTGGAATAATGTGCGAAAACTCTTGGGGCTCGGTAGGTTCTCCCACTATACCACTCTAGTCAGAAATTCTAATCTCCCCGAGATCTTTACAGATTATTGTATGACACGATGGGTAAGATCGGGAATCACACAGATTGGCTCGCTATATGACTGTATGGGCTTTCGCTCATTCGAATCCCCAAGAACTAAATTTGGGCTAGAATCGCGTGACTTTTTTAAATATTTGCAAGTTAGGGACTTTATTTCTAAAAAGGGGGGTGGCAGTAGGGCCATGAATAAAATTCCAGCAATCGTAACAGTGGTGTGCACTAATAATAGTGTCAGAATTGGCGAAATTTATAAAGATTTAGTCGTAAGTCTCCCAGATGATTTAGACAAGCATATCCGTTATTGGCAAAACAAATTAGAATTAACAGAACCTCTTACGCGAAAAGCACTAGAAATCTCAAATTGCTTGTTAATGTCAACCAAACTTCAAACCCAATTTTACAAGACGTTTTTTCAACTTTATTATACACCAGCTAGAATATCTAAATGGAGTACCGGCAAAGGCACATTATGTCCTCGATGTGCGAAGCCCGAAGCAGATTTGGTACACATGTTGGCCACATGTCAAACCCTAAATACTATCAGACAAGATATATCAACATTTTTGTCAGGAATATTTGAGAGCAATATTGAGATCACCACTTCTGAAATAATACTGGGGGTAGATAGGAACGTTAGACCCACCAACATGCAGGGATTATTGTTTATCTCTATGGCGGTACTTAGAATCTGCTTAACATCTGCATGGTTGGACTCGTACCCGCCTACATTCCAGCAATGGCGGGCACGATTCCTTGCTACCTATAGCTTGGAAATAGCCATATACAAACATAAGGGCCTTAAAAGGAAAAAAAAGGGGCTAGAAATATGGTATCCCGTTACACAATGGATTGAGAGATCAGATTTGTAATGCTGTTTAATTGCTTTTATATGAAAGGATTTTCTTTGTATGGATTTGCACTCATTCGTTGTGTTTCTCGCTTATTATTTTCATAACGCCTTATTTAAAATATTTATTTCTGTTTATATTCATTGCCTGTATGGGTGGGGTTGTTTTTATAATAGGGTGGGATGGGTGGGAAAGAACGGTCAAAAACCATCAATAAATAATTGTTAAAAAAAAAAAAGAAGATGAAAATAAACCTATAATTTTTACTAAAGTCCTCAAAGTCAAGAACTCCACTTCAAAACATCTTTCACTTCTGACTTTATTCTTGCAACTTCCTTTTCTGGAAAACTTAAAATAGCCTGAACAGTACTCATCAGAAAACCCAGAAATTCTAACACTTGACAAGGCTCGAGCACTGGCTTCTCCATGTTTATTAGGAAACCCAGTCAGTCTAAAAGATCCATCACCATTCCTAAATTAATCCTCAACTCCTTTCAATTCTGTAACATAATCAAAAAATTGTCTAAGTAGATACTCAGTCTAATCCCTCACTCTCAGATATGCAGTCACATGGACGTAACACCTTTGTAAAACACCAAGGAGCCGAGGCCAGTCCAAAGGGAAGACAAGTAAACTGATAAAGGACTCCTAACCACCTGAATTCTAGATACTTGCAACTGACGTCTGACATTGGAATTGTCAAATAAGCATCCTTTACATCAAACTTCACCAAACAATCATTAATTTGCAAAATATCTCTTAAAAGATGGATTCCTTCCATCTTGAAATACCGATTTACTAGTAACCAGTGTAAATTTCTTAAATTTGCCACTGGATTCCAACCTTTGCCCATCTTTACTAAAAATATTGTATTCGCAAAAGTTAACTCTTTCTATGGTACCTTTTCTCAACACCTCTTGTACTTTCAATTCCATCTTTTGCATCTCTTCTGGAGAAACCATCTCTTGTGGCTTCTGAGTTTAAAAAATAATCTCTCGGAACTCTATCATATAACCTTCTACCACATTCAAAACCCATTGGTTTATTGTTAACAAGCTACAATTTCTGAAACATTTCTTAGGCAACCCTCTATCTTTCCTTGGGAAGACCCAAGAGAAGTCCTCGTACTTACCTTGAGTACCTCCCAGCTGTTAAACCCTTCCGCTTGACCGGAGTCTCTTACTAAATCTCCGACTCTCAGGGAAGAAACCGGTGATAGACTGACTGGGGCAGATTTGGTGCATCCCTGCATATCAGCAGGGATGCGCCAGTTATTGTGTGTCACGGGCCCGCTACCATGGATGCGCCGCATTTACAATGTGGCCCACCAAGGAACAAAAATGGACAGATGCGTGACGCATCTGCTGCCGTAAAGGCGGCGCATTGCTGGAGTTGTGTCGCAAGCGCAATGCAGTTCCAGCAAGACTCGGGGTGCACTATCCTGAAAATGCTGCGTCAATCCTTACGTCTGCTTCAAGCATGCGCAGGGTTTTGACGCAGCATGGCCTTACAAGTGGCTGAGTGAAATCTTGTAGATTCCACTCAGCCACTTTTAGGAGGCGTTCCTGCGCCGGAGCGCCTACATGTGGCGCAGGGCTTTACAACATAACGCATCTCCCAGATGCTTCACGTTGTAAGTACCCCGCACCATGGTGCTGGCTTTGCGCCGCCGCTGCGTCACAAAAGTGATGCAACGGCTGCGTAAAAGAGGTGCAAGGGGCTTGTAAATCTGCCCCGAAAAGTTTAAAAGATCCATACCCTTGGGCTTGATAGTGAGATGTAGAGTAAACTCGCCCAGAAAAACATTCTCTTGCTGTGACCCTCTCAAAAACATTCCCTCCAAACACTCTCCTTAGAGAGACTGAGCTTTGTAAACCTTTAAACGTTATTACATAAGTTCCAACCCCTTTAACTAAACCATCTACAAAGAGAAGTCCCTTAGGATCTTCACTAGGCTATTTTTTAGGAAACTCCATTAACTTGGGACTAATTCCCATGTGGCGACACCTTTCTTCTTTCAGTAATTAAAGAAGCATTTGCATTTTCCGTTTTGCTTTATTATCTACTAGCAGCCCGTCCCGATCTTGTCCGGGTATGAATTGCTGCCGGCCAGTAGTATATTGTTTTGTAGGATTTAGTTTTGATAGCATTTCTTCACTGTGACAGGCCTGTGAAACGCTCCGATTCACAGTGCACTGCTGATGCACTTAAGATGCGCATTCAGTAGTGTGTGAACTCGAGTTTCCCTACTTTATTTTTCCTTGCAATATTATATAGCGCGAACTCAACAACATGGCATGAGCACAATTTACATTACAGAAGAACACATTAATTTGTGGTTGGCACGGGGAGACAAAGCGATTTGCCTGGAATCACAGGATGTTGAGCTGATGCCGAGATTCGAACGTAGCTCCCCAGCTCTAGAGTTCGCAATTCTAGAACTTGTGGTGGGAGGTGTATCTAAAAGTGTATGTTGGTGCAGGCCATCAATGAGAGAGACCTGTGCATTTTTCAAATCGGTGGTGAAAAAATATGAGTATTTTGCTGGAGATGTGGGCCGCCGTGCCACCAATGTACTTACCGGGGGAGGGTAAACACCCATTATTACGCAACTTTCTTTCCGCATACCATCACTCCGCATACTTTCATTATGAAAGTACCATGACACCGCAATGCCATTATAACGCATGGCATTACATTTTATATGCTTTTACCACGCATACATGTACAACGAAATTCGTTGTAAATGCATGAATGTTAAAAGCATGTTTTTTTTAATGTTTGGATAAGGTAAGTATGGGTATAGGGGTATATGTTTTGGGGTACTGAGGTATATGTTTTGAGGTGTTTGGGTATTTTAAGGGTTCCGATATAGTTTTGGGTTATGGGGTACAGGGGTAGTTTTAGGGTTTAGGGATAGGTATGGGTTTTGGGGTACAGGGGTATTTTTGGGGTTCATGGCTAGGTTTGGTTTTTGGGGTATAGGGGTATTTTTAGGGTTCAGGGGTAGTTTTGGGTTTTGGGGTACAGGGGTATTTTAAGGGTTCAGGGCTAGGTTTGGGTTTTGGGGTACAGGTGTATTTTTAGGGTTCAGGGCTAGGTTTGGGTTTTGGGGTACAGGGGTATTTTAGGGTTCAGGGGTAGGTTTGGGTTTTGGGGTACAGGGTTATTTTTAGGGTTCAGGGGTAGGTTTGGGTTTTGGGGTACAGGGGTATTTTAAGGGTTCAGGGCTAGGTTTGGGTTTTGGGGTACAGGGGTATTTTAGGGTTCAGGGGTAGGTTTGGGTTTTGGGGTAGAGGGGTATTTTTAGGGTTTAGGAATAGGTTTGGGTTTTGGGGTACAGTTTATATTTATAGGGTTAAGATGGGTTAGTGTTTAAGGGTGTTGGGGTATTTTAAGGAGTAAGGATGGGTTTTGATTATGGGGTGCAGGGGTATTTAAAGGGAGCAGGGTGGACACCCGGAGCTGGAATGTACAGAACCTGGGAAGAAAAAACAATGAAATATTTGGCACAACGCTCGCTTTTTTCCCCCCGTAATCCCGCGCCCGCACACGCCCACACCCCCAGCACACGCCCACAGCACACATTATGAGACATGGCATGAAGAGCGGAATGTGAAAACAGCAGTTGATGGACAGAATGAAAAACAATGTCATACAGTCACCCCAGTACAGAGATCTGGCCCTAAATCCATCGTTTTTGTACTCCACACCAACACCACCCCGGTACAGACATGGCCATATGCAAATCAGCCTTGACCTTGCGCCTCATGGGAACAGTCCAGCCCTAACTGCCAGGCAATGTCTTTCCTGCACCAGAATCAAGCATCCTAGGACCAGTTTCTGGCTATCAGCCATTTTCATCCAGAACAGCTTGACTCAAGTGGTATGGAGAGCATGGGACTCACGTCTGAGCATACCCATCCCACTCGGGGTGACAAATGCAAAAACAACAGCTGATGGACAGAATGTAGAACAATGTCATACATTCACCCCAGTACAGAGATTTGGGCCTAAATCCATCGTTTTTTTGCACTCCACACCACCCCAGTTCAGACATGGCCATATGCAAATCAGCCTTGACCCTGTGCCTCATGGGAACAGTCCAGCCCGAAGGGCAGAACGTACCATACGCCCCCAGCATTTGTCACGCCCCCAGCACAAGCCCACAGCACAAAGCAGACACGCCCACAAGGGACTACTTTGCTGGCACGGTTCTTTTACCTTTTAAATATATATGGTGGGCGTCTGCATAGCCTATGTCCTTCTGCTGCAACTGCCCTTTCCAACGCTGTATTGGATGTTGTGATTGGTGCTGTGGTTCCTGAGATTACCCGCCTCAAAGGTTTGGGCTCTCTCTTTATTATATTAGTATGGATAACAGGAAGACAGATTGGAGCCTGCATAACAGCCTTAGCTTCCTTCTCCAAAGGCCTACGAATGCATCATTTAATAAACTCTGAAACATGACTCATGGGCCATCATTTCTTGGGTATCTTATAATATCTGGTCTAAACACATCTTCTCCTTGAGGATATTGACATATTGCTTTCTCTCTCAGTATTTTCTACCTCTTATCACTATCCAGGTCCCAAAAATCATCATCATATGCATCACAGACAGACTCATCAAAATATGACTTATCCAAACTGGACCCATATTGATTAAAATAATTTCCATCATAAGGTCTAGCCTGAATCTCCTTTGTGCTGCCAAGGAAACCTTCAGATGGCCCACATAGGACTCCTTCAGATGGGCCGCGTAAGACACCTTTAGATGGGCAGCGTAAGACACCTTTAGATGGGCAGCGTAAGACACCTTTAGATGGCCCACGTAAGACACCTTCAGATGGACCGCGTAAGACACCTTCAGATGGACCGCGTAAGACACCTTCAGATGGACCGCGTAAGACACCTTCAGATGGACCGCGTAAGACAACTTCAGATGGACCGCGTAAGACAACTTCAGATGGACCGCGTAAGACACCTTCAGATGAGCCGCGTAAGACACCTTCAGATGGGCCGCGTAGGACACCTTGATGGGCTGTGTAGGACACCTTCGGCTTATGTGGTGCTAAAACCACCCTTCTCTAATGTAGATAAATCCTCATCATTTGCCTTTTCAATATTCCTTGTTTTCATCTTTTATTTTCGACTCTGTTTCCTTATATCTCTAGTCTGTTCCTCAACAAGGGACCGAAATTTCTCATCCATACCTGTAAAATGTATTCCTGTTATGACTTAAGACAAGCCCCTAAGCTTCTTTAACAGAAGCTTTTACCTCTTTCGCTACTTTTTTCCATATAACTTACTCCTGAGCCCGTGTCTCAGATGCACCGTCATCTTATCTCTTTTTTAAGTATTCCCCAGGGCAAAGCACAATGAAAGAATCAAACACTAACATAATTCAGTTGCGGCTGGCATGTATTTAGAGTGGTGGGTGGGCAAAATATGGGTGGTATTCAAATACAAATAAAAAATGGCACTTATCTTTCTGACTTACCGCACGAGGTCCTCCTTGCTTGGGTGTCTTCGCTCCTAGAAGCTCCGGACCCAGAAAACTGCACTACCCAATCCTAGCCCTGCTTTCATGCTGTCAAACAGCACAAGAGAAGCCTCTCTCAGCGCTCGTAACAGAACTGGAGGCCTGCACTTGCTCAACCCCAGCTGTCTAAGGCAGCTAAGTTAGAGAAGTTTAAAATGCACATATCTGGTTGGCCGTTGCAATACGGCCGCCCAAACGGACATGCACACTTTAAACCTAAGTGCACAGCTCACTGCTGCCACTCATCAGCCCAACCCCATCCTGACGCTTGGTTCAGGACGGGTTGTTAAAAAATAAAATGGTAATAAATAAAATGTGTTTCCATTTTATTTTTCAGCTGCTCTGGGGTATTTTTTGTTAGCGGGGCAATACTCCCTCGATCTCATGGAGAGCCGCTCCTGACGTAATCATCGCTTGACTATCACCGCGACTTGACTGAATAAAAGACTGTTATCATTACTATTTTTCAAACTGTCAAAATTGCCTTTACCAACATGTCCCTCTGTGCTACTCTTCTACCTATTCTACCTGCAATAATGGGCTTAACCAAGATGGTGGAACCTATAACATGACGACCTCATTGCACAAATGATACACCCTGGAACACACTGCAGCTGTACCACAAATGAAGTCTGATGGAGCTAGCAGTGATTCACATGTCTTACACAGAGAAGAGAGGCTCTCAGATTGTCTCACAGTCTCTGTGTGAGTGAGGCTACATGTGCTTCTTTTCAAATGTGTATCCCAGACTCCATGGGCAACTGCCTGAGCACCTCTTGACTACCAAAATGTTAAAACCTAAACTCTTTTACATATGCATAAATCTACTGTAATTTCCAGTAACCTTGCATCAACAACATTTACAAATCGTAAAACATTTGAAAACAAATAATACAACAAATATGTTTCAAGTTAACTAGGAAAAATAAACATACTGAATCTCAAACTATTACAGACACAACTATACAAAAAACATCTAAAACTGCTTAACACATTTTAAATAAACATTTCCCAGCAAAAGGAATAAGGTACTTACCTTACACAGACCAGCAATGAAAAGAGGAGGATGGCTGATGTGTGAGGGCTTATAAAGACTGAGGGGGGTTATCACCAAATCTCCACACCACGCTTTGCAGCATCCCACGAGACTGCGCGACAGGGAAGGAGCAGGAGAGCGCCATATTTTCAAAGATACAGTTCTCTCCTCCCCTTTCCTTTGCGCTGGTGCTGGTGCTGATTACAGCTGCAGTGCGCCACACACCACCTTATCGCCATAGCGCTAGGGTGTGTGTGTGAGTGTAGCATAGGTTTTATGCAGGAAGGGTACCCTTCCTGTATAAAATACTATGCCTAGACATGAGGGAAAGTTTTTCCCACTTTGTACGCATGCTGCACAGTGCAGCACGAATGCAAAGTCGGAAAAGGAAAGAGAAATTAAAGCATTTTTCTTTTCTAGTTTAAAAGGGCGTAGTTTTCTCCCTCCAAACTCAATCTGCTGTATTTAGTCAATGGGTTTAGCCTGAGACACCTTTGGTGGTTGCATGGGAACCCCCATGCACCACCCTTGGTAACACCCCCATGGCATGAAGTAATGATCCGCTGCTCACATTACTTTTACGTATTTTCCAGCGCTAAACAAGTTAAGTGCTGGAAAATAAATTAGGAAAAAAGATTTTGCACCATTTTGCGTCACTTTTGTGATGCAGACATGGCACAAAATCTTAGTAAATCTCCCCCTGACTTCTGATTCTTGAATGTTAATAAGTGTGGCTAGCAGTTTGCTTTAATTGGCTGCCTTGGAGCAGCCTTAAAGAGATTATGCATAATGCTAGCCTCTGGTCTTGTCATGAAATCTCACCATTTCTGCCAACTTTTTTGTATCAGTAAACAACAGTAGAAAGATTTGTGTTCGGAACAAAATCAGCTCGGGCTTCAACTGTAGGCAGCTGAATCTGGTACGTCCTGCGTGGGCTTTGTTTTCATTTGACTGAAATGTCTTCGCGCGATACATTCTCGCAAATCAACTGTTTAACCACAAGAGGGCAGCACTGACCCATCTTCAGATGTGATCTTTTATTAACAACATTTTAGACGTAGAGTAAAGGGTTTGTTTACATGGCCTCTCCAGAAATGACAAACAAATGCAAAGAGCATGCATGGTTTTGTTACAATTTTTGATACTGAATGTATTCTTGCCGTATTTTAAGAAGTCTATTTTGTATGTGTTTATGTCACTCAAGCGACAATTGTTAAATTTATTTATTTATTTATTTGAGAGTTTTATATAGCGCGAACAAGATCTTTGCAGATAACAGAGCGCTTTACAGAGGCAGGTGGAGGGTAGGGGAACAAGGGGGCATAGTAGGGAGGTAGATCAACAAGTTCATGTACATAGCACCAATATAGTATATAACATAGCACCAATATAACGTATAGTACAGGTATGAGGCAGCAGGCATAGTTGGAGCGTAGGCCATCAACACGCTGTAAATAATACAGAGTAATATTATTATAAAAATAGTACGTATAGTACGCATAGTACAGGTATGAGGTAGCAGTGCATAGTTGGAGCGAAGGCCATCAAAACGCTGTAAAAAATAAAGAAGGACTAAAATACGTCAAAACACACGTGCAAAGGAATATATAGGCAATATCATAACACAATACTGGTAATACTGTTCATACTGTAAATCAAACGAATTGTTCAAGTGTATTTAGCCATAAGGATACTTTTGACTTCTTTCTTAAAAAGAAGGGAGGAAGAGATGAGCCTCATTTCAGGAGGAAGTGCGTTCCAGATCCTGGGCGCCATACCAGAGAAGGAGCGTTTGTAGGTTTTTTTCCTTCCGGAATCTTCGCGGTTTCAGCAGAAGATTGTTCGTGCTCCTGGTAGTTCTGGACCCACCAGAGATTGTCAACTTATGAGTGAGGTAACTGGGTGATTTCAGGTGTATAGCCTTGTGCGTCATGCAGGCAATTTTCAGCTGTATTCTGGCTTCCAGAGGCAGCCAGTTCAAGGCTTTGAAGTCAGGGGAGATATGCGAATGCTTTTTTGATCCAGTGATGAGTCTTGCAGCCGCATTTAGTGACGCTCTTAGGGGTGCAGTTGTCGTTAGGGGGAGGCCGCAGAGGGCCACGCTGCCGTAGTCTATGCGAGGGATGACTAGAGCTTGTACTGCTGTTTGGAAATCTTTTGCTGGGAGGAAGGGTTTCAGTTTTCTCAAGGTATTTATTTGGAAGTTCGCCCCCTTAGTAGCCTTGCTGATATGCTGCTGCATTTTGAGGTTGGTGTCTAGTGTTATGCCTAGGGATTTAGCTGAGTCCATGATGGTCGGTTGGACATTGAGTGCTGTTAGGTGCTTAAGCCATGTTTGTGCGGAAGATATTTTCGTGGGAGGTGAGATTAGGAGGAACTCAGTCTTAATAGCATTGAGTTTGAGGTGGTTGTCTGCCAACCAAGATTGGGTGCTTCTGATCGTTGAATTCAGACTCAGGATGTCTTTGGGGGATTGTAACTTGAGGTATATTTGAGTGTCATCGGCGTACATGTGAAAGTGTACATTGGATGCTTGTAGCAGGGTGGTGAGAGGTTCCATAACTAGGTTGAACAAAGTAGGGGATAGGCAGGATCCTTGAGGGACGCCTAACGATACCGGTACTGGGGAAGACATTAGGTTTTTGCTCTTGAATTTTTGAGACCTGTTGTGTAGAAAGGAAGTGAACCAATGAAGCACAGTCCCAGAGAGGCCCATTCTTGATTTTAGGAGTTCGAGTAAGCTCTCATGTTTCACTGTGTCGAATGCTGAAGAGAGATCAAGAAGGATGAGGAGGCAGGTATTGTTTTGAGCTAAGATTTGGATGGCGTCGTCAATTATGTGAGTCATAGCGGTTTCAGTACTGTGCCCTGCTCGGAAGCCTGATTGGTGTGGGTTGAGGAGATCAAACTGTTCTATGTGCTTTGTCATTTGTAGTTGGACGCATTTTTCTAGCAGCTTGGCGAGAGTGGGAATGTTGGTAATCGGACGGTAGTTGTTTAGATCAGTGGGGTCGGCTGTTGGTTTCTTCAGTAAAGGTGTAACTTGTCCAACTTTGAGGGAGTCCGGGATGGTTCCTTGTTGTAGTAAACTATTGATAATTTTAGTCCATAGTGGGAGTAGCAGAGGGATGAAGTCTTTTACGGCGTTAGCAGGAAGAGGGTCAGTGAGGTGATTGCATGGTTTTAGGGTGCTGAGTATTCTGCCAATTTCTTCTTCAGAGTAGGTGTCAAAGGATGACCATGTCGCATTGTTTTTTAGTTTAATGGGTGTTATGCAGTTGGGTATTGAGTAAAGGCTTGCGTCATTGAGGAGGTCGCTCCTTATATTGTCAGTTTTATTGTTAAAGAAAGCTGCGAAATCTTCACAAGAAGGGGTAGTGCTGATAATGTCGACAGCTGGGTCGACATTATCAGCACTGAATGAATCATTGGAACATTTTTGGAAAAAAAAAAAATTAAAGGTTACAAATATGTTCTGTTAACTAGCATTTGCATGGTATACAGCTGTCATTGTTGTGGTATTCAATCAATAATCTTTATTTTGATTATAAAAAACCATAAAAGATTACATATAATATAAAAACAATCATACAAAGTTCATTTAGATCGTAACCCGCACAATCAGACGCAACTTTAAATATTAATCGAAGTCCCAATAAAGGTTTTCCTAAGAATTAAAACAATAAATACAACTTTAAATTTTAAAATACATAAAACACCCTTCACCAATATCATTATACCTTAATTTCACAGTATTATCAGTACTTAAAAAACAGTTTATAAGGGATATTAGTTCCTACTTAAAATACATTTAATAACTTTCAACAATATGTACAAGGATCTATACCAGTCAACAAGAGGTATACATCTTGGGTTGTCATCATTGCTTACTTGACATAGGATTAATCTAAGAAATAAATATAACTTAAAGCCCCTTATTATTAAATCTACACAAAAAAGATATCTACTTACGCTAAACACAATAGGTTGTGCAACATCTGTTTGCAATATTCTTTCCAACTCGTTACAAGATCTGGATCCCAGGAGCCGACAAATGGGTTTAATCCATTTTCTCCTAGCATAAATGTAAGCGGGGCAGAAGAATAGCACGTGTGCTTCGTTCTCTTTGACACTTGTGTTGCAGATTTCACAACAACCAGTATTTTCCTTTTCTGTGTTACGCACCCATTTGTTAGTATTTGCATTAATTTGCAAAATACCGTAGCAACATTTTAAATACAGAGATTTAGCAAGTTCTGGTTGGATTTCGTCCATAAAAGACTCGAATTTACTATCTGGCTTTATATTTAGGTACCTTAAAGCTAAGGTGCCCAATTTAGAGTTGTGTGACAAGGAGACTTGAACAAACGTCCAAAATGTTTGTTTGAGCAATTTTTTTGATCCCAAGGTCAGACCTTCTGGGTCCTCCCAGAAGTGTCTCAACCCCAATTTAGTAAACCAATCCTGGATATGATTTAACCATGCCAACCTTGTACTATTTCTAATTTTAAAAATGTCCTGTAGGCCTTCTCTATAATGGACGAGCTTGTCTGTTGACCACAGGCGGACCCAAAATAATAATGGCAGTAAAGCCGCATGCTCATCAGTGCTGTGAATGTGCAAATCCATTACTACTGGTAGTATAGGTGTACGCTTAGGGATGCCTAGTAGCTTCCTAAGAAAAATATTCTCTTGAACCGCGAAAGTGTTCTTTACTGCGTAGCCCCATAATTCAGCCCCATAGAGGCAAGCAGACTGTACCTTATATCTATATAACTCCAATACTGGAGAAACAGCTTTCGATTGGCTACTCTTATGCTTCCTTATTATTGGGACTGAGTTTTGAATTTAAATTGTTTTACTTTTGTCCAGCTGTGGTTTCCATTCTAATTTAGTATGTAGAGTGATACCTAAATAATTAAAATTAGGCACGTGTTCTATCCTTTCATTGTTGACAGTTACATTTTTTCTAAAAGATTTGTGAGGATTAACTGCCATATATTTAGTTTTGGAGGAATTAATCTCCAGGCCCTTAGTATGACAGTAGATTTCAAAAGTATTGAGTAGATTTTGCAGACCTTTAGGTGTCTGAGATATCAGGATCGTATCATCTGGGGAGAGCTGCGGATGGAGCTGGCTTGTGGATGACAGTGGCCCGGACTGAGGACGTCCTTTTGGCTGGCAGCCGTCTGCTGCTCCCAGAGTGAGCAGGACTTTGCTGTAACTTCCTGGGGAGAGGGGCTGCTTCCCCACACTGGAGGAGATGTGGGGAGGCCAATAGTGACTATTTGTCAGCTTGGAGTTCTTCTCTTCCTCTCCCTGGTGTAGCACGCCCAGCGACTGCGGGAGTGTGCTGTTGATTCTGCTGGGCTAGGGAGACCCTCCATACTGAGAGAGGGGGTCTAAAGGGGACAGCTCGCCTGGGAGGTAGCCCTCTTTCCTTCAGGCCCTGGGGATCTGCGCAATTTTCTGTTGGACCTATTTCCCTGTGGGGTAGTAGGGACTGCTGATCATTGCCCCCAGAAGTTGTTGGCACCTGCATTGGAGCAGGCACCAGGGGGCCGGCTAAAGGGGGCAGAGATATTGCAGTGAGTGTCAGAGCAGGGCTCCCAGCGTGGCACAGGACAAGGAACCTCAACGGAACCTGGACATCCCAGACAAACTGGACTCGAGTGTAAAATAGATAAGGTGTCCGTTGACCTGGGCATGCTCAGGGATGACTGACAAAGCGAAACACAGTGCTGAGGCCCTGGATGAAGGGAGCCAGCGGTTGGACCTCATACTTTAGAAAGCCCGGGAGGAGCAGAATTACCTAATGGGGCAGGCATCAGTGGCTATCTTCTCAGACTACACCATGCAGGTACAGCAGTGTTTCGCTTTGTTCCTTTGTTAAAAAGGAGATGAGGGAGGCCGGCATTTGGTACTAGTGGTTATTCCCTGCCCACCTTAAGGTCATAGTGGATTGCAAAGCACTGTTTTTTAATGATCCCCCAATGGCGTGGGATTGGCTGGAGTCCTACGAGGCTGAGCTTGTTGGAAAGAGACATGGGGGTCACTGCGGTTGAAGCGTCAGCGCCGGCATCTCCGGTTGCTCGCCGAGGCACTGCCAGCCGAGCCAGAGGTAAGCGGAATGGGAGAGAACCGCGGCACTGTATGCAGTCCTTCCCCTGGGGCGGTCTCTGTGGCGATCTCAGAATTGGTTAGCACTATGGCCTCCCCTGAAAATATAGATGCTCTGCAGGAGTAGCTGGCTGAGGTCCCTTGTGTCACACCCCAGGATGACTGACTACCTCTAGTGGTGGTGCCACCCCATAAGGATGTGTAATTCTGTGAGCTGTTTGTGAGCTAGTTTGTGGAGGGGGTTCTGGCATGGGTGGCTATAACTGGCAGGGTCGTATTCGCTGGAGCCTTCTAGACAAGCACAAGAACACCCACCCATATGTTGTTGAGACAGACCAGCCCGAGCCCAACTTAAGGTCCGGTATATGTGCATAGCGAGGTTGATGGCAGAGTGCTGCGCCAGCTGGGGATACAATGGCACCTCTCCCCTTGTAAAAACCTCCTTACGATAAACTGGTATTGGGGGTTTGGATTTCACGGCTACGTTGGTAAATTCTTGGTTTTGGCTGGAGGGCCGTTGCTACTCTGACTAGGGTTTGGGGAGTTGGGGAAAGAATGATTGTTGTTTGCACAGTGTGTGTGTATGATGGTGGCTGTACTTCTTAATGGGGGGATGGGACGGCGACGGGGTCTATGATTCTTACCTCCAGTATGAATGAGAAGATGTGTTAACATTTTCTCATGTGGAATGCTCGGGGTCTATTAGCAAATTGTATCAGGTCCTCTAATTACTGAAGCAGAGGTATGTCGACGTGGCCCTCCTCCAGGAGACCCACTTAATGGGCGCTGAGACAACAAAGTTACAACGCTACTGGAGAGGGCATGCCTTTGTGACAGGGTATTCGGCTTTCTCCAGAGGGCCACTGGTCTGGATAAGGCTGGGGACCCCAATGGAGGCAGAAAACACTTACATTGACAAAAAGGGCTGATATGTGATGGTGGTTGGGCTCCAGATATTGGTGGGCAGCATATATCCCAAATGCGGATTAGGCGCAGTACCATGCAACACTATTGCAGGTCCTTTCATGTCATCCAGATGCCCGATGCTGCTGGGGGTGACTACAGCGGGTGTGGTGGATCTGGTACTTGATTGGCTTACCCTGTCTTCCGGACTCCCCTATAACGACACTAGCACAGAGTATCCAAACCTGGAAGGACCATTGTGTGGTAAGATTGCAATCTGGACAGAAGGGAGTACTCCTTTTACTCCCTCGTGCATGACTTGCATGTGCAACTGACTCGGTGTTGTGCAAAGCGGGACTGGCTACTTAGATCGGCTGGTATGAATATTTGGGGCACACACTGTCAGACCACAACCCCCTACAAATCGCTGTGCTCTGGGAAGCGTATATCGTCTATAGCCACCTGGTGACTCAACCCCACACATATGTGCTATCCTGCCTTTAGGAACCCCATAGCTGAAGTGATTGACGATTATTTTGCTGCCAACGCACGTAAAGCCTCCCATTCTAATACTAAGTGGGATGCCTTTTAAGGCAGTTGTCAGGGGGCACTGTCTCGGTCAGTCAGTGGGGATGAGCTGATTGTAAGATGAACTGACTCTACAAGAGGGAGCCATCTGCCAACTGAGGGGGGTGTCACCCTGGGTCCTTTCAGGTCCTGAGGGAGACATGCAAGAAATACTCAGAGGCACAGAGCAAGCTCCATTCCTAACAACAGAGAGAATTTCTCAACACTGCACATGGGGAGGAGAGATGAGCCAGGCAACTATTGCAAAGGTTCATCCAGACGGAAGATCGGGGGGGGGGGGGCATTACACAGCTGAATACACCAATGGACCAAGGAGTGCACTTCCAATCTGAAATTCATGCAATTTTTTCAGACCATTCTAGGGGACTGTACAGGGCTGGCTCTCCGGTGCCTGTAGAGGCGCTTGAGGGCTTTCTGAGCCAAATGACCCTCCCACAGCTGCCTGGGACAGATGGTCTCCTGGACAAATTTTGCAAGGCTTATTCCGCTAAATTGGCTCTGCGGTTAGCTAACAAGTATGTGGCATGATTAGAGTGTGGATGCCTACTGGAGATGTTTCTAGAGAAGCTCTCATTGTGCCTATCCCATAGTCAAAAGGGGACATCCTGAAGGCGTTGACATATCGTCCGTTATTGACTCTCAATCTGAATTATAAGATACTTAAGCCCATATTTACGACCTGGTTTACGTCACTCTTGCAATATGTAGGGGCCCCCTGAAAACTGATCAAGGGCAGACCATCAGGGGAAAACAGAACCAACCATACACAGAATTGTCTGCCCCTTCTACTTGATGCAAATGGCTCACGAGGAGTCCAAAATTACTACATAGCAGATTTGAGTTCACCAAAATGCATAGCTAGCCCACAAAATTAACAAAACAACGTAATAGAAAAATACAAAAGTTTTATTTATTGAGTTCATCACAAATAAATAATTCCTTCATCAAAGAAACACAGATAGCCATATTCACAAATCAGAACTAAACCGTCTCACACAACCCAAAATTCTTACATCCACTCAACAGCACTTAATCACATTCTCTACATCCTCTCCAAGCACAGTACAACAAACATACCCATATATCCATCACCTATTTCGTCACTCATCCTTAACAAGATTTCAGATGTAGCAAACTATAGCTGTCCTGCGGCGTCTTCCCAGTAGAACCAGGGACCAGATATCGTAATAGCAGGACAGAGTAAAAAAAAAGCCAACGCGCGTTTCAGTGCCGTGCCAGATCTACGGCACACCTTGATCAGGGCATTCAAGAGTGGGAAATGAGGGGACAGGAACAATATCAAAACAGCAACATAATCTGTAGTGGGTAGAAAGGCATATTTTTTACATATGAATCAATTCCAACTGATAATTTCATTACAAACAAGTCCTAAAACAAGAACATTTCAGTATTTGACTTTTTCTTCAACTGTCTTTTTTTCCTTTTGACCATGCATTAGTGAGCTCAAAATCTGCATATTCGAATAAGTACACTGAGAAAATGTACATCCAAACTAAGGACATAGGAATCCCTCGGGAAGACATCACACAGCAACCAATACATCAACCTTGCTAATCAACATCAAACAAAGAAAATGCAAAATACAAAAAGAGGAAATAAAAGAAAAAGTGTGACACAAAAAGGTCTGCTCATTGCAGCAACTCTCGTACGGAATTAAATAACCAATATGCAATGGTTCTTAACATATGGAGTCAGTATAACTTCCCACAACAGACCTCAAACTGAGGTTTTAGATACTTACTCAGACGCGAAATTATCAGTTGGAATTGATTTCTATGTAAAAAATATGCCTTTCTGCCCACTACAGATTATGTTGCTGTTTTGATATTGTTCCTGTCCCCTCATTTCCCACTGTTGAATGCCCTGGCACGGCACCGAAACGCGCGTTGGCGTTTTTTTACTCTGTCCTGCTATTACGATATCTGGTCCCTGGTTCTACTGGGAAGACGCCGCAGGACAGCTATAGTGTGCTACATCTGAAATCTTGTTAAGGATGAGTGACGAAATAGGTGATGGATATATGGGTATGTTTGTTGTACTGTGCTTGGAGAGGATGTAGACACAGGGCCCGATTCACAGAACTAACTTAAGACAAAATCCTAAACTTACTACCATTTTGGTATTCACGGAAGGCACTTACTCATTTCGGTATTCACAGAAGTTAGGAGTCCTAACTTTAGGACTCCTAAATGCCTTCTGTGAATACCGAAAGTCTTAAAGTTAGGATTTTTCTCAGTTTAGTAGTAGTAAAGTTAGGAGGCCCGATTCACAGAATGAACTTAAGACTCAATCCTAAACTTACTACTATTTTGGTATTCACAGAATGCACTTACTACTTTTGGTATTCACAGAATGAAGTTACTACTTTTGGTATTCACAGAAGTTAGGATTTTGTCTTAAGTTTGTCTTAAGTCTGCCAAGTTTGTCTTAAGACAAACTTAAGACAAAATCCTAACTTCTGTGAATACCAAAAGTAGTAAGTTCATTCTGTGAATGCCAAAAGTAGTAAGTGCATTCTGTGAATACCAAAATAGTAGTAAGTTTAGGATTGAGTCTTAAGTTCATTCTGTGAATCGGGCCCAATGTGATTAAGTGCTGTTGAGTGGATGTAAGAATTTTGGGTTGTGTGGGACGGTTTAGTTCTGATTTGTGAATCTGGCTATCTGTGTTATCTTTGATGATGGAATTATTTGTTTGTGATGAATTCAATAAATAAAATTTTTGTATTTTTCTATTAAGTTGTTATGTTAATTTTGTGGGCTGGCTATGCATTTTGGTGAACTCAAATCTGCTATGTAGTAATTTTGGACTCCTCGTGAGCCATTTGCATCAAGTAGAAGGGGCAGACTATTCTGTGTATGGTTGGTTACGTCACTCTTGCACCACGCAACGCTGGGCAAGAGCAATGCAAACCGTAAGTCATATTTTTGAAGCCACATAAAGCCACTTTGCGCTGGCCTAAAAATATGGAGCAAAGCAATGCAGAGCAAATCACTGCGTTGCATTACTCTGCCCTGGGTAGGCGCTCTGTTAGACCTGGCACCTTGGCGTGAGTCTCCCTTCCACTTTTTGCTGATGTGCCTCAGATGTTTTGCTGGTGTTCGCTGCTCAGGGCACTGCACCACGGCCAATCCGTGCCGCAGTGCAAGTGCTCCCAATGTAAACTGTACCTATAATTGATTTCCACGATTGGCTCCTTGGATTTACTGTTAGTCCCCAGTAAAGTGCACCAGGGGTGCCAGGGCTTGTAAATGCCAATACTGCTAGTGGGCCTGCGGCACTGGTTGCGCCACCCACAGAAGCGAAGCAGCCTTTTAAAATGTGTCTAAGGTCTGCCATTGCAGAACCTGCATGCAGTCTGGTACTGTCATGCTGGCTGGGCAAGTGCACACACTTGCCAGACCCTAAACCTTCCCCTTTCTTCATGTGAGTCACCCCTATGGTAGGCCCTAGGGCAGGGTGCATTGTAAGCATAAGGTGGGACAAGCCCTGATGTGTGTGGCATGTCCTAATAGTGGATTACAGCCATTTTCGTTTTTAGTGTTTTTAGTGTTATCGTTTTAATTGTAAGGCTACCTGTTCTCATAGGCCAGAATGGGCTGCTGGAATTATTACACTCTATAATCCCAGCAGGCTCAGGGAGCATGGTAGAAGGTCAAGTTTAGTATGCCTGAACTCAGAATAATAAAATACTTCTTTTAGTAAAGTTTATTTTAATATCCTGTGTTTGCAAATGCTACTTTTAGAAAGTTAGCCTTTGCTTGCCTAACCATTTCAGCCCGCCTCTGCCAGGATGTGTATCTGCTGTCTGGGTTGTGTGAGTGATAGGGCTGGGGATGACAGGTGGTGAATGGAGGGATTACATCAAGGTGGGTGGTGGGAGTGCCCCTTGACTCTGAATAGGGCTGTGCTCTGCCATCACAATGCTGGCTCCACCTCCTGGGGAGCGACTGATGACTCTGCCCGACACCTGGCCCAGGGAGAGGGAAGACTGTCAACAAGGTGCTCCTGGCTGTACTTGTCATCTCAATGCCGGCTTCTCCTCCTGCGGAGCGTCTGCTGCCCCTGCCCCACACACTGAAAGGAGAAGGCAGAGTCTGCACAACAAAGTGCTTCAGTGCTGAAAAGGACTATGCAAAGGCCCCCCTGGCCTGAAAAGACAAAAAAAACTGACTATAAATGTAGGAGCCCTGCTCCAAAGAAATCAGATCCAGTTTTACCACAACGAACCTCTGCCCAACTAGAAGGACCAAGAAGAAGCTGAAGGACTGGCCTGCAGTTTGCCTTGCTGAGGGAGGAGAAGACCAAAAAGGACTTTGCTTTGCTGTGCTCTAAACTATCTCCAAGGGCTTGTCTGAGCTTGCCCCCTGAAGTGAACCCCAGGACCAGGGGGTTCTATGTGCCTTGGCTCGTCTGCAAACTGAGCCGCGTGTTTCCTCTCACCGGAGTTGAGACTGCACCCCCTCGCCCCCCTAGAGCCGTGACACCCAGGAGCTGGCCCGCCCTTCTGCCTGTTGAGAGCCTCGCTCCGCCAGAGCCGCTCTCTGCCCCCCTGGTCAGGCCGCCTGCTCCTCTGTCACCTTGCTCGTTACTGGAGTGCCCCCTCACCCCTCCCGCCGGAATCCTGGTCTAACGAGCGCACTTCCAAGCCTGGACGGCCGCCCGTGCGCTGCATCGCACCCGGCCGCCCCGCTGTGCCCTCTGACCTCTGGAAGAGGCCGCGCCGCACCGCGAAGGGACTCGCCCCGTACAATCCGTACCGGAGCTCCTGTACCGCGCCCCGCCTGCTGGAGACCACCCGCCATCGAAGGACCCCGAGGTACGCGGTACCACGAAGCGCACAACCAGCCCACGACTCGCCTGATCGACGATTGGACGTCGCGCACTTCACAGGTACGATCCTTCACGACCTGATCAACTCGGGCTCGGGGCCCGCAACGTTCTGATTTCCCCGTTCTCCGCTGTGCGTCTTCACCTGTTCTATTCCGTGCCTGCCTGCCCGCCCAGTACGCCGCGTACCGCGAGGCGCTCCGGTGACAGCAGGACTTATCTGTCCTGCCTCGAACGAGGCACATAGCTGTCACGAACTTTGCTCCGGTGTCCCGCAAACACACCCCGGAGTGTGTGGAACTATCGTGAAGTTAAATTGAATAACTCGAAAGTAACAAACCATTGTCTTTACCCTACAAGAACGCTTGCCATTATCCTTACATCTTGTGGCCTCCTTTGAAACACGTTATATAAGGTCTTGTGATAATTTACCTGCCTGCATATATTTTTACATAAAGAAGACGTATTTTTGATACAACCTACAGCCTGGTGTCCATTTGTGGGGGAATCAGTGTATTTATTGTATGTGATTACAAATGCTTAACTGACAGCACTCCTGAGATTAGCCTTGACTGCTCGCGCCACGCAACCTAGAGGGTGAGCAGGGGTTATTCTTGAGAGGTAATTCCCTTGCCCTGACCTAGAGGAGAGGGTCCCTGCTTGTCAGAAGTACCTACCTGTGCCAACCAGAGACCCCCAATTCTAACGTTGGCAGCGGATGGGATTTTCGAATTTGCATTTGTGATTTATATACAGTAAAACATTAATCACCACATAGTGAGAGCAGAACTATAACAGCCACAGATTTCTGTTTTTTTAATTTCGTTGAGAGATCTCCCATTATTGAAGCCATGCCTGGCTCACTCTCTGATGGAAGGGCACCCTCCATAATCTCTGGGATTGATGAAGTAGATTGGGAACACCGGGGACTGGAAGGCTACACAGTAGAGCAGTTGAGAGGCTACTGTCAGAAGTTCAGAGTTGCCCAAACAGGATGCAAAAAGAAAGCCCAATACATCAAGGCGCTGAGAGCCTGGAAGGAGTCAAGGGAGCCACAGAATGTGGTGGTAGTGGAACCATCAGAAGGCATTTTGGACTTTGGCAGAGGCCTGTCGCCAGAGGAGCTGGCAGACAGGGCAGCAAACAGGGCACATGAGGTGGAGATGGCAAAATTAAATGGACAAATGGAAATGGAGAAACAAAGATTGGAAGAAAAGAAGCTCCAGATGGAGCATGACATGAGAGTGAAAGAGTTGGAGCTGAAAGCGAAAAGTTTGGAAACAACTCCCTCTGGTGGCAGCACAACGCCAGTGCAGGTAGAGTCAAAGGTGTACATGCCTAAGGATGTGGCAAAGGAATACTTTAAGGGGGATGACATAGGGCAGTGGTTCAGAGCCTATGAGGTAGCTATGTCCTCCCACCGGGTCCCTTAGAGAGATTGGGGAGCGGGGTTGTGGGGGCGGTTCCTCACTGAGGGGCAGGACACACTGCTAGATCTTCCCTCTGAAGTTACCAATTCCTATCCCCACATGAAAGAAGCCTTAATGACCAGGTTTGGGTTAACTCCTGAAATGTATAGACAGAGGTTCAGGGGTTGTACTAAGATTCCTGGGAGCACGTATGTGGAGTATGTAACCTTTTTCTGCAGAGCACTGGATGGTTGGGTGAAGGGTAGCAAAGTGGATGATTTTTAAGGGCTTCTTGATTTAATGGCATGGGAGCACTTGTCCAGTAATTGTTTTCCTGAGCTACGCCAGCAACTAATTGATAGCAAGCTGTCCAACCCGAGGAAGCTTGCTGAGGAGGTGGACCGCTGGCTCAGCACCAGGGTCCACAAGGGTCCTGTGGGAGACTCAGCCAAGGGTGGGCAGGCTCCCCAGCAGAAGAGTGGGGGGACAGGGGTAAACAGAAAGGGTTCCAAAAAGACCCCCAAAGTAATCCCCAAGGGAGCCAGCAGAGAGGTTCTCATCCTCCAACACCCCCGAAGCAGACCGGGGCCCGACAGGTAAACCGGTTCAGAGAGGGCCCATCACCTGTTACAGGTGTGGTGACCAGGGTCACATTGCCGCTGATCCTAAGTGTCGCCTATTTGGAAAACCCGCACCCACTGGTGCTCCTCCCAGGCAAATAGCTAGTGTTAATTTTGGGGAGGAAGTAGCAGTCCAAGGGGGTGGGGATCCTGTTCAGGTGACCCTAGTCTCTTTAGGAGACAGTGAGATGGTCCCAGAAAACTACTTACCCTCTAACACTAAGAAATATGGGCAATTAGTGACCGTCAATGGAAAGAAAGTAGAGGCTCTTAAGAGATACAGGAGCCAGTGTTACTGCAGTAAGGCAGCACCTGGTGTCTCAAGAGCAGGTTGTACCTCATGCCTACTGTAGGGTTGTCAATGCTGACAACTCAGAGAGTCAATGTCCAATGGCTCAGGTTCCCTTTGAGTGAGGGGGTCTCTGGTACTCTGCAGGTTGTTGTGAGAACTGCCATGCCTGTAGACTGTTTGCTAGGGAATGATCTGGAGAACTCCCCTTGGGAAAAGGTGGAGAAAGCAACTCACCGACGGATGGTGGGTTTACCTGATTGGGCATGTGTGACCACCCGGTCAATGGCAGCCAGTAAGGGTGTTGAAGAGGTCCTGGAGCCTGAGGGAGAGGCCCAGGAACTGGCCTTAGAGGGAGGGAGCAGGGGGCGCGGGAAACCGGCCCCTGAAGTTTCCACGGCCCAGGAGGAAGCAGACCTTGAGGGGGATGCCCCGGAGCCTACCGGGGAACAGATAGCCGAACTGGGGAACCTGCCTGAGCTGACCCATTGGGCGCAAGAAGGAGGCCCCTCCAGGGAGGAATTCTGCAAGGAGCAGAGAGAGTGCCCCTCTCTCGTGGGTGTGCGACAGCAGGCTGCAGACCAGGCCAATGGTAGTCAGTCCGGTACTCACTTCATTTACTGGGAGAATGACCTTCTGTATTCAGAGCCTAAGGTTGCTGAACCTGGGTCAGCCCGTGCGCTGGTGGTACCCCAGAAGTTCAGAGCCTTCCTACTGGGGCTGGCTCATGACGTTCCCTTAGCAGGACATTTGGGGCAGGACATGACCTTTGAAAGGCTTGTCACCCACTTTTATTGGCCCCAAATGCGCAAGAGCTCAGATGTGCATTGCAGGACTTGTCAGACTTGCCAGGCAAGTGGGAAGAGTGGCAGGAAGCAGAAACCTCCCCTCCAACCCTTCCCTGTGGTCAGCACCCCATTCCAGCGAGTGGGAATTGACATTGTTGGGCCTCTGGACCCCAGGACAGCCATAGGCAACAGGTTTATCCTGGTCCTGGTAGATCATGCCACCCGGTACCCTGAAGCCATCCCTCTGAGGACAGTGACGCCCCCCGTGGTGGGACGGGCACTGATGGGAATTTTCTCCCGAGTGGGATTCCCTCTAGAGGTGGTGTCTGACAGGGGCACCAATTTCATATCCAAGTATATGAAATCCCTTTGGCAAGAGTGTGGTGTAACATACACATTCACCACACCTTACCACCCCCAAGGAAATGGGTTGGTTGAGAGATTCAACAGAACTCTGAAGGGCATGATCATGGGTCTGGAAGAACCCATGAGGCGTAAGTGGGACGTCCTCTTGCCATACCTTCTCTTTGCATACTGCGAGGTGCCACAGAAGTCTCTAGGGTTCAGCCCCTTTGAACTTCTGTATGGTCACCCAGTGAGAGGACCTCTGAGTTTGGTTAAGGAAGGCTGGGAGCAATCGCCGAGGAAACCTCCCCAGAATGTATACAGTTACATGCTGGCCTTCAGAAACCAGACCATGCGATTCAGGCAACTTGCTGAGGCAAATCTGGAAGCCAGCCAGGAAGAGATGAAGCGGTGGTATGACCAGAATGCCACTCTGGTGGAGCTTCAGCCTGGACAAAAGGTGTGGGTCTTGGCCCCAGTGGAGCCTTGTGCACTTCATGATAAGTGGACAGGTCCATTTGAGGTTGTGGAGCGCAAGAGTCCTGTCACCTACTTGGTGGACTTGCAGTCTCCCAGGAACCCTTTGAGGGTCTTATATGTTAACCGCCTTAAGCCCCACTTGGAGAGGTCCGCAGTGGGCATGCTCTTGGCAACTGATGATGGGATGGAGGAGGAGACTGAGCCTCTTCCTGACCTCTTGGTAGCCTCTGAGAAAGATGGGTCAGTGGATGGAGTTAACCTCTCACCCACCCTGACTCCTGAACAACAGAGTGACTGCCGCCACTTACTGGGGCAGTTTCCTTATCTGTTCTCCCTGGTTCCTGGTGTCACAGATTAGTGCGTCCATGATGTGGACACAGGAGACCGCTTGCCTGTAAAGCACAAAGCTTACAGAGTAACTGACAGGGTCAGAGCCTGCATTAAAGAGGATGTCTCAAAGATGCTTGCTCTTGGAGTGGTTGAGTCCTCCAGCAGTCCTTGGGCCAGTCCAGTGGTCTTGGTCCCAAAGGCTGCAGCGCTGGGAGCCACACCTGAACTCCGGTTCTGTGTGGACTACAGAGGACTCAATTCAGTCACCAAGACTGACGCGCACCCCATCCCCAGAGCTGATGAGCTCATTGATCGGTTAGGGTCTGCCCGGTACCTCAGCACGTTTGATTTAACGTCTGGGTACTGGCAGATCGCCCTGACTGATGGGGCTAAAGAGAGGTCAGCATTCTCCACACCAGATGGGCATTTCCAGTTCCGGGTTATGCCATTTGGGATGAAGAATGCCCCTGCCACCTTCCAGAGATTGGTCAACCAGGTGTTGGCTGGACTGGCTGAGTTCAGCGCTGCCTACCTGAATGACATTGCAGTGTTCAGCAGCACCTGAGAAGAACACTTGCAACACCTCTGGGAAGTGTTGATGGCACTGTGCAAGGCAGGCCTCACGATCAAGCCAAGCAAGTGTCAGATCGGACAGGGTTCAGTGGTGTACTTGGGACACCAAGTGGGGAGTGGCAAGGTGGCACCCCTGCAACCCAAGATTGAGACCATCCTGGCTTGGGAACCCCCCAAAACCCAAACTGCAGTGAGAGCCTTCCTGGGTCTCACAGGGTACTACAGGAGGTTCGTCAAGGGGTATGGCAGCATTGTTGCACCCTTGACAGAGCTGACTTCTAAGAAGCAGCCCATTAAAGTGATCTGGACTGACACCTGTCAGAAAGCGTTTGACACCCTGAAGACTGCCATGTGCACGACGCCCGTGCTCCTGGCCCCTGATTTCTCCAAGGAATTTCTAGTGCAAACAGACGCTTCAGAGCATGGTGTAGGCGCTGTTCTCTCACAAATGACTGAGGAGGGCTGGGACCAACCTGCAGCCTTCATCAGCAGGAGGTTACTTCCACGGGAACAGAGGTGGAGTGCAATTGAGCGAGAAGCTTTTGCTGTGCTCTGGGCATTGAAGAAGCTAAGACCCTACTTGTTTGGGTCTCACTTCCGGGTTCAGACAGACCACAGGCCCCTCAGATGGTTGATGCAAATGAGGGATGAGAACCCAAAGCTGTTGAGGTGGTCCATTTCCCTACAGGGTATGGACTTCACGGTGGAACAACGCCCTGGCGCAGATCACACCAATGCTGACGGTCTGTCCAGGTTTTTCCGCCTTAGTGATGAGGAACTCCCTGGGGTAGGGTAGTTCTCCCCACATTTCAGCTGGAGGGGACACGTGTTAGACCTGGCACCTTGGCGTGAGTCTCCCTTCCACTTTTTGCTGATGTGCCTCAGATGTTTTGCTGGCGTTCGCTGCTCAGGGCACTGCGCCACGGCCAATCCGTGCCACAGTGCAAGTGCTCCCAATGTAAACTGTACCTATAATTGATTTCCATGATTGGCTGCTTGGATTTACTGTCAGTCCCCAGTAAAGTGCACCAGGGGTGCCAGGGCTTGTAAATGCCAATACTGCTAGTGGGCCTGCAGCGCTGGTTGCGCCATCCACAGAAGCAGCCTTTTAAAATGTGTCTAAGGTCTGCCATTGCAGACCCTGCGTGCAGTCTGGTACTGTCATGCTGGCTGGGCAAGTGCACACACTTGCCAGCCCCTAAACCTTCCCTTTTCATCATGTGAGTCACCCCTATGGTAGGCCCTAGGGCAGGGTGCATTGTAAGCATAAGGTGGGACAAGCCCTGAGGTGTGTGGCATGTCCTAATGAACAAGTTACTTACGTTCGGTAACGCTTTTTGTGGTAGATACTATATCTGCCTGTGGATTCCTCTCCTTGTGAATATCCCCTTGCGTCAGCAACATTCGGAAATTCTTTTTGTAGCTTCGCGCCGACATGGACTCGGACGTCACAGAGGCATGGCATCGCTCGCGACTCCGCTGACGTCACCGACGCCCACAATAGGCCCACGCCGGCGTGATGACATCAGTTCCGCCCTTTTTTCCGTGCCTTCGAGGCACACGGACGGACCAACGACAGTAGACATATACACAGTATACACAATACCCATATCAAGGTAACACACACAGTGTGAAGCAAATGCAATAAAACATTTTACAACAAAATAAATATATAACAGAAACACTGGTATAGAAGAGTGGACAAAGGGGAGGCGGGTGGGTCAGTGAGGAATCCACATATAGTATCTACCAGAAAAAGCGTTACCGAAGGTAAGTAACTTGTTCTTCTGATAGATACATCTGCCTTGTGGATTCCTCACCTTGTGAATAGAGTCCCACAGCAATCCCCACTCCTGGAGGAGGGTGTCCACTCCGCTATACCAGGAAATCTTGGAGGACAGAACGCGCAAAATGACCGTCCCTCCTCACCTCGGTATCCAAGCAGTAATGCTTCGCAAAAGTGTGGAGGGAGGCCCAAGTCGCCGCTCTGCAAATGTCCTCAACTGGAACACCTCTAGACAAAGCAGAAGTTGCAGACTTTGCTTTAGTTGAATGTGCTCTAATACCCTCAGGAGGGTCCTTACCCGCCAGAGAGTAGCAAATCTTGATGCACAAGATTATTCATCTGGAAAGTGTGCGCTTGTGCACCGCTCTGCCCTTCTTGCAGCCAGCAAAACCCACGAAGAGCTGATCGTCAATTCGAAAGTCTTTAGTCCTATCAAGATAGAAACTAACAGCTCTCTTTGGGTCCAAGCGATGAAGCCTCTCCTCCTCCTTGGAAGGGTGTGGGGGAGGATAGAAGGTAGGAAGGGTAATGGACTGTCCTAGATGGAAGGGAGTTACCACCTTAGGCAGAAAAGCAGCCCTGGTCCTGAGAACCATTCTTTCAGCATGAATGGACAAGAATGGGGGCTTGAAACTAAGAGCTTGAAGCTCACTCACCCTCCTTGCCGAGGTGATTGCAACCAAGAAGACCTTTTTAAAAGAAAGAAGTCTCAATGGACACTTGTGCAAGGGTTCGAAGGGAGAACCCATCAAATAGGTCAACACAAGATTCAAATCCCAATGAGGAACAATAAAAGGAGTAAGAGGGAACTTATTTGTGAGGCCCTTCAAAAATCTCAAAACCACAGGAGATTTGAAAAGAGAAGGCTGATCAGGCAAACAGAGAAATGCCGACAGCGCTGAAAGATAGCCCTTCACTGTAGCAACGGCAAGACCCTGTTGCGCCAGAGAAAGGACAAACTGGAGAACATCAGACAAATGGGCTCTCAAAGGGTCTATAGATTTCTCCCCACACCAAGTGACAAATTTTGACCACCTATAAGAATAGATGGGGGTCATTGTGAAATTCCGCCGAGGGCAAGGCAGGACACAACCTACCATCAGGAGAACTGCTGCAGGGCGCTGGGCTGCTGACGCCGTTGTTTCCTCCCGCCGCTGGCGCCAAACTCCATCCCGGCTGCCGAGGGGAGGAACTACGGTTCCCAGCGCCCCTTGCGGCTACTGACGACCACTTCCTGTCCCGCGCACCAGGAGGTGCATATAATCACGGAGCTCCCTCGAGGGAGCGGGGTCATTGTGAAATTCCGCCGAGGGCAAGGCAGGACACAACCTACCATCAGGAGAACTGCTGCAGGGCGCTGGGCTGCTGACGCCGTTGTTTCCTCCCGCCGCCGGCGCCAAACTCCATCCCGGCTGCCGAGGGGAGGAACTACGGTTCCCAGCGTCCCTTGCGGCTACTGACGACCACTTCCTGTCCCGCGCACCAGGAGGTGCATATAATCACGGAGCTTCCTCCGCGTCGCGGACGCGTGCGGACGGCGCCGGGCGGAGCCCGGGCAGAGGGCGGGCCGTCTGTGGCCGTCAGTGGCTTGCAGTGGTCGGGCGGGCCACCCCTCTTACATTTCCATCTCGCCCGTGGTGAGTCTACCTCCATTTCCTATTCACCTCTCAAAAAAATGGAGTCTGCTAACATTGGTGTTACTCAGGATGATTTTCCTTTTCCTCCGGCTACATTCGAGTCTTTACTTGAAAATGCACTGACCTTGGTATCAAATGAAGAAGAATGTCTATAAGCTGTACCAATGTTACACAGCCGATATCACTGTCAAATAGCCCTGGTATCCCACTATCTCCAGCTGTTCTTATCACAAAACCGGCATTGGTACTAACACCTCCCTTGTCCCTGTTGCCCGGAACTGTTCCCACTATTACAATTGCCTCCCAGGATGAGGCCACTAACCCGGGATCTATGGAAACTGGTAATAAACAGGGAGGGGAAAAACGCAAGAGAGGCATCGCTAAACCAAGTGCCAACAAAAGGAAGCAACCACTAATTAACAAGAACCAGCCCACGCCTCAGAGTTTGTGGAATAAACAAAAACCTATTGGGGCACAAACTGTTGATGTGGATAAAGACTTAGTGGATGCAGATGATATCCCTGCTGTAATTACCACTAATTCAAATGGGACTTCCAATACGATATGGACCCAAACAACATTAATGGGAGACAATTATCATCTTACGAAACAGAATGGGAATTTGATAGAAACTATAGTTGATACTATTTTTAATCGACTTGAGAAACAAATGATCTACCAGTTTAGTAATGTTTTTAAAAGACTTGACAGACTAGACAACCTGGTTAAAAACGAAGAAGCAAAAAGAAAGGGGTCTGTTGTCTTGGATCAAATCAGAGCTGACCGTCTCTTAAAAGAACTTGAATCTGTAAGCAACACACTGTCACTAAAGAAACAGGAAGCTTCCCCCTTACCGGGTGGGAGCTCAAGTAACCCTGGAATATTACAACACTCTACTGTACCATCTATAATTCAACCCCGATCCGCCAATGAAAGGAAGAACTTGGCAAAATCTAATTTACCGCCTAAATCTATTCCAATACCTGCACCTAGAAAAACTGTCCCTTCTGCTACTACCAATAAAACCATTACTAACCACAACGGCTTGACCCAAACCATTACAGCAATAAGATCAACTGCTGCTAGCAGTAAAAGCACTGGGGAAGCAGGGTCAATCAGGCCTTTTAAACATCAAGGGCCTGCATTACACCTGCCACCGGATGCTTGTCCTTTTGTCCTGGTCCTTGCAGGAGTACCACCGTTGAGGGAGGATCAAGGGGAATCATGGGTACAACTGCGGAATAAAAGCATAGATTGGCTAACTAAGCACAAAGGTGTCGGATATGACATCTCAAGAGAGATCCTATCGGCTCGCAGGGTGTCTTGGGTTGGGCCCTTACTCAAGGATATGGAAGGTGAGTGTATAGTTCTCAATTTTAAGAACCCCGCAACTGTAAGACATTTACTCAGTAGAAATGGTAACTGCTCTGCTATCTCTACTGTTGTAACCATGTTACCCTTGAGTCACTTCTACAGACAATCGCTAATGCAATCTCGGCCACCCTTAATGCAGTTTCATCCACCACCTATGCACTTTCAGCCACCCCCTATGCAATTCAAACCGGCCTCATTTCCATTAAATATGGTAAATAGATTTGCCCCTCTGTCAGATTTGGATATGTTAGACTGACCCACAACGTCTAACCCAGCCGGATCATCACTGGCACCTACTATTGAAACCCTGGATGTCTCACAACCCATGCAATGGACTGTAGTCAGAAAAAAACCCTTGAATCAAAGACTAATGCTCCAGGATCCTGATATATCTCTCGTAAGCTGGAACATAGCGGGTCTTAACTCTAAATTGAAAATTAAAGAATGGTCAGACTGGGTTAATAACAACTGTGACATTTTGATGCTGCAAGAGACTTGGTGCACTACTACACCCTCAATGGAGGGCTTCTGCTGTTATAATTTACAGGCTTCTCCCTCACCTAAGGGTCGCCCCTATGGGGGCTTATCCATCTGGACTAAAATAAAATCCGGGGTACAAACAAAATTGATCCCCACACCGGGTAAATGTTTTATGGCTATGAAGTACACTAAAAGGATGACACTTTGTATAATTAATTTTTATAATAATGATTTTGTCACTCGCCCCAATGACAATTTTACGTTATTGTTTAATTTTATTGACGAAATCACGGAAGGGCAGAAGTATGGGCCCTTTGATGGCATTTGCATTGGAGGGGATTTTAATGCTCACATGTATCGTGATAGCCCTATATGTAGAAACGGTGAAGAGTTGAAAAACCATCTAGCCTCCCGTGACCTAGTAAACGCAATGGAAATTGCTGGTTCTAGTCTAAATAATACATTAACACCTACATATATAGGCCAGGGCTGCTCCTCCACGATAGATTATATTTTTATTTGTCCAATATTGAGTGATATAATTCTAAAAGCGGAAGTCATTTGTTCCGCATACAGTGACCACTATCCGCTTAGAATATATTTTGACAATCTACAGATCCCGAAAGCTGCTGTGAGATTTGAGACAGTGGCACAAATTCTGTCATTATCTACTGATAGACTCAGATTAATATGGAAAGGGGTGGACAATAAAGATATTCTAGCTAGAGTAATTAAAAAACACCCTCAGATGGTAGAGACTTGTCTGTCGTACACTAGCCCAGGTGACGATGTGGTTGTTGCCTTCTGTAATCTCTGTGGGGCTATTAAAAGAGAATCCTCTAAACCAGCCAGGCCTAATATAGATCATGGCCCATGCTGGTTTGACTCCTCCTGTTCTAAGGCTAATAGGGACCTTAGGGCGGCCTTAAAAACTAACCCTAGGGATGTCCAACTTGTGAGAGAATTAAGATCAAAATACAAATCTGTGCTTCGCACTAGATCTGAGGCCCTAGTGATTAATCATTGGGAAACTCTCACACGTACTGCCTCATTAAAAGACACGACAGGTTTCTGGAGAGAAGTCAAGTCCCTCAGATCTTTTGGATCTAATATCCAACCAATCAACTGTAACATAACTGGCGAGGTGTGGGCAGAGCATTTCTCCAAAATCTATGCTATATCAGCCACTCCTCTAGATACTGTCCCACCACCTAGTACAGCTAAACGACTGAACTTTTTATTACTTGAGGTCGAGGATGCTATATTTGAGAGTGCTAGTAATAAAGCTCCAGGCCTGGATGGCCTTTCTATTGATCAGATTAAATCTGAAATTAATTTCTGGGCCCCATTATTATGTAACCTATTTAACAATTTGACTGACAGCTCCATTCCCGAATCCTGGTCGAACAGTGTCATCGTACCGATTTTTAAAAAAGGTGACAGGGCGGACCCTGCTTGTTACCGCCCGATCTCACTGATCGATAACACACTAAAGGTCCTTGGAAGAGTAATTTTTAAAAGGATAAGGAATTGGGCTGAGGATAATAACGTTTTACACTACAGTCAATTGGGATTTAGAAGTCACGTGGGCACTGTTGAACAATGTCTTAATTTGAATCTGATTTTGGCCAAATATACAATTGTTAAAAAGTCCCCGCTTTATTTAGGTTTCATGGATTTGAGTTCCGCTTTTGATTTTGTTAATCGTTCTAGGTTGTGGTCACTTTTGCTTGATTATGGTTTAGATGAATCACTGGTATATTTCCTTTCGTATTTACACAGAGATTTAAAGGCGAGAGTACATATTAATAATGATGGCGAATTATCTGATGATATTTTAATTAGCAGAGGAGTTAGACAAGGCTGCGTACTCGCCCCACTGCTTTTTATTCTATATATTAATGGGTTGAGCTGCACTCTGAGTAAGACTACTAAGGATGTACCAATTGTAAACGGTTCCCCCATTACTACCCTACTTTATAAGGATGACGCAGTATTAATGGGGCACACCCCGAATGCCTTGCGCATTTTAATTACTGGGTTTGTTGATTTTATGTCCAATCTGGGCCTAAACACTAATTTAAAAAAATCTTATATTATGAATTGTGGACTTAAAAAATACAATATTACCTCAATTAAGTCAGGTGACAATATACTAAAATGCACTAGCACCTTTCCTTACTTAGGGTTACTATTCTCCAATACAGGCTCATGGCAGCCACATGTTGCCTATGCGAGAAATAAAATTGGGAAGTCAATCAATTCAATTCTATCCCTCCGACAACCCAAATTGGCTGACGTTATCACCCGCTTGCTCAATATTTATCGTACCCAATGTCATCCCACTGGTACATATGGAGCAGAAGTGTGGGGATACTGCAATATTACATCTCTCCAATCGGAAGAAAATAGATTCTGTAGAAAGGTGCTGGGGGGTGTCCCTTGTGCTCCAACATTTATCTGTCACAGCGAACTGAGGTTGCCATATATTGTTGATTTTATTAGATCTAGGCCCGCGCTTTTTTGGATAAAAATATGGTCAAACCCAGCAGCATCTTTAACACGCAGCATAATATCTGATTGTTTATTACACGAAAGATCCTACCATATACCCTGGTTAAATGCTGTTAAGAATAGTTTGCTGAGTGTGGGATATGGCTCTTTGTTCAGTTCCCCTAATACCATTACCCCCAACCATAAGAACAGTGTAAAACGGGCATTACTCGATTTATACAAAGAGGAACGAATGAGATCCGAATTTGTAAAACCCGTTGTTATTAAATATTTGTCACTTACAGAATCAGGTAATAACAACTCAAACAGGCCCTGCAGATATCTAACAACACCAAAAGGAAGATGGAACCGGAGCCTTTTGTTTAGGTTCCGGGACGGAAGCATTGTTAACTTGCTTAGCTTCCCCCTTGGCTATAACAAAAGCTTAGAAGAGCTGGATTGTCCCTGCTCCGTAGGTGGGAAACAAAGTTTGCTGCATTATTTCCTTTTCTGTGGCCATTATAATTTATATACCCGCCATTACCTATTGCCGATTCTTCGTAAACACAACTTAAGGGATTTTAATATGGCATTTAAGTTCCTACAAATGTTGCCAACAGATGAGATCATTCATACTGTAAGCTGTTTTATAAAAGTTTGTGTGAGATCAAGGGCAAGTATGGAACAAGCATAATGGATAATGGTATTATATATGAACGCACATTGCACTTTACCATTCTGATACAAATTGCACTAAGAAAACATTTATATGTGTGTATGGATCTGTATGACTATTCTTAGGTGAATGCATATTGCACTTTACCTCTCGGATACAATTTGCACAAAGAAACTTTTATATGTCTGTTTGGATCTGTCTGATTATTTTAGGAATAGATAAACCGAAACCCATGGTAAAAATATACTAATGAACTAATGTCTCTCCATATGTATTATGCACTTTATGATATTTATGCTGCTTAAAACCCAATTGGAAATTCTGTTTTTAACTTTTTATAGGTTTTATGTGCTTTTAATGTGTTTCATTCTGTATGTACTTTTATGGATGTATCAAAATTCCGAATAAAGATCATTTGAATTGAAAATTGAATAGATGGACTTAGTGGAGTCACGCCTGGCTGACAAGATAACATCCACCACATCAGGCGGGAGAGAAAAAGAACTCAGGTTGCCCCGTTCAATCTCCAGGCATGAAGGTGTAAGGTCTGGAGGTGGGGGTGTAGACCCTGCCCCTCCATCTGAGAGAGGAGGTCTGCCCTGTGAGGGAGACGGAGCGGCGGGTGAGAGGAGAGGTGGAGAAGGTCTGAGTACCACACCCTTCTTGGCCAATCCGGGGCGATCAATATAACTTGGGCCCGGTCTTGGCAAATTTTCCTCAGAACCCGAGGAATCAAAGGTATGGGAGGAAACGCGTAAAGGAGTTGCGAGCTCCAACTCAACTGAAACACGTCCCCCAAGGCTCCTTGCATCGGATACTGGAGACTGCAGAATGACGGGCAGTGAGCATTCTCGCGAGTGGCGAACAGGTCCACCTGAGGAGTCCCCCACATCTGAAAGATGTCGTGAACCACCTCCGGATGGAGCCTCCACTCGTGGTCGGCAGAGAACTGCCGACTGAGACTGTCTGCTCGCACGTTTAGAACTCCGGCCAGATGATTTGCCATCAGACAAATCTGGTGGTCCTGAACCCAGGACCAGAGACGCAGAGCCTCTTTGCAGAGACACTGCGACCCCACTCCTCCCTGCTTGTTGACATACCACATCGCGGTCGTGTTGTCCGTCAGGACTTGAATCGACCGACCGCGAAGGGAAGGGAGGAAGGCCTTGAGCGCCAGACGTATTGCCCGTAATTCCAGAAGGTTGATGTGAAGCAACCTTTCCTCTGGAGACCAAAGACCCTTGACCTCCAGGTCCCCCAGATGAGCACCCCACCCTAGAGTGGATGCATCCGTTATTACCGTGGCCACCGATGGAGGAAGTTGAAAAGGCTTTCCTTGCGACAGATTGCCTTCCACGGTCCACCAAGACAGATCCACTGCAGTTTCTCTGGAGATCCTCACTGACTCCCTGAGATCTCCGTTGTGCTGATACCACTGCCTGCGGAGGCACCACTGGAGTGCCCTCATGTGCCAGCGTGCATGGTTGACCAATAGAATGCAAGAAGCCATCAGACCGAGCAGGCGAAGAACCTTCAGGACTGGAACGACCGCTCCATTGTAGAACAAGGGAATCATTTCCTGTATGTCGTGAATCCTTTGAGGTGGAGGGAATGCACGCCATACAGTTGTGTCCAGTACAGCACCTATGAACAGGTTGCGCTGGGAGGGCACCAGGTGAGATTTGGGTACATTTATCGAAAAACCCAACCTGTGTAACAACTGAGTTGTCTCTTGCAGGTGATGGAGCACCTTCTCCGGCGACTCCGCTTTGATCAACCAGTCGTCCAGATACGGGAACACATGTATCCCCGACCTCCTGAGATGTGCTGCCACTACCGCCATCACCTTGGTGAAGACTCGAGGCGCAGTAGTAAGACCAAACGGAAAGACTGCAAACTGGTAGTGTTGCGACCCAACCGTAAAACGGAGATACTTTCTGTGCGACTTCAAGATGGGAATATGAAAATACGCATCTTGCAAGTCGATCGACACCATCCAATCTTCTTCCAGCAGCGCTTGAAGAACCTGTGCAAGAGTGAGCATCTTGAACTTTTCCTGTTTCAGGTAAAGGTTCAAGATCCTGAGATCCAGAATTGGCCGAAGCCTGCCATACTTTTTGGGGATCAGGAAGTACCGGGAGTAGCATCCCTGACCTCTCTCCTGCTCCGGAACCACCTCTATCGCACCTTTTCGAAACAAAGCCAGGACTTCTTCTTGCAGGAGAAGTAGGTGGTCCTCCGAACAATAACCTTGGCAAGGAGGGTAATTGGGAGGGAAATCCTGGAAAGGAAGCGCATACCGATTCTCCACAAGATTGAGAACCCAAAGATCCGATGTAATCAATTCCCAATCTTGTAGAAAATGGGTAAGCCGGCCCCCCACTGGGCCCACATGATCCAGAATGGTGGATCTAGGGCTGCTTTGCTGCTGTGGCTGGGGGCTGGGATGGAGAAGAGGAGGAAGAGGAGGAAACATTACGGCCCGAGCTCGGGCCCTTTGTTTGCCTCTATAAGCTCTGTATAAAGTGTTCTGCTGCTGCTGTGGATGCTGTTGGGTTGATTTATAGTTTCGAAAAGAAGATCTGCCAAATCCTCTTGAGCGTCTTGCAAAAGTGCCCCTGGTCTGAAGGCCCAACGACTCTGCTGTTGCTCTGCTATCTTTAAAGCGTTCCAACGCAGTGTCTGCCTTCTTCCCAAACAATCCAGACCCGTCAAAAGGAAGATCCATCAGTGCAGCTTGGACATCAGTGGAAAACTCACTAGATTTAAGCCATGCGGCTCTCCTTGTCGCAACAGAAGAACCCATGATCCTTGCCACAGAATCAGTCGTGTCCAATCCACTTTGGATAACCTGTCTTGCTGCAGCTGGAGTATCAGAAATAACTTCCTGAAAGTCTTTCCTATCCTCTTCAGGTATCTTGGGCACCAATTGTTTCACAGTGTCCATAAGAGCATGGATATAACGTCCCATTAAGCAGGTTGCATTTGTGGATTTTAAAGCCATACTGGCCGAGGAAAAGACCTTCTTAGCAGCCTGATCCTGCTTTCTAGACTCCTTTTCCGCTGGAACCTGCGGAAACGCACCTGTAGATCTCTTGGAACAGGCAGCCTGCACCACCAAACTCTCCGGTAAAGGATGAGATGTTAAAAAATCCGGGTCCTCAGGAGCTGCTCTATACCTCCTAGCCACAGCTCTAGATACAGCAGGAGCTGACACAGGATTTTTCCAAATTTTTAAAATTGGTTCCTTTAAGGCATCATTAAAAGGTAGTAAAGGTTCAGTCACTGAAGAAGGAGAGTGAAGGACCTCTGTGAGCAGATTAGATTTAAACTCTGCAGAAGGTACAGAAATGTTCAATACATTTTCAGCTTTTTTTATCACCACATGATAAGGTGTCACATCTTTTGAGGGTTCATTAGAAACCGAAACAAGGTCCCATTCAGGTGACAGTTCAAGGCCACTAGCTACAGATAGGTCCTCGAAAGGGTCCTCAGAATCATGAAGCTCGCCTTCCTCCAGATTTTCATCTCTATATCTCTCCTCATCCATCAATCTTTGGGCTTCACGTCTAGATCTTATCTTTACATTCGAAGCCGTCGGATCCGCAATCGACTCCGACGGAGCCGGCGTCGAACTCGACGTCGGACGAGGAAGAGATTCACGACGTCGCTCAGGGTTCGGCATCATAGTTGATGGAACTGGAGTCGAAGGAATCGGAGTCATCGATCTCGGCGTCGATGGCTTCGGTGTCGAAGGCCTCGCCGGAGTCGGATAATGCCAATGCGGCGCCGGAGCCGGCATAAAAGGCATAAAGGGCGCAGGTGCATAGGAATGAGGAACACCCAAACCATATGCCATAGGACCCATAGGACCAGTAGGAGCCCCAGAGGGATACATAGCCCTTGAATAAATTCCGAACATCGCATTCAGGAAATGCGAAGGGTCTTGACCTGGAGCCGGGAAGGCTGGGTATGAACCCCCAGGTTGCTCTTGAGGGCGTGGAGTCGAAACGACGTCGACCTCTTCTTCAGGCTGGTGTACCGGAGTCGTACTACCTTCGGGCATCCGAGCTCCACCCTCACCAACCTCCTCCTCCTCACCTTCATCCTCCTGACCTGAAGGATGGGATGGGTCCGGAGATGGAACACACTTCCGCTTCGGTGAACTCGGTGAGTTCGCATGCGATGCTTCAACCTCGACATCGTGATCCTCCGAAGCCGAAGAAACTACCTTCTCAATCAGTTTCACTTGTGACTTCGGCTTGGAACCCGACTCCTTCCTCGATCGATGTCGGAATTCATGGGTTCTCTTTTTATGCTTCTTTCTAGAAGACCTCGAAGCATGGGCTGAGGACGAATCAGATCGCGACCTCGATCGAGATCTCGACTTCGAACGACGAGTTCGCGATCTTGATTTTTTCTTTTCTTTTCCTCCTTTAAATTTAGCAACTAGAAGTTTTGCTTCTCTCTCCCGAAGGGCCTTTGGAGTCATCTTCTTGCAGGATTGGCAGTCCTCGACGTCGTGGTCGGAGCTCAGACACCACAAACAGCATTCATGCGGATCTGTAATGGACATTATTCTGTTACATTCTCCGCAAGCTTTAAATCCAGTCTTCTTCGAAGTCATGATGAAAACGAGAAGACAAAGATACTAGAAATTTAGATAGTAACAAAGTTACAGTAAAGGCTACAGACGATCCCAGAAAACCGTTAGCGTCGACGACGCGGAAAAAAGGGAACTGATGTCATCACGCCGGCGTGGGCCTATTGTGGGCGTTGGTGACGTCAGCGGAGTCGCGAGCGATGCCGTGCCTCTGTGACGTCCGAGTCCACGTCGGCGCGAAGCTACAAAAAGAATTTCCGAATGTTGCTTACGCAAGGGGATATTCACAAGGTGAGGAATCCACACGGCAGATGTATCTATCAGAAAGTGAATTACAGCCATTTTCGTTTTTCACTATTGTAAGGCTACCTGTTCTAATAGGCCAGAATGGGCTGCTGGAATTATTACACTCTATAATCCCAGCAGGATCAGGGAACATGGTAGAAGGTCAAGTTTAGTATGCCTGAACTCAGAATAATAAAATACTTCTTTTAGTAAAGTTTATTTTAATATCCTGTGTTTGCAAATGCTACTTTTAGAAAGTTAGCCTTTGCTTGCCTAACCATTTCAGCCCGCCTCTGCCAGGATGTGTATCTGCTGTCTGGGTTGTGTGAGTGACAGGGCTGGGGATGACAGGTGGTGAATGGAGGGATTACACCAAGGTGGGTGGTGGGAGTGCCCCTTGACTCTGAATAGGGCTGTGCTCTGCCACCACAATGCTGGATCCACCTCCTGGGGAGCGACTGATGACTCTGCCCGACACCTGCCCAGGAAGAGGGAAGACTGTCAACAAGGCGCTCCTGGCTGTACTTGTCATCTCAATGCCGGCTCCACCTCCTGCGGAGCGTCTGCTGCCCCTGCCCCACACACTGAAAGGAGAAGGCAGAGTCTGCACAACAAAGTGCTCCAGTGCTGAAAAGGACTATGCAAAGGCCCCCCTGGCCTGAAAAGACAAAAGAAACTGACTATAAATGTAGGAGCCCTGCTCCAAAGAAATCAGATCCAGTTTTACCACAACGAACCTCTGCCCAACTAGAAGGACCAAGAAGAAGCTGAAGGACTGGCCTGCAGTTTGCCTTGCTGAGGAAGGAGAGGAGAAGACTAAAAAGGACTTTGCTTTGCTGTGCTCTAAACTATCTCCAAGGGCTTGTCTGAGCTTGCCCCCTGAAGTGAACCCCAGGACCAGTGGGTTCTTTGTGCCTTGGCTCGTCTGCAAACTGAGCCGTGTGTTTCCTCTCGCCGGAGTTGAGACTGCACCCCCTCCTAGAGCCGTGACACTAGGGAGCTGGCCCGCCCTTCTGCTCTTTGAGAGCCTCGCTCAGCCAGAGCTGCTCTCTGCCCCTCAGGTCAGGTCACCTGCTCCTCTGTCACCTCGCTCGTTACTGGAGTGCCTGAAGTGCTCCCTCGCCCCTCCCACCGGAATCCTGGTCAAACGAGCGCACTTCCAAGCCTGGGCGGCCGCCCATGCACTACATCGTACCTGGCCGCCCCGCTGTGCCCTCTGACCTCTGGAAGAGGCCGCCCCGCACCGCGAAGGGACTCGCCCCCGTACAATCCGTACCGGAGCTCCCATGCCGCCCCGCCTGCTGGAGACCACCCGCCATCGAAGGACCCCAAAGTACGCTGTACCACGAAGCGCACAACCAGCTCACGACTCGCCTGATCGACGACGCACACTTCACAGGTACGATCCTTCACGACCTGATCAACTCGGGCTCGGGGCCTGCAACGTTCTGATTTCCCCGTTCTCCGCTGTGCGTCTTCACCTGTTCTATTCCGTGCCTGCCTGCCCGCCCAGTACGCCGCGTACCGCGAGGCGCTCCGGTGACAGCAGGACTTGTCTGTCCTGACCCGAACGAGGCACATAGCTGTCACGAACTTTGCCCCGGTGTCCCGCAAACACACCCCAGAGTGTGTGGAACTATCGTGAAGTTAAATTGAACAACTCGAAAGTAACATAAACCATTGACTTTACCCTACAAGAACGCTTGCCATTAGCCTCTTGTGGCCTCCTTTGAAACACGTTATATAAGGTCTTGTGATAATTTACCTGCCTGCATATATTTTTACATAAAGAAGACGTATTTTTGATACAACCTACAGCCTGGTGTCCATTTGTGGGGGAATCGGTGTATTTATTGTATGTGATTACAAATGCTTAACTGACAGCACTCCTGAGATTAGCCTTGACTGCTCGCACCACGCAACATAGAGGGTGAGCAGGGATTATTCTCGAGGGGTAATTCCCTTACCCTGACCTAGAGGAGAGGGTCCCTGCTTGTCACAAGTACCTACCTGTGCCAACCAGAGACCCCCAATTCTAACACGCTCCATTGGCATTGCCTAGGTGTTCCCAGGCAACTCACATGGTTTCTGATGCATCAGATGATTTAAAAGACCTTGTAAACCTGGGAATGCACCATAAAGATACACCTTCCCAGGAGAGGCATACCCAGGATAAATATCTTTCTCATTTTTTCTTCTTTTTATGTATGCTGCATTCTACAGCACATATAAAAGAGAAAAAAGCCTCTTAGGATTGTTTTTGTGCAGGAAGGTGGCTTTTACCGCACAAAAACAATCCTGCCTACAACACAGGCACCCTTGAACCATGGAGCAAGGGTGCCTGCATTGGTGCTATGCTGCCAAAACGATGCCCGCACAAGCAAAAGTGACAGGAATACCCTGTATTGGATATATACGGTGCACTCCTGCCCTTTCCCTGTGACGCAGGGAAGCGCAGCAGGATAACTTGCTGCGCTGCCCTGCACCACAGAACTCATAAAGATGGCCCTTAGTAAGGTCCTGGGAATAGACTGCAGCCTCATCTCGCCTCCTTAGTGTATGCGGACCAAAATGATTTTATAGCGAATAGCTCATAAATCAGACATCTGTTCTGTGTCTTAGATTAAACATCTGTGGAACAACACCCAAAGTCGCTGGCATTTTCTACATATATAAGAAAGGCTTTTGGCTCACTGCGGTGGGATTATCTTCAATTGGTCACATGACCTGGATGTCTTTGGGAGAGGGATTGACATGATGGGTTATATGTTATGTTATGATAACTTATATGGTGCACTATTACCCGGAGGTGTTCTGGCGCAAGTTACCTTTCCAATACCCAGATCCCACCAGAAGGCATAGGGCAAAAGAGAGTGTGTGATAATTCAAACTGAGCTATCTGTCAAACAGCCATGTTTTTAGGCTTTTCCTGAAAGATGTTAAATCAGTAGATTGTCTGAGATAAACGGGAAGGTCGTTCCAAGCCTCTGCTGCACCAAGTACGAAGCATTTGCCTCCCCAAGTGGCCTTTTTGATGGCTGGCACGGTAGACAACTTGGCCCCCCGAAGAGCGAAGATTGCTTGTTGGTGCATACCATGTGAATTGTCGTCTTAAATATTCCGGTCCAGTACCATGTAGAGCCTTATAGACCGTACATAATGCCTTGAAACAAACTCTATTTCTCACGGTAAGCCAATGAAGTTTTTTTATACCTCCACAAATTGAGGCAAACCTTGGCGTACCAGTGAGGAGCCTAGCTGCGGCATTCTGCAGCATCCGAAGCTTGTTTATAAAGCGTTCCTGAATGTTTAAATACAGGCCATTACAATAGTCAAGCTTTGATAAGACCAAAGCAGTAACCACGGTCTGTTGACTACCTAACGATAAAAAAAAAACGTTTTTTAAAAAATTGTTTTGATAGCAAATGCGGTTTTAGATGAAACTGCGTTTATTTGGTCTCCAAAATTGAGTTTGTCGCCCACATTAACACCTAAGTTTTTAGCCTTCTTCGTAGGTGTAGGAAGAGAACCCATCGATGGCGGCCACCAATTAGGTGTCCCCCATCTATTTGCCTACTGCTTCCATGCAATCCTGAAAACGCCTCTCAGTCCCAAGTTCCTGCCCGGGTAGGAGAGACATCACAATTTGGGTGTCATCAGCATAGGTTGTAAGATCAAATCTAAAACCACTAATAAGTGGGGCCAAGGAAGAGACGTATACGTTAAACAGTGTAGGACTGAGCGAGGACCCCTTTGGGACTCCGCAAGGCAGCACAAATGGTTTGGATTGGTAATCACCCAGAGACACCATCTGGACTCTGTCTGAGAGGAACGATTGAAGGAGTTTCCATGCTTTGTTCTGGATCCCACACGCCCTTAACCGGTCCATCAGGAGATCATGGGGGACCGTGTCAAAGGTTGCGCTACTGTATGCAGAAGCAGGAGCTCGAGAGTGCATTTCAGGCCCATTTGGGGTTCCATAGTGGCACACGATAGAGTGGCCCTCTTTCCGCCATGTTGTTTGCGCTGGCGGTCAAGCTTTTTGTGTGTCTGGTGTTGGATAGAGGTCATGGAAGCAAATTCTGCTGCACAACAGGGAACACATGATCTCGTTGTATGCAGATGACATGCTAATCTTTCTGAGGGATGCCAGGGATGGTATTCAGTAGAGCATGGCTCTCCTGGAGGAGTTTGGGCAGGTTTCTGGCATACAGGCAAACTGTTAGAAGGTGTGCACTTTCCCTGTGCCGCTGGAATTAGTGGAACCCCCCGTGGAAGGGCGAACCGCTGGACTCCAATGGGAACAAACATTTATCGGTGAGGATTTAGCATACCAATAATAACATTAGAGTTTAACCTTTGGAGAGCACTCCACACTCTTCGTGACTCTGGCATTCTGAGCGGCAGAGAAACTCACCATCATGACTCACGTGGCCATGACCAAACTTGTCATGTTGCCTTGAGTCCTTTACTACTTTGCGAATCTCCCTTTCTGAGTCTCGAAGGCATGGTTCAAGGCCATTAGTGGCTTACTATGGGAGCTGATCTGGGATGGCCAGCTACTTGGGTGTCCTTATGACACTTCAGCATCCGACAGCTAGGGAGAGGTCTTGGGGTCCTAGACTTTGAGATGTATTATTTCGTGGCTCAATTGCAGTGGGTAGCTAGCTGGTTGTCACAGACCCATATGGCGGAGTTGGGAGATCTTAGAACCGTCCATAGAGAGGCGGCGATGCGGGCCACATTACTGGGTGTCAAGCTTGCCCCAAAGGCTGACCCCCCCAGCTGTTGCGAGTGGGGCTAAGATGCTGGAGAAGGGCTTTCCGCTTTGTGAGGTCTGTCCCACTTTACCCCGGTGCTGCCATTTGTGGGATTCCCTGATGCTAGGGGTGGATACTTTCCTGGTAGGTGCTTGGCTGCATGGACAGATGCAGAAGTGGTAACCTTTGAGCACTGCTACTCTGAAGATGCCTTCAGGATGCCGGAAGAACTGGTGGCTGATTATTGCTTACCGGTACCCGGCACTTTACCCCGGTGCTGCCATTTGTGGGATTCCCTGATGCTAGGGGTGGATACTTTCCTGGTAGGTGCTTGGCTGCATGGACAGATGCAGAAGTGGTAACCTTTGAGCACTGCTACTCTGAAGATGCCTTCAGGATGCCGGAAGAACTGGTGGCTGATTATTGCTTACCGGTACCCTGTTTTTGGCCTATGGAGAGTTGGCTAGAGCAGTGCAATGGATGTACAGGGTAGTGGACCCAAGACTGCAGACGCATCAGCTCTAGTAGACTGCGCTGACATTCATAATGGGTGTCACCTTATATCCTGGCTGTATAAAATGCCACTTTCCATGAGAGTTTTTTTTTAATATAGTTTTATATAGCACGAATCGGGTATCAGAGCGCTTTACATGAGCACCAGTTTCGTTACAAAAGGACACATTCATTTTTGTAAGGCACGGGGAGATTAAGTGATTTGCCCAGAATCACAGGATGTTGAGCATCATTGCCGAGACTCGAATCCAGTACCCCAGCTTTGAGGTCGACAGCTCTAGCCGTAAGGCTACATCATCTCCCCAGAGTTGACGATCTGCAGGTCCTGCGGGATCACTGGGAGACCATGTTGGGTAGGAATTTGCAGGGAAGGAGTGGGACAACGTACCAAATTGTTCCTATTAGATCACTCGTAAAACACGGTTCAAATACACTCAATTTAACTATTTGCACTATGCTTACCTCACACCACAGTCTGAATATTATGCTCTAAAGCACTCGCAAGACTTGCCTTAGATGTGCACTTGTCGATGCAATCTTCTTGCACATCGTTTGGAGCTGCCCTATTATTGAGAAATTATGGATACACTGTGCTGACCCAAAGTGCACCGTGGGCTCATTTCAGCTCTCTACAGTGAAGATGTCTGCTTGGCTCGTATAGGAGACCATAGAAAAAGGTGGGTGACAGGTTCTTGGATCTGGCCTCAAGGATAGCATGGGGAGACGTAGCGTGCCCTTGGAAATCATCCCATGGCCTCTGTATAGCAGGAGGAGGGCAGTGGTAGACATGTGGGCCTTAGCAGAAGGGGTGGGGTTGAGGACTGAAGAAGCTAGAGGGCTTCGCCGCGAACCTCTCGCAGATTTCTGGCAGGAGCTGGTGAATAGCTTTTTAGAGGGTGACCAGTAGAATGGGATCAACTGGGTAGATGGTGTAGATGTGCGCATAGCAGGCACTGGACTTTGCACGTTTTTGGGGTCCCTTCGATGCCCCTGGCGCCTCCCATGACCTAGCAAGATTGAAAAGGGAGACATTGGGCAATTGCATGTAATGAGACTGTTGATAGCTTCACTGACCCACACTGATCAAGCCTTTTTCGTTGATTTTTCTGTTGTTGTTCAAGAGGTATATTGAATCATTTCTTTTTTCTTTCTACCATCGAGGAGCGCTAGGACTGGAAAAAGTCAATAGCTGCTTTCGGATGAACTGCATGATGTAGCTGATTTTAAGTACTTGTGAGGCATAGCCTTCTAAGGCATAAGAATACTTGACACGCAGATCATTCTGCAATTGTAATACTCAAAGATAATGTTTTGTACTAATCTTTCATCGAAGTATTGGTAAAGAAATTTAAATAAAGACTATGAGGACTTGAACATCACTTCTGGAGATGTTTTTCTGGGGGGTTGGAGGGGGGAGATACACTTTCTGTAGTAGAGAGCTCCTACAAATTCTCTTGGTTTTCTTGGCAAAGTGTTCCTTGAGGATGATGTTGGAAGCGAGATTGCCCTTAAATTTGCCATGGATCTGGAATGGTTAATATTCTATATATTCACTATAGTAGTATGAGAATCAGCATTGTTTGCCTATTTTATTGCCAGGGAGGTTTTTCATCTTATTGTTCAAGGAAAGAGCAAATATGAAGGGGCCCCTTGAACTGCCGGTAGGTCACTTTATTTGACTTTATTTGACACACCGGCAGCACAGTGGGGTGCTCCATATTTACGAGGCCATTTAAAGTCACCCTGCATGGCTTTTCATGGCCTTGTAAATACGGCCCCTTTTTATGCAGCACTTTGTGTGAAAGGGGCATTCCATGGATGTTGCTGTGGGTGTTCCCATGCAACACCCATGGGTTATGCCGTATTCCCAGATTTACAACATTTCGTAAACCTGGGAATGAGTCAGAACCATACGCCATCCTACGTAAGGAGGTGCAAAAAGGAGAAATAAAAAACAAGTTACTTACCTATACACTGTGGTTCTCCAGTATTGATATCTTTTACAGATTCACATACTTGAATCTTCCATGTCGTCATTGTGGGAGTCATACGGTAACAGTAGAACTAGTAGTACTGAAAATATTACACAGACGTCCATAGAGAGAAAATTCAATTGAGCACTCTATCAACCTCATTTTATAACATCCAAAGTTCAGCCAATCACAGCAGAGACCTCAGAGTAACCCTCTCCACAGAGCCACCACACCTCAGATTTCGAGCACAAGTGTGCAAATATATATATTTTTTTATTACTCAGAGGTAGAATGGTGAGCCTAACCGGGGAGGGGGCGGGTCGCATATGAAGCTATAAAAGGTATCAATACTGGAGAAGCACAGTGTACAGGTAAGTAACTTGTTTTTTCTCCAGTATTGTATCTTTTATAGATTGGGAACAAAATAGGTTGCTGAACTGTTCCTGAGTGAAGAAATTATATGTATTTGGCGTGACCGGGGGTGTAAATATGGCACCCTTGGGTATCCATTTTGTTGGATATATTTGCCTCACACACCCGAATGGGTGTCATGCTTCATCATCGGCGTTGCTCCTCGTCGGGGAGGCGGTGCAATCCCCGACGGGCTCACCTCAAAGAGGGGCTCTTTAGCGGACATCTTTTAAATCCAACTGCCTTATGGTGAAGTGCGGGTATGTGGGAAAAAGGGCAGGTAGCCTAGAGAGTGATTAAAATGTAGTAGGGAGTACCAAAGACACTCCTTTATTCTGGGGGTCTCCCGCTACGGTTAAAAACGTGGATCCAACTCACTGGGTGTCACTATGTTAAGTACAGTGGCCCTAGATGAGATTGGAAAAGAGATTGGTCAACATGTTTCTCGCATCATTAGATTCCCCGCGATTCATCAGGACCTATCAGGTGTGGAGATTCTAAAAATTGCAGTCATTCAACAGCATGCTAGTGTCATGTGTGAAAATACAAATGTTGTGTGTCTTGTTTACCTCTGTAGTGTTGTCCTATGCCTAAATTAGGGAATAAGCACAATAGTACAGGGTTAATAACAATGAGTTGAAGTCAAAACACACAATTGATCAAGCCGGAAATACACATAGTGTGTCATGCTGGTGATGGTGAGGTAACAACCAGCTTCAGTGAACCACCGCTGCGTGTTGGCAGCGTATCGTAAACACAACGCACCAACCATATGTGCTCGAAAGGTGCTCTACATTAAAAACAATATTATAAAAACATCGAGGTAAGGAAGAATAGGAAAAATAAGAATACAGCAGCATAATAATAAGAAACTCAGTTAACTTCTTTCTTGGTGCACATCTATTGTTACAAGTGCTCACTCAATGTGGAAAGTGACATAGCAGGCACACATCTGTCTCACCTTAGGGTCAAGAATCAAATACTACATGAGTGTCCGGCAGTTTCTGAACATCAGGGGAGAGCCTTCAGATGTGGCTGCAGGAGGAAGAGGCATGTATTTTGGTAAAAGGGAGGCAAGGAGCAGGTGAATCACAGCCCACTAGTATTGTAGCGCCCAGCATGTATTACCGTCGAAGGACAGCAAAGGGCAAATGAATCCCAGCCCACTGGTATTGTCAGCTGGTAAGGAGCAGGTGAATCACAGCCCACTGGTATTGTAATGCCCGGCATGTGTTTTCGTCAAAGGACAGCGTAGCGCAATTGATTCAAAGCCCACTGGTATTGTCGCGCCGAGATCGCAGCCCACTGGTATTGTAGCGCCAAGCATATATTTTATTTAAATCAAGGGAAAGCAAACGAAGGCAAGGAACGGCACTAGTATTGTGGCGCCGTGGTCGGTTAACTCATAACAGGAGTAATGGTGGACTCCCCCGGTATGTGACTATAGATCGCCTTACCTCGAATTACCCGTGTTCCAGCAGTACGACCTACCCATCGCCGCCGAGCTCGGATAGATAGGGGAGCTCGGCGGCGGGCGCCATATCTAGTCGTAGGCGCCCTTGGAAACGGCGTTTGGCCCGCCCCTACGTGGAGGTCAGGTGGTGCGTCAGGAAATGGCGGCCGCCATCTTAGAATGGAAAGATTCCGGTTAATCTGATCTATCCATGGCTTCAGATAAGCCTGAAGAGTGTAATTAATTATATCTGGAGGGTTGGATGAGTGTTCCAGCATATCAAAAATATAGGTTATTGACATATTGTATGCATTGTGTGCAATGACTCAGGTCGGGAATAGCCAAAGTCAGTCACCTCACATGATGGCGGTCATTACAGAGTGGAGTATTGAATATAGACTATACCTAGCGGGAGTGTGATTAGAGTATGAACATACCCGCATACAATTGTAAGGACCGCCGTGTATTTGGTAAAATCAAATAATGGTCGCGGGTGGAAATGTCAGGGCAGTGGCTGTACAGTGGTATCACATTGGGCCCGTTATTTATTGTAGTGTAGTATTGTAACTAGGCATTTTGGACAAAGGAAAAAACAAGGAATGTGGGTTGCCATTCCATGTATTACGTACAGTATATGGTGTACAGAAGTGGCGTCAGGTTGTATTAGAGAGAGTGCCAGGGGATATCCTCGTTGAGACCTCCACTGTCAGTGGTCAATCGGTGAACCCACCTTTGTTCTTTCCGGAACAAAGCTTGTTTAGGACAATTGGGGCTGGATTCTAACACTAGCCATTTTAGTGAATCTGCAGTGTGGTTGGCCTCCACAAAGTGTTTACACATTTTAGTGTGTGTCTTTTTACAGCGAAAATTGCTGCGGTGTTCTATAATACGGGTTTTGATTGGACGAGTCGTCATCCCAATGTATTGTAGTCCACACGGGCATATTAGCATGTAGATACAGTGGGAGGTATTGCAGTTAGTGTGGCCCCTGATCTCCCAATTAAAGGTGTCACTAAGTTGGATTGTCTTATGTATAGCTGTGTAGGCACACACTCCACAGGAACCACATGGGTAGTGGCCTTTGACTGGGGGTAAGTTCCACAAAGTCTGTTGGACCCCCTTCTTGGGTACTTTAGGTCTTGTGCTTATCAAGATATCTTTTATATTCTGGGATCTTTTGAACGCAAACCTCGGGGTTGCAAGGTTAAGGTTGCCGGTGTTCAAAATGTCCCAGTGCCGCTTGATCACATTTTTGATTTTACTGGACCAAGGGGTGAAGGTTGTAACACAAGTTATGGGTTGGTTCTCAATAGGTACCGCCTCCCGTGACCTTAATGATTACAAGCAAGAATCTGCAATCCTGTCCAGGAACCTACTGGACAGAGGTTACCCAAAGAGAGAGGTCACCATAGCTAAAAAACGAGCCAGAAATAATCATCGTGAGGCCCTCCTGGAACCACGGGAGGCGGTACCTATTGAGAACCAACCCATAACTTGTGTTACAACCTTCACCCCTGGGTCCAGTAAAATCAAAAATGTGATCAAGCGGCACTGGGACATTTTGAACACCGGCAACCTTAACCTTGCAACCCCGAGGTTTGCGTTCAAAAGATCCCAGAATATAAAAGATATCTTGATAAGCACAAGACCTAAAGTACCCAAGAAGGGGGTCCAACAGACTTTGTGGAACTTACCCCCAGTCAAAGGCCACTACCCATGTGGTTCCTGTGGAGTGTGTGCCTACACAGCTATACATAAGACAATCCAACTTAGTGACACCTTTAATTGGGAGATCAGGGGCCACACTAACTGCAATACCTCCCACTGTATCTACATGCTAATATGCCCGTGTGGACTACAATACATTGGGATGACGACTCGTCCAATCAAAACCCGTATTATAGAACACCACAGCAATTTTCGCTGTAAAAAGACACACACTAAAATGTGTAAACACTTTGTGGAGGCCAACCACACTGCAGATTCACTAAAATGGCTAGTGTTAGAATCCAGCCCCAATTGTCCTAAACAAGCTTTGTTCCGGAAAGAACAAAGGTGGGTTCACCGATTGACCACTGACAGTGGAGGTCTCAACGAGGATATCCCCTGGCACTCTCTCTAATACAACCTGACGCCACTTCTGTACACCATATACTGTACGTAATACATGGAATGGCAACCCACATTCCTTGGTTTTTCCTTTGTCCGAGATGCCTAGTTACAATACTACACTACAATAAATAACGGGCCCAATGTGATACCACTGTACAGCCACTGCCCTGACATTTCCACCCGCGACCATTATTTGATTTTACCAAATACACGGCGGTCCTTACAATTGTATGCGGGTATGTTCATACTCTAATCACACTCCCGCTAGGTATAGTCTATATTCAATACTCCACTCTGTAATGGCCGCCATCATGTGAGGTGACTGACTTTGGCTATTCCCGACCTGAGTCCTTGCACACAATGCATACAATATGTCAATAACCTATATTTTTGATATGCTGGAACACTCATCCAATCCTCCAGATATAATTAATTACACTCTTCAGGCTTATCTGAAGCCATGGATAGATCAGATTAACCGGAATCTTTCCATTCTAAGATGGCGGCCGCCATTTCCTGACGCACCACCTGACCTCCACGTAGGGGCGGGCCAAACGCCGTTTCCAAGGGCGCCTACGACTAGATATGGCGCCCGCCGCCGAGCTCCCCTATCTATCCGAGCTCGGCGGCGATGGGTAGGTCGTACTGCTGGAACACGGGTAATTCGAGGTAAGGCGATCTATAGTCACATACCGAGGGAGTCCACCATCACTCCTGTTATGAGTTAACCGACCACGGCGCCACAATACTAGTGCCGTTCCTTGCCTTCGTTTGCTTTCCCTTGATTTAAATAAAATATATGCTTGGCGCTACAATACCAGTGGGCTGCGATATCGGCGCGACAATACCAGTGGGCTTTGAATCAATTGCGCTACGCTGTCCTTTGACGAAAACACATGCCGGGCATTACAATACCAGTGGGCTGTGATTCACCTGCTCCTTACCAGCTGACAATACCAGTGGGCTGGGATTCATTTGCCCTTTGCTGTCCTTTGACGGTAATACATGCTGGGCGCTACAATACTAGTGGGCTGTGATTCACCTGCTCCTTGCCTCCCTTTTACCAAAATACATGCCTCTTCCTCCTGCAGCCACATCTGAAGGCTCTCCCCTGATGTTCAGAAACCGCCGAACACTCATGTAGTATTTGATTCTTGACCCTAAGGTGAGACAGATGTGTGCCTGCTATGTCACTTTCCACATTGAGTGAGCACTTGTAACAATAGATGTGCACCAAGAAAGAAGTTAACTGAGTTTCTTATTATTATGCTGCTGTATTCTTATTTTTCCTATTCTTCCTTACCTCGATGTTTTTATAATATTGTTTTTAATGTAGAGCACCTTTCGAGCACATATGGTTGGTGCGTCGTGTTTACGATACGCTGCCAACACGCAGCGGTGGTTCACTGAAGCTGGTTGTTACCTCACCATCACCAGCATGACACACTATGTGTATTTCCGGCTTGATCAATTGTGTGTTTTGACTTCAACTCATTGTTATTAACCCTGTACTATTGTGTTTATTCCCTAATTTAGGCATAGGACAACACTACAGAGGTAAACAAGACACACAACATTTGTATTTTCACACATGACACTAGCATGCTGTTGAATGACTGCAATTTTTAGAATCTCCACACCTGATAGGTCCTGATGAATCGCGGGGAATCTCCTGATGCGAGAAACATGTTGACCAATCTCTTTTCCAATCTCATCTAGGGCCACTGTACTTAACATAGTGAAACCCAGTGAGTTGGATCCACGTTTTTAACCGTAGCGGGAGATCCCCAGAATAAAGGAGTGTCTTTGGTACTCCCTACTACATTTTAATCACTCTCTAGGCTACCTGCCCTTTTTACAACATACCCGCACTTCACCATAAGGCAGTTGGATTTAAAAGATCTCCACTAAAGAGCCCCTCTTTGTGGTGAGCCCGTCGGGGATTGCACCGCCTCCCCGACGAGGAGCAACGCCGATGATGAAGCATGACACCCATTCGGGTGTGTGAGGCAAATATATCCAACAAAATGGATACCCAAGGGTGCCATATTTACACCCCCGGTCACGCCAAATACATATAATTTCTTCACTCAGGAACAGTTCAGCAACCTATTTTGTTCCCAGGTACCTGCGGTGGGCACTAGCTGATACTGGACCTTCCACTTTGCTAAGTGGTAAAGAGTGCCCCGTTGATCGATTGATCACCCTCCCCTCCTTTGATGACTATCTTTTATAGATTCACATGCTAGAATCCGATTAAAGAGGAGTACATCCATATATGAATAGAAACAACAATGTAGGTGGGAAGGCGAACACTCCCACCATGACAGTGTCAGAAAATCATACATATAAAACCAGAATTCTCTTAATACAGGTAGAAATAACAACCAAAAAGATTATACAAGCATAAGCACCATAAGTAGATAGAGAAATCAGGATGGCTACAAGCCTCCTAACTTGGGCAAAGAGATGACGAAGAGCCACTTGTCCCACGGCTATATCTGCCTTCCGCCAACCATCTAGGCAGTAATGCTTTGTGAACATGCGTCCTCGCCCATGTTGCTGCCCTGCATATGTCAGGGAGAGAAGCCCCGCAAACAGGGCTGAAGAAGTTGCGACCTTTCTTGTTGAATGGGCCTGTCCAGCCTTCTCATGGCAGAAAACAGTAGCTGAAGTGACCCAGGGAGCAATACTGGCCCTAGTTAGGGCGAGTCCCTTCCTGGGTGAAGAGTAAGAAACCAGCAGCTGAGAAACCTTTTGAAAGGATTTTGTCCAGAGAATGGAGAGATTTTTCCGCCACAGAGGACGGATTTGGAAAAAATGTAGGCAGAACAATAGGCTCGTTGAGGTGATAAGATAATGGTACTTTAGGTATGAAAGAAGGATTCTTACGCAGAATAACTATCTGCTAAAAATTAAAGAAATGGTACCTTTGTAGAAAAAGCCAGCATCTAGCTGATACATCTGGCTGACGTAATGGCCAAGAGAAAGGCCACCTTCCATGAGAGAAATTTTAAGTCACATTTGTGTATTGGTTCAAATGGATAACGCATTAGTTGTGACAAGACCGTATTTAGTTGCCATAGCACTGGAGGAGATTTCACCGGTTGGTAGGTCCTGTATAGGCCTTTTAGAAATTCCTTAATAAGTTTATGAGAACACAATGAAGATTGTTCCAGACTTTGTCTGTATCTAGAAATCGCATCAAGGTGGATCTAGATGGACGAATGTGAGAGTCCCGCCTTAGCTAGGTGTAGGAGACATGGTAATACTTGCTCCGGCGTGGATGAAAGAGGATGTAAAGAATGAACACTGCACCACACTCAGAATCTTTTCCATTTTTCAGAGTAACATTTGAGCGTAGAAGGAGCTCGAGAATTTAATAAAACTGTTTTGCACTCATTGGGTATGTTCAAATTCTCAAATTCAATTCTTTGGAGGAAAGAGAATCGGAGTGCACTCTGAGAGGCAAAGTAGCTCTGTGCACCAAAATTGCCTTGCCCACCCGGGAGCGATAAGAATTATGCGGTACGGCTCCCATTTTATTTTTGGGAGAACTTGAGGAATGAGAGGAAACGGGGGGGAAGGCAAATTTGCCTGTCCAGAAGAGCAGAAAAGCGTCTCCCCATGATCCCGGCTGAGGAGTCCCGATTGTGTAAAAGGTGCACTTTTTGTTTAGCTACGTAGCAAATAGATCTATGGTTGGAAATCCCCAAGACCGGAAGACCATAACATAACATAACATAACGTGTATTTGTAAAGTGCACGTTCACCCGGAGGTATCTTGGCGCTGAATAACAGATGTTTCTTGTTACCCAACTCAATGGTACTCATTTTATTGACCTCAGATGGATGAAAGGCTGAGTGGACCCGCCAGGATTTGAACTTGTGACCATGAGGTCGAACACAGGCCCCTGCAGTGGAGGTATTAGTCTACTGAACCAGCAGACCCGGCTGCAACATCTGGTCGTGGAGCTCCTATTCATGGCACTGTTTGGACACCCTGCTGAGAGAGTCAGCCCGCTGATTGTGAACTCCTGGCACGTGCTCCACTCAGAGTGAAATTTGGTTGAGGAGAAGCCATTCCCAAATCTCTTGCGCTTGAAGAGAGAGAACCTGAGATCTCTTGCCACCCTCTTTCTGGATATAAAACATGGTGGTGGTGTTGTCCATCCGGACCAGAACTGGAGATCCCAGAATCTGAGGCAAGAATGCTTTGTGCCCCAAGAACACTGCTCTTAACTCCAGAAGGTTTATGTGGCATTTCGATTCCTGTTTGGACCATTTCCGTGCACTTGAAGCTCTTGGATGTGAGCTCCCGAGCCCTCCATGGACGCATCCGACGTCGTGTTTTACTCGATCTGCCACCAAGACATTGCAGTTTTCTTAGCCGTTGAGATTTGAATTGTGTCGTGAAATGACCCCTTGGATTGAACCCATTGAGTGTCCAATTGCTCCTGCAGTACTTTCAGACAGAAACTAACCTTTTTGACGATAGAAGGCGTGTCATTCCTGGAGACGCAAGACCCTTTTGAGAGTTGGAAAAGCTTTGCCGAGATTTGTATTGATGCGAGCTCCTAGGAAAGTCAGAGAAAGTCAGAGAATTGGAAGAAATGAGAGAGGACTTTTCTAGACTGAGGTGGAGACCCAGAGACTGGAAGAGATTCCGGCAAGTTTGAGGAGAGTTCCTGGCTGCCTGAAACGAAGGAGCTTTTATTAACCAATCGTCCAGGTAGGGCAATACCTGGTGACCGTAGCATCTCAGAAAGGCAGCTATCGTGCCATGCATTTGGTGAAGACTCGGGGGGGGCGACTTCAAACTTCAGACTTCAAACCGAAGGGAAGCACTCTGAACTGATAATGGCACCCGCCACTTTGAGCCGGAGATATCTTCGATGCTTGGGGTGAATGGGGATGTGAAAATAAGCATCAAGAAGATTGAGAGATAACAGATAATACCCTTTTTCTATAAGAAGGATGTCCTGCAGAGACAACATCTTGAAAGATTGTTTTTTGATTAATTTGTTCAGTAACCGGAGGTCCAAGACCTGCCTCCATTCTCCTGTCTTCTTTAAGATTAAGAAGTGGGAATAAAACCCCTTAATGCGCGGACGTAAGGGTACCTTTTCTATGACACGTTTGGAAAGAAGAATTTTTATTTCCCTCTTGAGATCTGGCAGATGACAATGTAGTACCTTCCGAGGAGGGGTAGTCGGAGGATACTGAACAAACTCTAGGGTATGACTGTGACGGAAGACATCCAAAACTCATTTGTCTGATGAGATGGACATCCAATTTTTAAAGATTTTTTAGCAGGTTGATTCCAATAGTTGTGGAACTCTAGTGGTGGGGGCCTGAAGAAACTCATTGCCTCTTGTTAGAATCCGGTTGTCTTCCGGCAGATTGCTGCCTTATACGACCAGTGGGTCGCGAATAAGATGATGCAGTGCCGGACCTGTAAGGTTGGTTGTACACCTGATAGGATATTTGAGGGTAATGTTGGAACCTCTGTTGGAACTACGGTCTAAATGCGTACTGCCCTCAAACTCTGCCTCCAAAGCTCTGGAAAGGTTGTTGTTGTAGAGTTGCCAGGGATTTAGCTGTGTCTGTGTCATTTTCTATAGATTGAAGGGCTTCATCTATATGATTTCCAATTAGGCATTCGCCGTCAAAAGGCAAATCTAGCACATTAGCCTGAACCTCAGGACGGACGCTAGTTGCCTTGAGCCACCCTTGAAGCCTCAACACCGCTGCTCCTGCCATTTGCCTGAATGAAGTCAAAGAGATATCCGTTGCAATCTCTATCATCTCAGTGGAAGCCCTCTCCCCTTCCGACAAGATATCCCTTGCTCGCTTTTTTTCTATCTTCTGGAAGATGTTCTAGGAGCGAAGAGATGTCTGACCACATCTTTCGGTCATACCTACCCAGAATGGCCACAGCGTCGGAAGCTCTTATAGAAGTGGCTGCCAGGGCGGCAAACCTCTTCTATATGTTGTCCAGCAGACGTCATTCTTTATCCAGAGGTGCAGAACATTGAGATGCTGGATTTTTAGCTCTTCTTTGAGCAGCCTGCATGATCAATGAATCCGGTTTAGGATGACCAATGAGGCATGTGGGTGAATTATCCGAGGCTTTGTACTTTTTATCCAGCTTCGGGATTACTACTGGGATAGAAGCTGGTGTCCGCATCAGTTTTAGACCTTCCTGTCATACATAATCCACTATGGGAATTGCCCTAATGGATCGTCGAGTGCCTGGTTTAAAGTCATATAAGAAACACTCAGTTTGTTTAGCTGGCATGGGTAGATCAAAGCGCCTCGAGGCACGTTCTAAAAGGTTATGAAAGCCCCCGATGTCAGCAGGCGGAGAGTCTGCAGGAGGAGGGATAGGAGATGATGGTGGGGGAACTACGTAATCATCCCATACGTCCTGGGTGTCAACATCAGTGTGTATCTCTCCTTCCTCTATCTGTTGTTGGTTCACATTTTGTGAATCATCAGAAATAACTATAGGAGGAGCAAAACCTTTTCCCTCGCGGGTCTAGAAGTCACTTGTCCTGTGTGTTCCACGGGGCCTGCTGAGGGGGTGGAGGATGTTGCGGAGTATTTGCCTCAGGAAAGCGTCCATAGTAGTCATTTAGCATGTGACGTAAGACTGTTACCAATTGCACTAGAACGTTAATAGATGGTTCCCTAAAATGGCGAGGAGCCTCTTCGTCAAAGATAACGCTCTTGGAAAGATTCTGGCTGCTGAACGGTAACAGAGTCAATGAAAGAATACTCCCCTACAAGGTATGAGGATGGATTAATGTCCTCTAAGTCCTCATCATCATCAAAGTCCTGACATTTGACTTTTAGCTGGGAAGGACTACATGCAGGGCCAAACGCGCTGTCATCCTCAGACTCTTGGAAGTCAAGCAAACGTGTAGGTGGTAGTGGAGACGTTTTTGAATAATCCTGAACCTTAGAAAGTCTCAAATGGATTTTTTCTCCCGTCAACGGTACTGTCTACAGTGTCGACGCTGACACCACCACCGTCGGCGGAAAGGAGGACGACGTCGTCGATGGAGTGGTCGTTGTCAGAGTTAACTCCGTTCCCGTCAACACAGCGGCCGTCGACGAAGCTGTTGTCGCCGTTGCTGTATCAGCCGTCAACAACGAAGGAATCACCTCAGGTCTAACAGGAATAGCTCTCGTCGATGACACCGTCAACGGACGAGAAGAAAGATCTCTCACAGGTGTTATAGAAGCAGAAACTGGAGCAGAAGATGATTTTAGAGTTCCTTGTACCTGCTTTCTGTGGCATGTCTCTTCAGATTTTTCCCGATCCTGTGATTTCGATCTCTTGGAGTCCTCTTGGTGAGGAGAGAAGCTACCTTCTTTTCTTTGCCTGCAGGAACAGTGGGGCTTTTCCTCAGTGTCAGAGCCAGATTCAGAAACTGCCTTTTGTCTTCTGGAGCCAAAGGAACAGTCTTCCCTCCATATCGTTGAGGGATTTGGCTGAGAAGGTGCAGCAGTATTTGCATTCCCTGGGATTATGGTCAGGGTAGAGGCAATAGAGACATTGCTTGAGAAAAGTCTAGATTTGCCACAAGACTTACAGGGCCTAAACAACCCTTTTTTAATATGGCATCATGAAAGTCAAAGAAAGAAGTACTTTGAGCTGAAAGCTGGAGGTCAAAAGTTGAAAAAGCCATCTGTCGCTGAGCAGAGTTCAGAGAGACTCCCAATCACATGACGTGCGGTAAGAAATCTGAGGTGTGGTGGCTCTGTGGAGAGGGTAACTCTATGGTCTCTGCTGTGATTGGCTGAACTTTGGATGTTATAAAATGAGGTTCATAGTGCTCAATTGAATTTTCTCTCTATGGAGGTCTATGTAATGTTTTTAGTACTACTAGTTCTACTGTTACCGTGGGACTCCCACCATGACGATGGGGAATATTCAAGCATGTGAATCTATAAAAGATACACTACTGGAGAATTATATTTCTCCTTGTCTTTTCCTCTTTCTATGCGTGCTGCATAGAAAGATAAAAACACATCATCTGATTGTTTTTGTGCAAGAAGGGAGACCTTCCTGCTAAAAAACAATCTCTCCTAAAAAGCAGACATCCTTGCGTCATGGCGCATGGGTGTCTGCATTGGCGCATATCAGCCAAGTGTGCACCATCACGGGGGAAAGCACGGGGATATTGTTGTAAATATGAAGCATCCCTGTGCTTTGAAAGTGGCGGCAGCCAAATGCCATGTGGTGCAGTGCTGCGTAACTTTCTTGTAAATAAGACCTGAAGTGTTTTGCTAAGTTTGTCATTGAAACCGCAACAAGAGAGATTAAAGGCAACCTTTGGTTGCAAGGTTGGTGGATGCTACTATTACTTGTGGAATCACGGCTAGACTTATCAACGCTTAGTGTCAGTGGAGTGTCACCAAGCGTGATGCCCCATATGAAAGAAAGGTACCCCCTAATTAATTAATTTTAGGTCTAGGATCAAGGAGAAAACAGAAACCATAAACAGAACACATTATTTCACACGACCTCCAGTTATTCTGTTATAGCTCAAAGTGCATAGTGAACTGATCAAAAACAGGTTTTGACAATTAATAGCTGATAAATTTCCATAATTTTTATTTTTTTTACTTAAAACATTTAACAATGCACAATGCTGCAATATTGTTATATACATAATTGTTGTCACCCCATCGACTCATTCCCAAAACACATGTTCTCATATGTACCACTTATACCAATCCCAGCCACGCCGCACATACACCACAAATCACAACATGAAAAGATCTATTTGAGCCGTTGTTGTGTAGTGGACTAGGATCCCTCCTAAAATCAGTAGAGACACGTTTTGGTGGGTGAAAACAATTCCATATCCACATCAGGACCATACTTTAACCAGAATATACTCTTGTGGCTAATGGGGGTTTATGCCAATCGGGGAGGTCTTCTAGTATGTTTATGCATGTTATTTTTTCTTTTTCACATGTCCATACTGCTATAATCATCCCTAGGGTAATGAAGTACTCTCACAGTGGCTATAAATTGGGGACTCCTTGGGGTTCCTCATCCTGCCTCTTGTGCTTGGATATGTTTTTCAACTTAGCGTCTCTCGAAACTCTCTGTGGATTTTAAAAGAGTCGATGGAAAACCCTAATGTATACCCGACTTTGGAATACCACCGGTGGTCTCCGACTCAAGACATCCCCTAGGAGTTTGATGTCGGAAGAACAAATGATGGACAGAATGCTGAACAAATCAAACATTCCACAGATCTGAGTTTAATCCATTATTTTCTTTCCTCAAAACACCACCCCAGTTTGAATCCAGCCATGTGCAAATCAGTCTTGACCCTGCTCCCCATGGGAATAGTCCAGCCCGAACTGCCAAGCAACGTCCTCCCTCGACCAGAAACAAGCATCCATGCTGCAAAGCTATGTATTCAAAGACTGTGGATTGCTTTGGCATGTGCTGCATTGAAAAAGTGATACACATGTATACGTGCACAAATGGTGGGCAATAATGTATTTCAGTGGTGGTAGGGCAGTCGGATTGTCAGGGCCACTGGAATTATGGAGGACCAAATTATGCAGCACAGTTGACTAAATTATGAGACAAGAAAAGACAAATTATGCGCATAATGTGACATATGCTGTGGCAGAATTGCTTCACTAATTTGTACTGTCTGGGCAAAGGTTTGACTGCATTAGTACTTTTGACACTTGGGCCCAGATTAAAAAAAATAATTGGGCTGGGGTTGCATTACTTGTTTACCGCAAACCCGACACCAAGTGTACTGGTGGAAGTTCCAATTCAACACAGTCACATTTGCATTGGACTGTACCCTAAAGTAACACAAAACTGCATAATGTACTGTCTTGCTTATTTTATGTCAAGGGGGCATTCCATGGATGGTGCATGGGTGTTCCCATGCAATCACCCATGGGTGTTGATGCAAATTCCTATCTTTAAAGAATTGCACAGAGGAGTTTACGCCACAATCCCGTGCTTCATTGAAGTTGATATAACAATGAGGAATGTTTTCATTTCTCTTCGTTTTCCCTCTTTTATGTGTGCTGCATTTAACAGCACACAGACAAATTGGGAAATCCTTATAGCACAGATTTTGTATTGCAGCATTTACATAGTGCTTCCCACCCTTACGTGGGTCGCTGAAGCATGTGCTAGTTATGGAATTTCTTATTATTCTACCCTGCTAAGTTGGTTAGTGCACTGGGTTGTCCTATCTGAGATTTTCTGTGTAGCTGTGGTCATGAGCTGGCATGGTTACAGGGATAGAGAAGTGGAGAGATCTTTTGGGGTCGTTTATTATCATACAAGACGGTGGTTCATGCACACCAGGTTTGTTCTCACTTAGGGTTTCATAAAGTTGTGCGTGCAGATCGAGTATCGCTCACTGATCCATGAGCGTGGGAAAAGAATGAAAATAGCAGTCTCCTTGGGGGGGAGGGGGTCCCCTCAATGCACAGCATTTGTCAGTTAGTTCACATTAAATCAGTCTGGAACAAGTTGGTCCTGTTTTCATAAATTGAATTTATTTACTTTCATGAATCCGAACTGAAAACAGAACTGAAAAGCTCCCAAATTGTATTCCCAATTAGTAGCTCAAATGCATTTTGGGCTACTGGGAGCCCTTCATCAGGGGAATTTTTAAACTCCGAAAAAATGAAGCAGAAAGGCTGGGGTCACTGTACTGCACTGTTCATGCTTGTAAACTTGAAACATGTGCATCGTTTGTCTATGCCAAGAAAGGATATTCCAGTGGTGCCATGGTGACCGCTCTGTCGTGCAATTTGGAAACATGCGTCTATGAAATGCTATATGAATTAATCAGGTGACGATATCACATTATTTCAATGGTAAAAATATTTAAGCTAAAAAAGTGTGGTGCACGGCTTGTACTCATGAATAAAAGAGTGAGTGCCCTTGATTATTCAATTGTGCTCAGAAATAATCCATTTCAAAGATGTGTGCTAAAAAGGTGTTCATGCTCAGGGATGCAGATTGGGTGTATCGAACGCGTCACGTGGCTATGGCAGTGTTCTTAATGAATGGTTGAGCCCAGTTCAAAGATGCTTGTTAAAAAGCACAAGCACTATTTAACAAACATTTTTGAACTGGCCTCCATCATGCTGGGTTGTGCAGTCTATATCATAAGGTTTCAGAGACAAAAGAACTTTAGTTTCAGAGATTAACCCTCTCTAGCTTTAGGAATTATTATTTTTTGTTAAACATGCAACAGTGCTAATATTTACGAGCCTTACCACTGAGACTCTCTTGAATCCTTATATTGTTGATTATAGTTTCAGAAGTAATCTTACACTATAGAAAAAATATAAGAATATCAAGAATATTCAAGAATCAAGAAATTTGAGGACAAACATATTGGAAGGTAAGTTTCTATAGGTAAGCAAAGTTTTACTACAAATAATGCCACATATACGTATCTTGACGATATATATATATATATCTTCAAGGTTCGTAGATGTGAAGCTAAGAATAGTAAATCTATACTTACACACTGGCACTTACCTTCTCGATATTTTGGTCCTCGATAATTTTGACACGATATTCTGTCCACACAATATTTGAGTTTCCGATATTCTGTCAGTGATCCCCCTTCAACGACGTTTAGTTTAGTTCATCGTCTCCTTCCATAACCTCCTCAGATCCAGTTTCCTTGACTTCTCTCTGTTATTACTGCCAGCTCGCCCTTCAGTTTTCTCCACTACCCCTCCTCTGTCTCATTCATTCACATCTGCAGCTTGAAATTTATAGGATAGACACAGTATGAATGTGCAGGGTATTTGAGGTGAATCTCTTAATGTTCAATCTTGAAATACAGGCAGGTGCTCCATTAATTTAATATAGAGATTTATTTCAGAGGTGTTTCCTATATCAATATCGATACTATGTTCAGATGGAAAAGGGCCAGCCACTATGTGTTTTGCCCCTGGGTCGGCGCGCAGGCCTATGGCTTTCTCAAGGCTGTATGTCCGAAACAGAGATTGTTTTTAAAATACATGAACACAGAAATATATGCATGACATTTATAAAAAGAGTTAAAACATATGCAAAAAGAATCAACATTGGAACAGAGAATACGACAGGAAGAGCAAAAAAAAAAGCAAATAATAAGAACGCTGGTTGGTCAATGACATAATAAATCGATTGCCTATACATGCATAGAGTGGTGAGACCATGGGTACACTGCAAACTGGGTCAAAAAGCACTCTGTGCAGCATGGTCATGTTTGAAGATCACGCCAAGTACAGCACTGTTGCTGGTTGTGCGTTTGTGCACCTATCCGGTGTGCGAGCTTTTTAGAAAATGGCGGCTTGCCCTTAACTGTTGAGTGTAGAAAGATGGGTTCCTGAACAGGTAAGCAGTCAAAATTACAGCTGATAATTTAGCCAGGATTGATAAATACTGGTCTATAATAAAGATTAGTAAAGGATATCAGTGTCACTGAGGCAAACAAAGCCGCAAGGACCCACTTCCTACGTGTGTAGGGAGATACCTTGGTGGTAAGAATCTTGTCCAGCATTTTGGACTGAACGTACCGTCCTGATTAGTCCAGGTTGACAGGCTTTTACCTGTGTCACAGATCGAGATTTAAATTAAGTCTATAACGGTTGATTATTTGGACCAGCATACTGCATGGGTGCATCGAGCGATGCTTACCTTAGTTAGTGTTGAAAGCAGGTCACTGAGGTCCGGAATGTTCATTCAGTATGAACCACTCTGTTCACCTTCTTTATTTTGATTTTTATTGTTTTATTTAGTGAGAACAAGGAGCTTTCGGGTGTCAGAGCGCTGTACTATAGTATATAGATAGGTAGTCTTAGTCTGACACTAACACACCATACAGCCTCCATCTTATTCCACTTATTTCTTGCCCAGAGAGCCACTAATATCCTACAGACACCACCTTCTACTGGACGCCTGAATGACACTCCAACCAACTACTTCAACCAAAACGCTGAACTATGACCTAGATGTACATTGATTTTGCGTCATTGTTATGTCATTTTTGTGGCTCAACCTGATGCTAAATCATTTTAGGCCACGCAAAGACACTTTGCATGGAATTGTGTGGTTCAGTAAATACTAAGTAACGCAAAGTAGCACATTGTGCTACCTTGCATTACTTTGTGTCGGTTAGGCATTACATTGGGAAAGCATGGGCGTTCCCCAGCTCTGCAAAAACGGGTAGTCCTGGGTTTGCACCAAAATGCTGCTCCTTCCTGACAGAGGCATAATAAAGACAAATATCCTTATTTCTCCTGCTTACTTCCTATTTCCATGTGTGTTGTATTCTGAAGCACACAGAGAAAGAGGAGTATGTCTCTAAGGATTGTTTTTGTGCAGGAAAGTACTACCTCCTCCACAAAAGTAATCCTACCCATAGCGCAGACACCCTTGCTCTGTGGTGCAGAGGGGGCTTGCATCGGCGCTAGGCACCAGTGCCAGAAGAGAGCTGAAGAGCGTCATATCTCTGTAAATATGGAGCATTTCAAGACTCTCCACTTCACACAAAGTAGTGCAGCAAGTTTTCTTGCTGCGCCACGTTGCATAAAATAGTCAATGTGCCTCCAAATTCTTACCGCCAAGATAACTCCCCAGAGAAACCGGGGACAGTTCATTAGTGAGAAGTAGACCACCCGTTTGAAGCGGACATCCAGCCTTCCACTGTGCAGATGAAAACCTGGCTGGCCTTTAAAAAGGATTTGGAGAGACTGCACCTACCTGCAGGGGGTTATCTGATTGGGCCGTAGGACACCTTGCAGGTGCACTATGAGCCACCTCTTTTCTGCCCACAGTTAGTGTGACCCCCCCGACAACCAACTTGCCTCTGCGCTTGTGTTTGTAATAAGGCGCAGGTGGAGAGGTCTTTCCTCATTTGCATGGGGCCCAGCCCACATGCTTAGGAGGTACTACCCCATCATGATTACACCAGCGTAAAATTTGGATTGGTGTGATAACGTATAACAGAAGTGACTTCACAAGCATCTGAGGCCCCAACTGCATTTCTAAAGTGTCAATGGGGAGGAAGAAGCGGACACAAATGCCTGCTGCGCTACGTGGCCTTTACTGTAATACAGTCCCAGGAGCTCTCCACGGTATGTTGTCTGCTAGCAAGGATCGCAGTGTAGAGACGGTGCATGAGGAAAGCCAAGGGTAGCAACTGCTATCTCTCGCAATCCCACAGTGAGGTCCTTGGGTGAACTGGGTAACACAGTAGGCAACATCATAGAAAAGTGCACGATAATATAGAACATAACTATAAATAGAAGGATGGCGAGTGCTGAGTAGGAATCTTCTCTTCAGTTTTTTTTAAATTAATCAACACCGCTTTCTAAGTCGTTTTCCAAGGTTATGTGACCTTACTTAGGGACAATGAGGTTATTCCTTCACTTCATTGGCTACAATTCAAGCCTTGTAATGAGGTGGATTGACTGCACATGTGGCGAGGACTAGGCTTTGCCAAATGAGTGCATAATCCCACAGCTCCTGAACCATGAGGCACAGATGATTGCTAGAATGAAAGGAGTAATTCGGCCATGTGGATATATGATATAGTCAACGACGGAGAAGCGTAAATCCTTCTACTCTTTGGCAATCCTTAATGAGCTATTTCCTGCCTGATCCACTACTGCCCTCTTACAAATTTCTATGGCCTAAATGTATCACTCACCCCTTGGAAGCATTAATTCAAGATTTTCATGTACTTGACCACAATGCCCGCTTATTTAAATCATGCCGATCACAGAGGCAATGACGGCAATGCAGATTTTCATAGACTTCTAGCTCTCTCGTAGTATCTCTACTTTGAAGTTTTTCTGCTCTCGCCACCTCTACATGTCTGGACAAACACAACCATCTCCGACAGTCAGCCAACATCCCTCTTCAAAGGTAGAACATACAGCCAGAGCAGTGCTGTGAATGTCCACCATTTTAGAACATCAATAGATAATGGCAACAGCAGCAAATAAATTATTCATTATATTATATTCACAAGAGGCAGAAATGTATCTCTAGAGTTTAAAATTGGAAATATAGCACTGAAAAATCAGCGTGGTTAGATCACTTTTTTATGAATTATATAATCAGGCATCTTTCCACTCTTCTATGTGACAGTGGTTAGACCCGTAACAAGGTGCAAATTAATTTTTCTTTAGGTAATCACTTGTCCCGCGCATCTCCGCTGTGATCAGCAATTTCTCCGCCCTCGTTGTCCAGTTCGATCACTCCTCTGTAGGTAAGAAATCAGTATCAATGGCCACACAGTTATAAGCTGCGTACCGCAGCTTCTCTTCACAGACTTTGGCACTGGAGGAGAAAGAGTTAAAGAAAGTGAGTCATTACCACAATAACAGAAGCCATTCCTTCTTCCTTCTTCTCTTAGTTGCCCAGTAGTTCACTTCTAATGTATTAGGATCAGCGCTAGCTGCAGCATTGCTGCACCTTGGAATAATTTTCTTATTTTTTATTTCTTTATTGGCATTTAAGGAACTTACATCCAGCATAATAGACACATCTGATATCTGTATACAGTTGGTACAATTCTCTCACAACAGTACAGTAGACATATATCCATATCCATTCCACCTTGTATTTTCCAGCTAGGATAATCATATAAGAACCCAACTACACAGAACACACCCCACCCAACCTCAAGTTGTCAGCAAATTGTAAGCGTCACTCCCTCTCATACATTGTCCAAAGGTCTTATGGTCTCCAATTTCCCATCCCGTCGCACTCTCTTCATTCTGAAAGCTTCTATCGCCGCCCACTCACCCGAATCTTGCAACCACAGTTCAATCTTTGGAGGAGCAGTGCCCATCCATGATATAGCGATCCGTCGTTTGGCAATGCCAACCCCAGTATCACAAACCTCCTGTTTAGTTTATTTTGCTTTGGAGCGGGCAAAAGACCCAGCAGCACCTCCCGTATACCTTTGGACACGGACCATCCGGTCGCCTCCAGTATTTTCTCCAGAACTGAGGTCCAGTACTGAGACAGCATCTGGCATGTCCACACCATGTGAATAAAGTCAGAGGAAGCAGCCCCGCATCTAGGGCGGCTATCAGGTCTGGTCGGGAAGATTCTACTAAGTGTTTTGAGGGTGAGGTATGTCTGGAGTACAAAGTTATATTGGACTAATTTAAACCTGACATTCGAGTTGACAGCTTTGACCCCTTCAAGAATCCTAATCCAGTCTTTCTCGGACAAGGGCTCCTCCAGTATCTCCTCCAACCTACCCATGGCAGGTAGGGGTGCACTGGTCAGGTCCTCCCGCAATGCTCTGTACTGGTGTGTAATAAAGCGCCTCCCCCTCACCATATACAACATAACCTGCAAAACCCTGGTTACCGGTCATCAGGGGTGGAAGTCCATATCCCCCGTGCTACTTGGTTAATCTTCCCATATTGAAGAAATTGACCTGTCCCCAACTCGAACAGTGATTCCGTTTCCTCCTTAGTAATAAATTGTTTGTTTTGGAACAAATCACCCATCGTCAAACACCCGCCCTCCTTCCATCGCCGCACCGTCATGGTGGTCTCTATTTTTGCGAATGGTTGTACCACCCAGAGGGGCATATCTGGGGCGCACAGGGCATGTCTCACCACTTTTTTAACGACACATTCCCAGAACCGTGCCACATGCCGAATTATGTATGGTACTGTCTGTGGGGTACTCGCCCCCATCATTAGTAATGCTGCCAGCGAGTGTCCCCCATAGGTGCCCGCCAGCAGCCTCCTCTCCCAGTTGTCCTTCTCATCCAGCCAACGAATTGCATGCTGGAGCTGTGATGCCATGTAATGTAATTCCAAGTGTGGGACCTCCAGTCTGCCGCTCCATGTTCTCTGCAGTGTCTCGAGACTTACTCTCTTTCTTTTGGACCCCCATAATAATTCTATCAACAATGTGTTCAGGGACTTAAAAATGTGGGACGGCACCTCAGAGAGAGAGTGCTGTAAAGCATACAAGCATCGAGGGAGTATTATCATTTGAATAATTGCAATTCTGCCCATAAGGGACAGAGGTAACTGCTGCCAAAAACGAATTGAACCTTAGATCCCCTCGATCACCTGCCCTATATGAAGCGTCAGATACCGGGCGGGATCATTGGCCAGTTTGATCCCCAAATACTTCAGTTCCGAAGTTACCCATGGAAGTCCCACCTCCGGTATGTCCCCCCTCGCACTCTTTGCCAGACGACCCACCGGCAACAACCTCGACTTATTAGGATTCGTCTTCAAACCTGACACCTCCCCAAAGTGGGACAGCACAGTCAACAGTGTCGGAATTGCTTGGGCTGGTTGCTGTAAATTTACTAGAGTATCATCTGCGTACATAGACACTCCGTGGTTTGTGTCTCCCAATCGAATCCGCCACCACTCCAGTCGCCGTAATCGTAGTTCAAACACACAGGAGATCAATCCCCCCGGCGCACCCTAGCTCGTGGGTCCGTATAGATTAACTGGAGCCACCGGAGGAACCCCGGACCCATTCCCATTACTCTCAGTGTTTCCCAGATATACCCCCATTCCACTGAATCAAACGCTTGTTCAATATCAAGCAGTGCCACAGCGCAGTCCTCCTGTTCAACTCTGGGGGAGTGCCACACCAAGGCCAACCTCCTGAGATTATTAGCAGTGCTTTGTTTGGGAATAAATCCTCATTGGTCAGGATGGATTAAAAAGGACATGTGAGCCAATAGACGGTGTGCCATAACACCACTCATAATTTTCCTATCTATATTAAGAAGCGGTCTGCATAACTTCGCCATGTGGGGGTCCCGAACGGGCTTTGGTATCATGATAATGACCGCCTCTGTCATACTTTCTGGCAAAATCCGGTACTGCAGGGCTTCATTTTCACCTTGGTAGAATGTTCATGGGTAGGGACTGCCATAAACAGGCAACAGCCAATATTTTGTTTCTGTTTTTTTTAAATGGTGGTGCTTAGGCATGTGCAACATTTCATAAATTTGAGTAACAAACCTTTGCAAAAAAGATACAAAATTATGAGGCTGTCTGTAAATGACATTTGTCGGTATGTCGTGTGAAATTTGAATGCAAGGGCATGCTTGGTTACTTACCGGTAATCTTCATTATCCTTAGTTCTAGGAGTCCTCGTCACAATCATTACTTTATTTTTAAGGGTGGCCTCACCCCTCACAGGAGAAAAAAAACAGAAAGTAAGAAAAGATCCTCCCACGCCTAGGTGTTAAGGATTACTTACCCTGTGCCACTTCAAGTAATCTTAGTAACAAAAGAGAGAGTGAGGGAAATTATGTGAGGTGGGAACTCCTGGTCCCCCGAACAATATACAAAAACAAAGGAGGAGTATCCACTCGTATGTAGAGAAATGTGTTTCTCTAGTCCTAGGCTTGAGTGCTCCAATCAGCACATTATGCCCCAACCTGTCACTGGATAATGCATATCCTTATAGAAGACCCCTCACTCACCAACCTAGTTGGTGACATGCTTCATCATCGGGGTCCCACCCCATAGGCCGAGTGCCTATAGGGTGTGCTGCGACACCTGACTACAGTGGAGCTGGTTAGTATTCTTCTTTTATGTGTTCAGAAAACTATCAAAAAGTGTTTTAAAAAGGGCCAATACTACTCACTGCAAGTATTTTTATTCTTGAGTGCTTGAACCCTTGTTAAAATATAGTGTGGCACCCGTGCCTAATTAGGTAGGCTTTGGTGTCATAAGTAGTATTCAAGATTTAAAAATAGCAAAAAGTGTGCTATGTGAAACGTGAATCTTACAAACTATTAATTAAAAAGGTCTACATGTTTCAACCCATCAATATATTCAAGGGTTTTCGTCAGGACCGTGGTATTTTGAACTGGGTGGTCCGCACACGCTAAGGCGCGTCCTGCCCTAGTTCAATTTGGAGACCGCAAATTGCGGTTTCATGTAAAAGAGTGCGTTTTTCCTTAGTCCGGAAAAAACCTGTAAGGAAACAGGAAAAACAAAAGACAGGTAGGGTCACATACTGGGGTAGACAAAACAAATGTACAACATTTAACATATATGTTATTGATCGTTGCCCCAAACATATGATCAATATATGGGGTCATGCCAGCATTTGCGATCAAACAGTAGGAACCATCTATTGCGGTCATGCAACAGTGCTACCGTGATAAATGCCAGACTGTGCCTTTCAGTAAAGGTCCAGCGCCAAAGGAGAGGTGTCGAAATGGTTTTGGCGTCTGATACTATCGTGCGATAAAACAATGGGCCGGGATGTAGGGGAGTGATCTATATCGTGCTGCGACGTGGACGGCTGCCGAAAAATTGTTTGTGAGCAGTCGTGCTATCGCTGCCGTAAAAGAAGAAAACGGCTTGTTTTCGTTTTTTTGCTTACGCTTAGTTGCGGCACTACCGCTTCATGGGCACCAGCGTATCCAAGACGGCAAGAGTCCGTCTCCTGTAAAGTAATAGAGAGCACATACCGAGTATAAGTCGTGAGCTGCTCAGGTCTGCCAATTTTCTACAACCTGTGGGATCGTGCGGTATGCCGTTTCCGCATTCCGATCGGGCCGAATGTACTTACTTGCTACTTCTGTTCGTCACACGGAAAACCTACTTGGTTCCTGCTGGACGTGCCCCGAGGAATAACCGGAGTGTCCGTCCGGAGCTGGTAAAGTAAACCGGTTCCACTTCCTGGTTGGGCGTGGCTTCGTCACGTGGTCTTAGCACGTGGTTCATTGAGAGCCAATCCGGTCGATTGACTGGAAATGGTAGAAGGACTACTCTTTCACGAGCATTGATTATTTTGAAGCCCATATTCATTGCCATGGTAACCGTCCCTGCTATATGTAGTGAACATCAGAGGGACATAACCCTGTTGGCTTGTAAAGTAGATAGGGAATTTTTGAAAACAGAGAGGACAATAAACGGGATTGCGAACCACAAGGGTTGATTCTACACTATTTCACCCATTTGTATATTGGGAAATTAATTGGTCGATATAGAGATTATGTAGCTGATGGGAACAGTACTTATTTCATCACGCTATTCCACGGTATATTGTCATTCAAACCGGATATGTGGGTGGAGAGTCTATAAACCCACCTCTGTTCTTTTTCGAATAGACGTTGGGTCAAGTTAGTTCCTGGTTTGATTTGTTCAATAATTGTCCATTGAAGGTCATCAGGAGTGTGACCTACAGACAAAAAATGTTCAGTACGTTTTGTATTAGATTTTTTGCATCTAATGGTGCTTCTGTGCTCTCCGATGCGTAGCTTGATTTTCCTACTCGTCATTCCTACGTAGTGTAGGTTACAGGGGCATGTTAGTCTGTAGATGACGTTTTCACTATTGCAGTTTGTCTGTCCTCTGATTGTCCAGGTTTTGTTCGGTTCCAGATGTAATGTTTTGGTATTCTTGGTGTATGGACAAACACTGCAACTTCCACATTTATAGTGGTCTGTCACTTTTGGTAGACCCCATAGGTTTGTTTGTGTTTCTTTTTCTGGGGACACCTTTAAGGGTCTAGTATTGACAACAGCATCTTTTATGCTCCGTGCCCTCTTAAATGAAAAAAGGGGTTTCTCCCATCTCAAATTTCCTGTATTCAGTATATTCCAATGTTTTGTTATTATTCTTGACACATCATTGGATATGGTGTTATATGTAGTAACACAGGTCAAGGGGATTTCTTCCAGTGTTTTACAGGTATGTCCCAATAGAGCTGCACGCGGTTGGTTGCGCACTCGCTTTTGGCTTTTTTGGAGAATTCTATTTGGATATCCTCGGTTGTGCAATTTTTGAGTGAGATCATGGGCTTGCTTTTTATAGTCTTCCAACTCACTACAGTTACTTCTGATCCGCAGGTATTGCCCATAAGGTAAATTTTCACGTAAGGGTCTGGGGTGGAAGCTTTCAAATCGTAGTAGGTTGTTTTTCGCCGTTGGCTTATAATGGGTAACAGTAGTCAATTTTCCTTCTTTTTTTGTAATTGTTACATCTAAGAAGACCAATGTTTCATTGTTTTTTTCATAGGTGAACCTTAGATGATCATCACAAGTATTCATCCAGTTGTAGAAAGAGATTAGGGATTCATCGGTACCTCTCCATATGGTCAGCACATCATCGATGTATCTACGCCATAATAGAATATTGGAACTATAGGGGTTTGTATCACTGAGAATGTATTTTTCTTCAAAATCATACACATACTATCCCGCTATGCTCGGCGCAAAAGAGCTGCCCATGGATGTACCACCCGTCTGTAGAAATATCCGATCTTCGAACTCAAAATAATTTCTTTTGAGTGCCAATCTTGCACATTCTAGAACAAATTTTCTAGGTGTTCGGGAAGTCCATTCTTCTTTTTCTAGCGCTCTTTCTAGCACATCCAGTGTGGCATCCTGGGGGATGCTGGTGTACAAACTCTCAATATCAAAACTCACCAGGATGGTGTCATTGTCCACGGTGAGTTGATCTAGAATTTGTAGTAGGCTTTTGGTGTCTTGCAGGTATGTGCTAGTTTTTTGTACCATAGTTTTGAAGAACACGTCGCAAAATTGCGAGAGTGGTTCCAGAACGGACCCAAGTCCAGAGACAATTGGTCTGCCTGGAGGTGGTACCCTGTTTTTGTGTATTTTTGGGAGTGTATAAAAGTAGGGAATCTTCCCTTCACTTTCACAGAGGAAGTCAGCCTCTTGTTTTGATATGAATCCCTCACTTTCACCGTGCTCCACTAGTGATTTTATCTCACTTTTCAGATCTTCGGTTGGGTCCATTGGTAATCTGCGGTAGCTGTTATGGTCTGCTAAAAGTCGGAGACATTCATTTTGGTAAGCTGTGCGATCTTGCACGACAATGCCTCCGCCTTTATCTGCCGGCTTAATGATAATGGTATCACAGTGTCGTAAATTTTCCAGGGCGATCCTCTCTTGGTTTGTTAGGTTCATGAATGGTTTCTTAGGATTCGTATTCTCCACTTCATTGAACACGGCTTGTTCGAAAGTAGAAATTTCCACGGGAATCAGATGTGGTGGGGGGTAAAGGTGGATTTATTCCTTAGTCCTGTTTCATTGGTGTCCAGGTTCTCCTCTATGGTGGATTTTTTCTCAAAGAATGCCTTTAATCGTAATTTTCGGAAGAAAGACGAGAGTTCACAGTGGAGTCTAAATGTGTCCAGGTTCGCTGTAGGTACAAAACCTAGGCCCTTGTTTAAGACTGATTCTTCGTCTTTACTTAAGGGTCTGGTTTAGAGGTTTGTTATCAGGTTCTCCGATTGCTCGGCCCTGCTTGAGGAGGTTTGGGCTTGTTCTGGTTCTTGCTCGGATCTCCCGGTGCCCAATGTACCTGTCCACCCTGATTCTGGTTTTTTCTTCTTCCCCGTCCTCTTCCGCCCCGGTATAAAAAAGGTGGTGTGTAGGGGTTGGGTTGAAAGAATGGCTGTTGAAAAGGTGGTTGCCACCCATACATTGGCATACTTTGTGGGTGGTAGTAAGGGTCAGGTGGCCCTTGCATTGACACTGGATTAAACGGTGGCCAGTTTCCCAGTCCTCTACCACGTCCTCTCCCTCTCTGTTTGGTATTTCCTCCATTTGAGTTTCCACTAGAGTTAGATGTGTTACTCGATGCATTGCTAGAGGCATCTGAGTTGTCTTCTCCTTTAGAGGGTGGTACGAACTCTGGATCAGAGTATGGGTATGCTTTGATCATTGAGAATTTTTTCAAATCTTTCTGGAATTTCTGCACTTTCTGCTGTGTCAAGTTGTCTTTATATTCTGTCATCTCTTTGTTCAGGTCATCGAGCTTCTTCTTGAAGCCTGTGATGGTAGCTTTCATATTGCCTTCTGTCATCTGGATTTCTACTAGGATTTTTTCTGAGAGTCTTAGAGCAGTTTTTAGGATCAATACTATCCAGTCATGCGTGCAGTGCCACGCTATGGCTGCCCAGTCTTTTCGGAATAGTTCATCTTCAAGGAAGATGCGAGGTGCATTGGAGACCAATAGCCCCTTTGGTGCCATATTGTTGCTCAAATATTCTTTTAAAATTGTCCCGTGTAGAATGGTCCTGATTCTGTTCCTCTTCAGTTCTGTCAAATTTTCCCAATCTTTCGTTGTGGAAATGCTCTGTGCTATGTTTGCATCCGCAAACACCGATAGGTCATCCATTATCTCCTCTATCTCAGCAGAGGTATAGGAGAGGCCCTGGTTTTCGGCCATGATAATAATGGGTTTGGCCGGTATTGTGTGGTGTAGTATCTATAGTGTTTAGACTCTCGCAGCTGTGCGCTGCCTACATCTTAGTAACAAAAGAGAGAGTGAGGGAAATTATGTGAGGTGGGAACTCCTGGTCCCCCGAACAATATACAAAAACAAAGGAGGAGTATCCCCTCGTAAGTAGAGAAATGTGTTTCTCTAGTCCTAGGCTTGAGTGCTCCAATCAGCACATTATGCCCCAACCTGTCACTGGATAATGCATATCCTTATAGAAGACCCCTCACTCACCAACCTAGTTGGTGACATGCTTCATCATCGGGGTCCCACCCCATAGGCCGAGTGCCTATAGGGTGTGCTGCGACACCTGACTACAGTGGAGCTGGTTAGTATTCTTCTTTTATGTCTTCAGAAAACTATCAAAAAGTGTTTTAAAAAGGGCCAATACTACTCACTGCAAGTATTTTTATTCTTGAGTGCTTGAACCCTTGTTAAAATATAGTGTGGCACCCGTGCCTAATTAGGTAGGCTTTGGTGTCATAAGTAGTATTCAAGATTTAAAAATAGCAAAAAGTGTGCTATGTGAAACGTGAATCTTACAAACTATTAATTAAAAAGGTCTACATGTTTCAACCCATCAATATATTCAAGGGTTTTCGTCAGGACCGTGGTATTTTGAACTGGGTGGTCCGCACACGCTAAGGCGCGTCCTGCCCTAGTTCAATTTGGAGACCGCAAATTGCGGTTTCATGTAAAAGAGTGCGTTTTTCCTTAGTCCGGAAAAAACCTGTAAGGAAACAGGAAAAACAAAAGACAGGTAGGGTCACATACTGGGGTAGACAAAACAAATGTACAACATTTAACATATATGTTGTTGATCGTTGCCCCAAACATACGATCAATATATGGGGTCATGCCAGCATTTGCGATCAAACAGTAGGAACCATCTATTGCGGTCATGCAACAGTGCTACCGTGATAAATGCCAGACTGTGCCTTTGAGTAAAGGTCCAGCGCCAAAGGAGAGGTGTCGAAATGGTGACCATATGGAGAGGTACCGATGAATCCCTAATCTCTTTCTACAACTGGATGAATACTTGTGATGATCATCTAAGGTTCACCTATGAAAAAAACAATGAAACATTGGTCTTCTTAGATGTAACAATTACAAAAAAAGAAGGAAAATTGACTACTGTTACCCATTATAAGCCAACGGCGAAAAACAACCTACTACAATTTGAAAGCTTCCACCCCAGACCCTTACGTGAAAATTTACCTTATGGGCAATAGCTGCGGATCAGAAGGAACTGTAGTGAGTTGGAAGACTATAAAAAGCAAGCCCATGATCTCACTCAAAAATTGCACAACCGAGGATATCCAAATAGAATTCTCCAAAAAAGCCAAAAGCGAGCGCGCAACCAACCGCGTGCAGCTCTATTGGAACATACCTGTAAAACACTGGAAGAAATCCCCTTGACCTGTGTTACTACATATAACACCATATCCAATGATGTGTCAAGAATAATAACAAAACATTGGAATATACTGAATACAGGAAATTTGAGATGGGAGAAACCCCTTTTTTCATTTAAGAGGGCACGGAGCATAAAAGATGCTGTTGTCAATACTAGACCCTTAAAGGTGTCCCCAGAAAAAGAAACACAAACAAACCTATGGGGTCTACCAAAAGTGACAGGCCACTATAAATGTGGAAGTTGCAGTGTTTGTCCATACACCAAGAATACCAAAACATTACATCTGGAACCGAACAAAACCTGGACAATCAGAGGACAGACAAACTGCAATAGTGAAAACGTCATCTACAGACTAACATGCCCCTGTAACCTACACTACGTAGGAATGACGAGCAGGAAAATCAAGCTACGCATCGGAGAGCACAGAAGCACCATTAGATGCAAAAAATCTAATACAAAACTTACTGAACATTTTTTGTCTGTAGGTCACACTCCTGATGACCTTCAATGGACAATTATTGAACAAATCAAACCAGGAACTAACTTGACCCAACGTCTATTCGAAAAAGAACAGAGGTGGGTTTATAGACTCTCCACCCACATATCCGGTTTGAATGACAATATACCGGGGAATAGCGTGATGAAATAAGTACTGTTCCCATCAGCTACATAATCTCTATATCGACCAATTAATTTCCCAATATACAAATGGGTGAAATAGTGTAGAATCAACCCGTGTGGTTCGCAATCCCGTTTATTGTCCTCTCTGTTTTCAAAAATTCCCTATCTACTTTACAAGCCAACATGGTTATGTCCCTCTGATGTTCACTACATATAGCAGGGACGGTTACCATGGCAATGAATATGGGCTTCAAAATAATCAATGCTCGTGAAAGAGTAGTCCTTCTACCATTTCCAGTCAATCGACCGGATTGGCTCTCAATGAACCACGTGCTAAGACCACGTGACAAAGCCACGCCCAACCAGGAAGTGGAACCGGTTTACTTTACCAGCTCCGGACGGACACTCCGGTTATTCCTCGGGGCACGTCCAGCAGGAACCAAGTAGGTTTTCCGTGTGACGAACAGAAGTGGCAAGTAAGTACATTCGGCCCGATCGGAATGCGGAAACGGCATACCGCACGATCCCACAGGTTGTAGAAAATTGGCAGACCTGAGCAGCTCACGACTTATACTCGGTATGTGCTCTCTATTACTTTACAGGAGACGGACTCTTGCCGTCTTGGATACGCTGGTGCCCATGAAGCGGTAGTGCCGCATCTAAGCGTAAGCAAAAAAACGAAAACAAGCCGTTTTCTTCTTTTACGGCAGCGATAGCACGACTGCTCACAAACAATTTTTCGGCAGCCGTCCACGTCGCAGCACGATATAGATCACTCCCCTACATCCCGGCCCATTGTTTTATCGCACGATAGTATCAGACGCCAAAACCATTTCGACACCTCTCCTTTGGCGCTGGACCTTTACTCAAAGGCACAGTCTAGCATTTATCACGGTAGCACTGTTGCATGACCGCAATAGATGGTTCCTACTGTTTGATCGCAAATGCTGGCATGACCCCATATATTGATCATATGTTTGGGGCAACGATCAACAACATATATGTTAAATGTTGTACATTTGTTTTGTCTACCCCAGTATGTGACCCTACCTGTCTTTTGTTTTTCCTGTTTCCTTACAGGTTTTTTCCGGACTAAGGAAAAACGCACTCTTTTACATGAAACCGCAATTTGCGGTCTCCAAATTGAACTAGGGCAGGACGCGCCTTAGCGTGTGCGGACCACCCAGTTCAAAATACCACTTCAAGTAATACCAATCCTATATTGAAAGCCACCAAATGGAGGGGTGGGTTGGAGGGGTGGGTGAGTCGTAGTGACTGTATTGAGGACTCGAGGGACTAAGGATAATGAAGATTACCGATAAGTAACCAGGCATCATCCCTACAGCCCTCTGTCCTCATCCCAATCATTACTTTTGAGAATACCAAGGCCCATAGGCCTGCAATTAGAAAATAAAACACCAACCAATGCTTTCCCATTTTATTAGTGCTCACAGAAATCCAAGAACGTGAAGAAAGGAAAATGCTACTTACCAGTATGCATCTGTTCTTGGCATGTAGAGCTATAGAGTTGTATACTTTAGCATAGATCGCCACCTGGTGTTGAGCTTGGATGTTTGCAGTTTGTTTTTATTGAAGAAGTGCTCGTTAGTCACGAGATAGGAGACTTCTCCTTATGATGATAGTGCACATGGGCATCGACTCCATCCCCAGTTTGTTTTTCGCCGTGAAGGGTAATGATGGAGTTAGTAGGAAAAGTAGAAAAGAATGTCAATGTGTAATGTATCTAAGTAAGATAATACTGCAACGGATAAAGTCATCTGGGGAGGTGGGTGGGCGTATACAACTCTACATGCCAAGAACAGATGCATACTGGTAAGTAGCATTTTCCGTTCGAGGCATATGAGCTGTAGATTTATACTTTAACATAGACTATATAGCAGTTTCCTTCCTTAGCGGTGGCAACCTGTATCCATTGCAGTGGTCTGAAAAAGTGTTCTCAATACAGCCTGGCCCACCCTAGCTTGTTGTTTTGCTTGCACATATACATAATAGCGTTTAGTGAAAGTGTGCAGTGTAGACCAAATTGCTGCTTTATAGATGTCATCTAGGGGAATATTCCCTAAGAATGCCATAGAAGCCCCTAGTTTGTGTGTGCAATGAGCTCTAGGGGGAATGGTTAGCGTGCGTTTAGCTTTGAGGTAGCAGATTTGTATGCACTTGACAATCCATCTTGCAATTCCTGTTTTTGAAATGTGATTATCCTTGTGAGGTGGGGAGAAAGATACAAATAGTTGTTTAGTCTTTCTAAAAGGTTTAGTTATTTCTAGATAGTATAGTAATGCCCTTTTGATGTCTAGCATGTGAAGAGCACATTCTGCCCCCGAGTCTGGTTGAGGGAAAAAAACAAGTTCAACAGACTGATTAAGGTGGATGGCAGAAACTACCTTGGTTAGAAATTTTGGGTGAGGCCTAAGAACCACTTTACTATGATGCATTTGCAAAAATGGTTCTTGTATGGTTATTGCCTGGAGTTCACTAACTCTCCTGAGGGATGTGATAGCTACCAGAAAGGGCACTTTCCAAGTGAGGAACTGTAACTCACATTTGTATAGAGGTTAAAATAGATGACCCATGAGCTTGGTAAGGAAAATATTGAGGTTCCAGACTGGGGAAGGTGGAACTCAAGGTGGAATTATTCTTTTAAGTCCTTCCATAAACGCTTTGATAGCAGGAACTCAAAATAAAGACAGGACTTGTCTGTTTTGGAGGTTAGCGGATATTGCAGCTAGATGTAGCCGTTTAGATGTATATGCCAAATTACATTGTTGTAGATGCAAGAGGTAACAGATAATGTTTTGAATGGAAGCATCTAATGGGTTGATATTGTTATTTGTACAGTATACAACAAATAGTTTCCACTTTGCTCTTGTGGTAGGACGTCTAGCCTCTTTGATGATGTTCATACAATCTGGTGGGAGATTGAGGTAGCCAAACTCTGTGACTTCAGGAGCCAGATATCAAGGTTGAGTTGATTGGGATCTGGATGCCTTGCCTCTCCATGGTTCTGTGTAAAAAGTTTGGGTGAGAGGTGTAGCTTTTGATGCGAAACTACTGATAGTTCCAAGAGGGTTGTGAACTGTGGTTGTCGGGCTCATGTTGGAGCAACTAGGATCATTGTGAGGAAATGCTGTTTGAGTTTCCGAACCACTAACAGAATGAGTGGGAGAGGAGGAAAAGCGTAAGCAATTTGCCTGACCAGTTCATCCATAGCGCATTGCCTTCGGATAATGGGTGTGGATACCTGGACGCGAAGGTTGGGCATTTTGCGTTGTGATGTGTGGCGAACAGATCTATGTCTGGGTGCTTCCACATTTGAAAAAATGGTTGTAGAACTTGATGATGAAGTTCCCATTCATGACCTGGTATGTCCATATCAACCCTCTCGTCTGTTTCGCTCTTCTACAGAAGAAAAATTTGAAATTCCGAGGATTAAATTGGTGAAAATGGGCGGGCGCTCCTTCTCCTACCGTGGTCCTATCCTGTGGAATTCTCTCCCTGATGTGATGTGTAAAGAGAGTGTACTCTGAATTTCGTAAACAATTAAAAACTTGGTTAGTTAATCAGTGATTCTAACCTAGGTTTTCAGAGTTTCTTTCTGGTTCTGCGCTGGGAAACCCTTTTTGGGTAGCTGTGCACATTAGAAAATAAATTAACATAACATAATATCTGTATTATAGTCCCTCATGAATCTGGCTGCTGTGGGGGATCATCATTATCTTGTGGAACTATATTATCCTCCCCTTGTCCGTCTCCATCTCCATTATCACTATCCTCTGGCTGTGAGAGTAAAAAAGAATGTTCTGGAGAGTGTACTGGAGAGATTAGTAAACTGGGATCAATAGGTGGATGAAAAGGTGAGGAGGGTGGAGAGGTGTTAGTGCCCATGCCTATTCTTTTAGTGTACCGGTGAATTTTGCAAATGGTCAAGTTTCCTTTTTGTAGGTTGTTTGGAGACAACATGACCAGTTTTTGGATGGATATCAATTGATTACTGGTTTGCATCCGGGACAAAAAGTTCTTCGGAGCCCGTGTTCTTTTTCGGTGCTGAAGATTTCTCCCTATGAGGAGTCTTAGACTGTTTAGGCATAGGGATAGTGTCCGGTTTTAGAATCCTTTTCTGGTTCCGAAGACTTCAGTGTTGGTTGTTTCGGCTCCGGAGTCTTTTGCTTCGGGGGTTTAGGCATCGAAGGTTTTTCCCTGGATTCTTTCAGCTCTGACGTTTTAGGTGTCGAAGTTTTTCCCTTTTGCTTTGGCTCAGAGGGTTTGTCCTTCAGCTGTTTAGGGGCCGGAGGGTTTTCCGGTGCCGAAGGAGGAGGGTGTGGCATATCGGCGGCCTTGGACTTGGGTGCCAAAGGTGTTTTTTTGGTACCGGAGTGTGTTCGGCTCGAGCCCGAGACCGTATGCTTGTCTTTGCTTTTCATAGGTGGGCCCGAGGGAGGGGCATCTGAATGGTTAGGCCGGTGTGGACCTGGGCCCTGTGGCGAAGGTGATACTGGAACCCTTGGTATGGGCTTGGGTGGGGCAGGGGTCTTGGTACTCACGGTCCGCTGAGCTGGGGTGACTGTGTCTTTGACGTCGGAGTCATCCGCTTCGGAGACTGAGACCTGTTCCTCCTGGGCTTGTTCCGGAATGCTGTTAGGGCCTGGATGGAAGATGTCCGGAATGGAGACGCTTCCTCTGGACATTTCGTGGCGTCAAGCCCGACGATCACGAATGGTCTTCTTAGACTTGAAAGATAGACAAGCCTCACAGTAATCCTTTCGATGCTCCGGATAAGAGGCAGAGATTACACACTGGGTGTAGGTATGAGTGTGGGAATTTAGCACCACACTGGGGACATTTCATGAAGGGAGTACGTTCTATCGGCTTCCGTTGGAATCGGCGCGGGTAGGCCCTACGGCCCGTGTTGACGTTTATCGAAGTTTTGCCGATTGTTGAAGATGCGCATCTAAAAGGGAAACGCGATCGAGACAATACTGTCGAGTGATAGGTGATTGCGTGTCGAAGGGTGCCTGGGACCACTGCCTACTCTTAAAAAAGTTTTTGCTGCCAGTCACAAAGGGGAACAGGTCCCATGGGGACCCCTTACCGTATGCAATTGACTTACCACCTACTTCAAGTAGGTGGTAAACTGCAATTGTTTTGCGACCGCATTCCAGTCGCAAAACAATTGTACATGGCCTAGTGACTCGCTATTAGGAAAGGACACATTTTTCATTCTCTACAACCCTTTTTAGCAATCGTAAACGTCCCAAATCTCCGTTTGCGAGTGCTAAAAATAGTTGAACATGTGGCCCTCAATCTGATGGTAAACTGCAAATGTTTTGCAATCATAATCATCCGCAAAAGATTCCTACATACCTCTGCTTCTTGCTATTAGAAAGGGACACCCTTGACATGGCCCATCCTAATACCGACACACAAACCCATTTTGTGATTCGCTAACAGGTTAACGAATCGCAAAATAGTGTTTGTACATTGGAAAAGCCATCTTTTCCAGTTGCAAATGGCCAATTTCGACTACCAAAAATCTTTGTAAATCAGGCGTGTAGATAAACGGTCAGCATTATATATTGTTTTACTTTTATCAGTTAGTATGGAAGGTACTAAAAGAAGGATCATTTAGAGAGCACGCTCCGAAAAATTGATTAAAAAACATGATGTACAAGGTTGACGACAACAAAATACAATAACATTGTTGTAGCTGTAAGACCAAATAATGTAAAATACTTTGATTCTAGTATTTATCAATGTGGAAGGCGGCACACAGCCTGCATTATGTTAGATGCACTTCATTGTGTCTCGTGATCCAAATAACCACTATGAACTGCATCTACCAGAATGCCGAGGGAGAACTGGTGATGGCGGTGTGCTCCTCCTCCAGGAGTTATGTGGCTGACGAGCCACGAGATGCAGCGGCATGAGTGTAGTGGGCCTGACGCACCATGGGAAGCACTTCAAGCCCCCACAAACCTACTGCCTCCTTTCTGCTCAGGACCAGCAAGAGCACAGAATGAATATGCTACTTACCAGTATGCATCTGTTCTTGGCATGTAGGGCTGCTGACATTCATATCTATAGCATAGATCGCCGCCTAGTGTTGGGTCCAGATGATTGCACATTGTTGTCCTGGAAGAGTCTTCGAAGTATCACGAGATAGGTGGCTCCTCCCCTGGACTACAGTGCGCATGGGCATCGACTCCATCCCCAGATTGTTTTTAGCCATTGTGGCAAAGATGGAGTGTAATAGTGATAGCGATGGCCATGCCAAGAGTAAGTGTTAAAAAGTCTGCAGCTGCTACAGGCGCCAGGGAGGAGGGCGGGCGATATGAATGTCAACAGCCCTACATGCCAAGAACAGATGCATACTGGTAAGTAGCATATTCAGTTCGAGGCATGTGGGCTGCTGAATTCATATCTATAGCATAGAATACATAGCAGTCCCTCCATTAACGGCGGCCGCCTGTGCCAGCTGCAGAAGTCTGAAAAAGTGTTTTAAGAACAGCCTGCCCTACAGCTGCCTGCTGCTTGGAGTGCACATCTACACAGTAATGTTTAGTAAATGTGTGTGGTGTAGACCATGTGGCTGCTCTACAAAAATCTTCCAAAGGGATATTACCAAGGAAAGCCATAGAGGCCCCAAACTTTCGGGTGGAGTGAGCTCTTGGAGGGACCGTTAAAGTGCGCTTAGCCTTGTGATAGCAAATTTGAATGCACTTAACGATCCACCTGGCTATACCTGCTTTGGAAATGGGGTTGCCTTTGTGCTCGGCTGAGAAGGCAACAAAGAGTTGTTGTGTTTTCCTAAAGTCTTTGGTCCTATCGATGTAGTACATCAAGGCTCATTTGACATCAAGAGTGTGGAGCATTCTTTCGGCAACTGTTTCTGGGTTTTGAAAGAATGCGGGCAGTTCAATGGTCTGATTGACATGGAACTGCAAAACCACTTTAGGAAGAAATTTAGGGTTAGTGCGCAGCACCACCCTGTTGGAATGAATTTGAATGAATGGCTCTTGTACAGTGAGCGCCTGTAGCTCACTAACACGTCGCAGAGACGTAATGGCTATGAGAAAAGCCACTTTCCATGTCAAGAACTGAATCTCACATGAATGTAGAGGCTCAAAAGGTGGGCCCATTAACCTGGTGAGGACCACATTGAGGTTCCATACAGGAGCTGGCGGGGTCCTGGGAGGGATGACCCGCTTCAGGCCTTCTAGGAAGGCCTTAATGGAAGGCACTCTGAAAACGGAGAGATGCTGCCTGTTTTGGAGATAAGCCGCTATGGCGGATAAGTGTATCCTGATGGAAGTGTATGCTAGATTGCATCTGTAAAGATGTAACAAATAGCAGATGATGTTGGGAGTGGATGCATCTAGCGGGTTGATGTTGTGTGTAGCACAGTAAATGACATACCGCTTTCATTCGGCTGCATAGCAGGCTCTGGTGGTGGGCTTCCTTGCCTCCCGTATGATATCCATGCATTCAGGAGGCAAGTCAAGGTAGCCAAACTCTAAGACTTCAGGAGCCAGATCACCAGGTTGAGCTGTTGCGGATCTGGATGCTGAATGTCGCCATGGCTCTGCGTCAAAAGCTTGGGCGTGAGGTGTAGCCTTTGATGCGGTACCACGGAGAGTTCCAGAAACGTGGTGTACCATGGTTGGCGTGCCCACGTTGGAGCAACCAGGATGAGTGTCATCGAGTGTTGCATTAGCTTTCTTGCCACCAGCGGTATGAGAGGTGCTGGGGGAAAAGCGTACGCAAATCTGCCTGACCAGTTCATCCATATCGCATTGCCTTGCGACTGTGGGTGAGGGAACCTGGCGGCAAAGCTTGGGCATTTTGCGTTTTCCCTTGTGGCAAAAAGGTCTATCTGTGGATGACCCCACTGCTGGAAGTACGGGCGGAGTACTGATGGATGTATCTCCCACTCGTGCATCTGGTGGCTGTACCTGCTGAGCAGGTCCGCCATCTGATTGTCTGTGCCTGGGAGGTGTTCTGCCATGAGGAAGATGTTCCTCTGAATGTCCCACTTCCACATGCTCTGAGCCAGATGAGACAACTGTGGAGAGTGTGTACCTCCCTGCTTCTGGATGTAGTACATGGCCGTCATGTTGTCCGTCCGGATCAACACGACCTTGTTGCACAGATTTATTTTGAATGCTTTCAGTGCCATGAAGATTGCCATCAGTTCTAGGTAGTTGATGTGCATCTTCTTCTGCTGTATTGTCCATAGTCCCTGCACTGTGAAGTGGAGTACATGAGCTCCCCATCCCTGGAGAGACGCGTCCGCCGTCAGGATGATCTGTGGGACAGGCTCTTGGAACGGTCGGCCCTTGCAAAGGTTGTGTGGATTCCACCAATGCAGAGAGTTGTATGCCCGACCGGTGACCAACACTAGGTCTTTCAACTGTCCCTGAGCCTGATTCCACTGATGCGCTAAGCATTCCTGGAGCGGGCGCACATGTAACCTCGCGTGCGGGACTATGAAAATGCAGGAGGCCATCATGCCTATCAACTGCATGAACACTCTCACAGGGAGCGAGTGTTGCGGTTTGAACTGTTGGATCAGCGACTGGATGTTGTTGATCCTCGCCGAAGTTGGCTGAGCCGTGGCTGCCAGAGTATTGATTGTTGCACCTAGATATTGCCGCACATGGGCTGGCTGAAGGTGCGACTTTGGATAGTTTAGGGAGAAGCCCAGACTGTGAAGAAGGTGAATGGTGTGGGACATGTCGGCGGCGCACTGCTGGGCCGACTTTGCCTGAACCAGCCAGTCGTCCAGATAAGGGTAGACATGGATGTGTTGTCTCCTGAGGTGCGCCGCCACTGTTGCTAGACATTTGGTGAACACTCTGGGGGCTGTGGTCACTCCGAAAGGAAGGACCTTGAATTGGTAATGCCGATTCTGAATGGTGAATCTGAGGTATTTTTTGTGTGATGGATGGAGTGGAATGTGGAAGTAAGCATCCTTGAGGTCCAAGGTTGCGAGGAAGTCCCCCTGAGTGAGTAACGGAAGAACCTGCTGCAGCGTCAGCATGTGGAAGTGTTCCGAGAGAATGTATTGGTTTAGAGGCCGGAGGTCGAGAATAGGCCTGAGGGACCCGTCCTTCTTTGGGATCAAGAAGTACAGGGAGTATACCCCTGTGCCTTCCTCTTCCACTGGTACGAGCTCTATGGCGCCCTTTTGCAGCATGACGAGAACCTCCTGCTGCAATAAGTGTAAATGCTCTGTGGACATAGGACGGTGTTTTGGTGGTATGTTGGGTGGAGTGGATGTGAGCTCCAAACAATAACCGAACTGGATAAGTTTCCTGACCCACCTGTCTGTGGTGATGGATTTCCAGACTGGCAGGAACTGCTGGAGTCTCCCCCCGACAGGTGTGGAATGGTCAGGGGGCAGTGAAAGGGCGTCACTGTTTGTTGGAGGCGGAGGAACGGGAGTTGTTGTTGCCCCTGCCTCTGCCCTTGGCGTTGTTGCCCCGATAACCTCCTCTATTTTGTTTGGGGTAAGAGGTTTGCGCCCCACCTTTATTGAATTGTGTTTACTGGGACATTTGGCCTCTGGAAACACCCCTATTGCCTGAGCGACGAAAAGTGCTCCCCCGAAACTGTTGGGATTGGAGAGCTCCCATGGACTTCGCAGTCTCGGTATCCTTTTTTATTTTTTCCAAGGTGGTATCCACCTCAGGACCAAATAATCTGTCAGGGTTAACTGGCTTGTTGAGGATGGTAGTCTGGATCTCAGGCTTAAATCCGGAGATTCTGAGCCATGCCTGTCATCTTAACATCACACTGGTGTTAATCGCCCTGGCTGCAGTGTCCGCAACGTCTAGTGCACACTTAATCGAAGCGTTGGAGATGAGCTTCCCTTCCTGGATAAGCATCTCCGCAGCCTCCTTATATTGGTCTGGGAGATGTTGCAACAGGGTCTCTAGTCTGTCGTAGTGTGCCCTGTCGTACCGAGCCAAGAGTGCCTGCGTGTTAGAGATACGCCAGATATTGGCCGCCTGAGCTGCTACCCTCTTTCCCGATGCTTCTAGCACTTTGGACTCTTTGTCCGGGGGAGGAGCTTCACCAGTGGTTTGCGAATTCGCCCTTTTGCGTGCATTAGAAACGACCAGGGAGTCCAATGGCAACTGGCCCTTGATGTAAGTGGGATCGCCAGGTGCCGGTCGGTATTTTTTTTTCAATTCTAGGATTGACCACCCTAGCCCGTGTGGGCTCTTTGAAGATGTCCGCAGCATGTTTGAGGACCCCTTTTAGCATCGGGAGGGTTTTCACAGTCTTTTCGGCAGTTGAAAAAGTGCCAAAGAGGAAGTCCACCTCCACAGGGTCAGCATGCATTTCAACGTCGTGGTTTTTTGCCGCCCTTTCAATCAAGGCATTGAATGCCGCAGAATCCTCAGTGGGAGAGGTCTTGACATTGTATATCTGAGGGTCAAGGGCGGGTTGCTGATCCCCCTGGTCACCTGTGTCCACCCATGCGTCCTGTTGTTCATGAGGATCTGTGTGGGCCGGGAAGCTGTATTCCTCATCCTGATCCCCAGCATCCTCGGCATCTGAATAAGTTGGCGAGGGCGCGGCAACTGTCTGAGTCCGAGGAGTCAGTGGTTCGACCAAGACCGGTGAATCCGAAGCAGGCTTCTTGCGCTTCAAAGGAATGGTGTACGACTCCAAAGGCGTCGTCGCCGTAATTTTCCGCTTGTAAAGCGTAAGCTTCACAGTGTCGGCATCGATGAAACGTTCCGACTGTTCCTCCATTAATGGTGGTCGATGCTTCAAACCCCCAGCCGGGAGAGTAGGCGTCGACCCCACAGCACTCTGCAAGTTCGCGTCGGGCGCCGCCCGTGGTGCGAAGGCCTTAGGTGCCACCTTCGGCGGCAACGTGAAGAGGATTGGCGTCGATGACTTGGAGGCGGGGACCAACTGCTTCGGTGCGGAAGGTGTTTTGGGGTCTTCTGCCGAAGCCTTGTCCCTGATACGTTTGAGGGAGTCCGAGACCTGCTTCGTGAATGAAACGGACGGCTTCGTCGACATGACAGACGATCGTGGTCCACCAACGTGTGAAGACTCGAGGGTCGATGCCTTGGGCTGGTCGGTCCGAGGCTTGATTGCGTCGGCGGCCTGGGCAACCGCCTTTGGGGCACCAGTCTTCGGCTCGATGCCCTTGCTGGACTTTGGCTCGATGCCCTTGCTGGACTTCGGCTCGATGCCCTTGCTGGACTTCGGCTCGACGCTTTTTGCGGCCCTCGGCTCAACGCCTTTGCTTTGCTCCGGCTCGACGCCCGTCCTGGACTTCGGCTCGACGCCCTTGCTTGACTGTGTCTCGACGGCCTTCTTGGACTTCTGCTCGACGCCCTTGGTCTGCTTTGGCTGGACGGATTTCACCGACTTTGCTGAGTCGACAGGCTTCTTCGGCCTGGGCTGTTCTGACACCTCGGAGGACGAGGCTGTCGACGGTGGAGCAGAAGGTTTCGGTTTCGAAGGCGGTTGGACCACTTTAGGCAGTGTGGACACCGAAGGTTTCACTTTCGGTTTCGTTTTCGGTAATGGCTGCTCCGTCGAAGAGTCCGTAGCCGGGCCGGGAGGCGGGGCCGTGGATGTTGGTAGAAGGTCTTGGGTAAGGCGTTAGGCGATCCCTCGACCTGAGCCTTTGTAAGTGTTCGAACGGGGCATAGCTCTTCCTCTGAGCTATCTTCCATGGCCCCATAGGCCTCATCGTCGTCTCCTACCTCGTCGACGACTTCTTCTACGGGTAGGCCTTCGACATCCACTTCATATTCGTAGTCGATTTCTTCCGCTGGAGGTGAAATTTGCAGCTGAACATCGTGTTCGTCCGCTTCTCCGCTGTGGAAGATGTCCACCGGTGCCGGGGCCGACTGCCGGGCCTCCATACGCGCCACGCGCCGAAGCCGAATCGTCTTCTTTGAACAAAATCGTGAACAAGCCATACAGTTGGATTCATCGCGGTCCGGCGACAGGCACTTGTTGCACACCGGGTGGACGTCGATGTGTGGGTACTTCGATCTGCACACGGGACACTTCTTGAACGGGCTCCGTTCCATGTCGCGTCGTCGAGGGTCTTGCTGCGCCGACTCGGCCTCGATCACCAAAGAGCCACGCGACTCCCTGGATGTCAAACTTGGGAGGCGAGTCCGAACAGAACCGGGCACCGAACGCAAACAATACCGACGTTACTGAGAAAAAGGCCTTTTGGCCTCGAGAATATTGTCGATTCCGAACTGGAGAGAACGAAAGTACATCCAAACCCAATGGCGGAAAAAAACAATCTGGGGTTGGAGTCGATGCCCATATGCACTGTAGTCCAGGGGAGGAGCCACCTATCTCGTGATACTTCGAAGACTCTTCCAGGACAACAATGTGCAATCATCCGGACCTAACACTAGGCGGCGATCTATGCTATAGATATGAATTCAGCAGCCCACATGCCTCGAACACACAAGTCCTGAAATGAAAGCACTGGCAGTAGCAAACACACCCACTGCTGCTAGTGTGCCTCTATTGACTATTTAACAACTTAATAAATTGTTTCATATTAAACCGTACTTTAATAAATCACTTGAATAGACCCTACTTGGATAGCTAATTTCCTCAAAATAATATCAAGCCAGAACCAGGGAGTTATTTTCAGCAGTAGAGCAGGTGCAGCGGCACCGGGGTCGAGGGTTGCGCGCATCCCATTTCATCTCAATCATGGTGGCCCCTTACGCCCTATCAAGGGACGCAAGAGGACGCAGGCTCCTCGCGTGCATCCATGCCCACCACACCCTTGCTACGCCACTCCCAGCAGAGGAAGAAGCGAGCTTTAAGCAGCCACGAAAGCGGACTAATCGAATCCCTAAATTGTTGCTTGCGAGTACACCGCAGTGACAGTCAGTGGTTCTACCACGACAAGGCTAAGGCCATATCCTTAAAGTCTAAATAATGTCACAGTGTCAGAGTGGACTACTTTTCTTTACAACATTTCTGCCAGCAAATTTGGACATAAGATCAAGGCCATGCCTTCATTCATGCATCTAGTCCAAGGGTAGAAATCTTATTTCATGCATATAATTGGCTTGACTCAGTCTTTCTCCATCCAGCATATCTTTGGATCCATACGTTCCCCTGTTCCCTTCCACTAATGAAAAAGAACAAAAGAAATTGACATTTTCTTGACTTAAATGAAACTGTTCAAGACAATTGGTGTAACTGTATAACTTTTGTAAGTAGTGTAATTGTATTGGATGAGTTGCAATTACAATTAAAGAATTAAGGGCTTAATGTACAAAGCATTTGCGAGCTGAGAAACGTTTGCACACTGGTTTGCGGCCACAACTTCGGCCTTTTGCAAAGTACAATTGGTCAAAATAGATTTTTTGCAAAAAGTACAGTAATGTGAATAATTGGCGATTCCTTAAAATGTGACTGAAAAGAGTGAATCCAAAACTATGGTTTCAAATTTGCAAAGCAAATTGTGATTATCTCCAAAAACAGCAAATTGCATATGAAATTTGCTGTCAAGTGGAAGCGGATGGCAACCAGGTGAAAACTATAAAAGGCAACCCAAAATGCAATACAGGCTTTCATAATGGCCTCGATCAACGCTATATGGAGGGGATGTGCATCCTTGGACCACAGCAGAGGAGGAAAAGAAGAAACTCTTCAGAGGTTGAACCTGTTTGAACAAATTGAATAGGAGGTTTATGCTAGATTTAGGCGGGTTCACCCAACTCAACCAGGCAATCCCCACGCCCATACAGGGTTTGTTTTACCTACACTTGCTAGCCGCTGGAAGGTACCATCCAGTGGTAGCCAGCCCATGGTGGTGGGGTGTGTGGAGGGGGCACAATGGGTGCGCGAGTAGGGAGTGCTGAATAATTAAAAAAAGATAAACTTACCTGGTGTTGCTTCTGCCACCTTGCACCTTGGTACTCCTCTGCTTCCTGGTCCCAGGAGCCCCTGGGACAGCATCAGAGGCTCTCTGAGTAATCCCCGCACTGCTCTCATGCAGCATGAAAGCGGCACAGGGATTGGCTTGAGCGGGCTTGTTTAAAGCTCTTTCAGGCACATTGATTCTGTGCTGTTTCTCCAACCTGGCTATGCAATAAAGCTGTGTTAGAGAAACATAACTGTGCATGTCTGTTTGGACAGCATAGGACGGCCGACAAACAGACATGCACAGTTAGCATCACTCCGCCCCATTGCCATTGTACGGCCCATCTCCACACACTCTGGCAGCCAGCAGCTGAAAAATAAAATTATATTAAAATATTGTTATATTATTCAGCTGCTGGCTGAGGCAGTGGGGCGACACTCCTCCGTCACTGTGGAAGAGCTGCCGCTACTACCATCATAAAGTAGCAGTTGGAGGGGGCATATCATAGAGAGTTGTTGAGTTAATGTAACAACGTTGTGTTAAATATCATATGTCTTGTTTCTCCCTGCATCCCTTTTGCTGTAGTACAGGCAAACATTGCCTAACCTCTATCTGTTCCATGTGTGATAGTTACTTTGGAGTGGGGGCTAGGGGCAGGGTATGTATGTGTGTGTGTGTACACGTGTGTGTGTGTGTGTGTGTACACGCCAGTTGACACTGATCTTCGTGCTGTACCTTCCCTGCGTATGAGAGAATCTTTCCCTGTTACTGGTTGCACTGTACCGGCTTTGGTTAAGGTTTACAGTGCAACCGTCTGAGATGTAGTTTTTCCATGTGTCAGATAAGCTTTTCCCGTTGATGCTTCTGTGTTGTACTCATGCTCCCTGTGTGAGCTTGTTCTGCAGCTGCCTGTGCTGGTGGTACCACATCTGTGGTGTTTATTCACCTGTATGACCATCACACAGGGGATCCTGACCTATCTATGACCTTCACTGTTTAGTCTTTTCAACAGTAGCATCATATTTATAGCATTTTTCATCATCAGATTTCTGCTTATTTATGATTCTTCTGTATGAACATGTTCATTTATTCAGCCTTTTGTATTGTGTTATGTTTAGGGCTATTAAGAGAAGGATTTCCCATCATTGCAATTTAAGGCCAAATTTATCAATGTTTTGCGTCATCCTTGCGCCACTGAAGGCGATGCAAACCCTATATTTAGATGTACCACGCCATGCAAGGCCATCTTGTGTGGTTCTGTGTGACTTGGTAAATCTGCAGTAACGCAAGACAGCGGGAGTAACTGCCTTGTGTTACATTGTCTGGTGGGGGAATTACATGGGTGGAGTGTAGGTGTACCCACGCAACTACCCATGTATTCTGATACATTCCCAGATTTACCAACACTGGTAGATGTGGGAATGCGTCAGATTGTACGTCTTCCCACCAGAGGTACAACAAGGAGAAATATATTTATTTCTTATCGTATATTCCGTTTTATATGGTTTTATAAGGTGTCCCTTCCTGCAAAAAACGATCCTGCTTACAACGCAGGCACCCTTGCACCACGCAGCAAGGGTGCCCTGCTTTGGCGGTAAGCTGCACTGAGTGTGCCAGCGCAAGGTTAGTGCAGGAATGTGCTATAGAATGTTAAAAATGGTGCATTCCTGCACGCTCTCATTCACTCATCACAGTACAGTGTCTTGCAGCGTTCCATGAAACCTTGATAAATCGCCTCTCCGTTTTCACATGAACTTTTTTCATGCATGACTAGTTCCCACAAAAAATTCACGAGAACATCCTGGGGTTGCAAAGAGTAGCCTTCGACATGTATTTCAACTGTGCAACAGAAGACAACCCCTTATACAGTCATTTAGACACACAAGAAGATTGTTTTGTTGAGAGCTACTCTCAAGGACCTTGGACTGCAGAGAAGGCTTGCTTTGGGATACTTCCCTCATAATGGTAGAATAAAGGTTGGGAATATTTGTAATACATTTTCTTTCATTCCTTTATGATAAATGTTCACTAATTATTAATATATTTTATTCAATATTAATTTGCTATATGCTAGTATAGGGCACAGTAAACACAAATAAGATCTAACCCGTGGTCTTTGCTGACTACTCAGAACCGGTCAGCACCACATACACAACCTCTGCTGAGTCTCTGGCAGGACTGCTGTGGACTGTGGATGTCCTACCATGTCTCACAGACACAGGAGGGGGACTGGGTGGCACTTGTCTGTTCTTCTGCTACACATGCCTACCAGGGAATCCGGTAGAGCCTTGGAGGATCCTACTAAGTCATCAAAAAGAGAGGAAAAACAAGGAGCAACCGATGTTTCCTATTATGTATCCCATGGGGCATCCACAGGAGAAGGACAGGGGATGTTAGCTGTGTGGGGTGTGCATTGTGGCTTTGAATGCTATCTGCTGGTATACCTGGTGTACTGCGCCAGAGTGTCCTCCAGGGGCAGTCGGACCCTCTACAAATACCCATAACTGGTATATATGGGTAAGGAAATGACCTGGGAGTACAATGACTGACACTTGGCGGGGCAACCTGGACACATGATGTCAGTGACTGAGTCGCAACCGATAGTGCTAGGAGAGCAGTGGTCCTCTATCTTCACTGGAGACAACAGCAATGAGAGAGTATTTATTACTCTCTTCAACCGACTCTCGTAGTTGTCACTACATACTCAGTGTCACGTAGCAGCACTGTCCTAATCTACACAGTGGAATAACAATTGTATACTGTCAGTTTTTGTTGCAATGTATTACTGCATTATACAGCATAGTAACATTTTTAAATCCAATAAAAATAAATCATAAAAAAAAGATTGCAATGACTGACGTATATTTATTTACTACAAACAATTGAATGGTACTTTTGGATGAAATAAGTGGAAATACAGACAATAAGGGGCTGATTTACTGGTGCTGCAGGCCTCTCAATCATATCAATGAGATGACGCAAAGCCACCCTGCGTGGCTTTACATGGCCTCATACATATGGAGTAAGGCAAGGCAGCGCTGAGGAGAAATGTTTTAATTTCTTTTTATTTTATTCCTCCTTCCATATCGGCTGCATTCTGCAGCACACATAGAACGAGGAAAACGCCTCTCAGGATTGTTTTTGTACAGGAAGGCGACCCAAAAAGACTTAGGGCACTGCCCAAAGCCATTTGTTGTGTAAATGAGGCCCTAGATATTTAAGAACCATGGGGCATATTTACTAAGGTTTTGAGTCGGAGTTGCGTCTCTTTTATGGCGCTGCCACAACGCAAATTCCTTTTTGACATTTACTATGTCACACAAAGCCATTTCGTGTGGTTTAGTTAATACAAAGTAACACAAGGCAGCCCTGTGCGCTGCCTTGCATTGCTTTGCGCCAGCCAGGCGCTACATGGGTGGAGCATGGCTGCTCCCATGCATCCACCCATGGAATTTGGCACCTTCCCAGATTTATAAAGAATTGAAAACCTAGCAATGTGTCAAAAAGCTATGCCTCCATGAGACAGGCGTAACCATGAGAAATGTCTTTCTACTGTCAGACCTTGCTGTCCACTGTCTGCCCATTACATCATAAAACGGTAAGGGAAAAATAGAGGATCGCCACAGGGGAGTATATCTACTGTATTTAGGGAATTTCACAATTTTACTTATTCTACTACAGACCTTCGATGCACAATATATGACCTTGAAGCGAACCTTTTTATAGTAGCTTTGCTCTGGTTGTCATAAAAGTAATCCACCAGCCCTTTTGCCAAGTGCGAGTTCATTATCTACTGAGAATAAGATGTGCATCTGTTGCAAGATGGCCGCCCAGTAATACAGCCTAATGTTGGTTATTGCCAGACCCCTTGCCTCTGTGGGAGAGAAAGATATTTCATTGAGCGCCTTATTTTGCCATATTGCCATACAAAGTTGACAAACATTGCATCCAAAGTCTTTAATATTATTTAGTCGACCATTACTGGTAAAGACCTAAATAAGTGCAGAACCTTGGGTAGCATGGTAAGTTTTAGTACATTAGCCCTACCAATGTTTGATAGATGCAGCCCATTTATACACTTAAGATCAGTTGGCATTTTCTTCATTAGAGGGTCAAAATTAATTTTGGCTATCGTTGCCACTTTTGGGCTGATACGAACCCCTAGATACACAGGTGACTTAACACATCTTGTATGCTGAAACCTCAGGTTAACTGTACAGATAATCTGCGTTGTATTTGTATTCAAGGAGTACCCTGTGAATTTACCGAAGTCCTCCGCCATGTTTTCTATTTCCTTGATTGTCATCTGGGGATCCGTAGTGAGCACCGCAATGTCGTCGCCGTACGCAAGCACCTTAGTCTCATATATCCCTTACTGTATTAAGGTTTTATCCCCTGGTTGCTTATACATTTTTCAATCAACGGATTTTTATATACTGCAAATAGGATGGGGGAGCACGGGTACACCTGCCTCGTCCTCCTTGAAACTCTTATAGCTTCTGATTCTTCTCTCATTAGTTGAATCCGTGTGTATGGAGAGGAGTACATGGCTTTAATAGCAGTAATTATTGTTGGACCAAACCCCCTTGCTGCTAAGATCTACCATAGATACCCTCAGTCCACCCGATCAAAGGCCTTCTCAGCATCGAGTAGGACCATAGCCATTTGTTTACCTGTCCCAGCCATAATGTCGAACAGTGTTATTGCCCGACGAATATGGTTAGTTGTTCCTCTGCCGGGAATAAATCCATGCTGCCAGGGCGACACTAGGTCGGCTATGACCCTACCCAATTGAGTTGCCAAGATTTTCGAATAGACCTTAGAGTCTGAGTTTATTAATGAAATTGGCCTGTATGAAGCTGGGTCAGTAGGGTCTTTATCCTTTTTGGGAAATATCACTACGTCAGTACCCTTCCATGACTCCGGTGGAACCCCTGTGTATTGAATCCCTAATAATAATAATAATAACAAATCAAAGAGAATAGGAGCTAATTGCAGTAAAAGAATTTTATACAATTCAATAGGTATTTTATTGGGCCCTGCTGCTCTCCCCGAAGCCAAGGGTTGTATAGCTACCATAACCTCAAATAGTGTCATCTCTGCCTCCAGCTCAGCTCTTATAGTTTGATCTAAAGTCACCCCAAGATCCCCTTCAAAAATAGTGTACAAGTTATCTACAGGTAGCCTCTCCTCCCCTTTATACAAATCTTGATAGTATTCCTGTAGAATCCTGATAATATCACCTGTTTCTGTATATACCCTTCCATCCTTTTTTATCGAAGTTATCCTGCTTCTAACTTCTCTCTGCCTTGTACATAGTGCCAATACTCTGCCAACTGATTCTCCATATTCGTATGCCTTTGACGTGTGTATTGATAGTCCTCAGCTGCCCTCTGATTTATCCAACTGCAGTTTTCTGCCTTCAAAGTAATCATTTTAAGCTAGGTCCGGGCTACAGCCTGTCCTAGTGCTATAAACGTCACATGTTCCTGCTCAGTCTCTGTTAATTCCTTAAGTAGTCTTTCCCTTTCGATCTGAAATCGTTTTTTTTTCTGAGCAACATAGCTAATAATTTCCCTTCTCAAGGTGGCCGTTAAACTATTACACACTATTATCTGTGAAGCACTGTATCTACTAGCTTCATACAACCCCAGTAGCCAGCTCTTAATATTTCAACAAATTTATTTTTAGTTAGCATTTTCCAGTCAAAACGCGATTTCCTATGTTGTTTGCCCTTTTGAGTGAGTTTCTACCTCCAGAATCAATGGATTATGGTCCGGAACTAGCTCAGGTAGTTTTCTAATCTTACTTTTGCTTGCCAGGATTGCTGAGCTCAGGAAGTAATCAAGTCGTACATGTTTCTTATGAGGACATGAGTAATAAGTATATCCTGGATCACTAGGTTGATGATGGTACCATAAATCTACCAAACCGTGGCTATCCATAAGAGATGACATTGCCCTATGCACATGTGGTTTCCTCCCTAGGTATCGGCTCCCTTGCCGGGGGTCAGTTGTGTAATGTATATTAAAATCTCCGCAGATAACCAACGGCTGAGGCCAAGATGCTAACTCCACCTCGAGGTCCTCAAATAGCTTTGAATTGTCTAAGTTAGATCCATAGACTACACAGATCACCAGCCCTAGCTCCAACTCAACTACCGCCCATCTATCCTGAGTGTCCATAATCTTACGGTTGGCCAATCCTATCTATGGTTTGGCCAGAATTGCCACCCCTCTGATGTTAGTTCTCTGTGGAGAGCATACCAATAGATTATAGCTCCTCAATGACATCAATTCCCTCTTCTCCCAGGGTATATGCGTCTCCTGCATACACACAAGACCTGGGGATGTTATGTGTATAAATTCTGCTACTTTCTTTCGTTTGCCCTATCATTAAGCCCTCCTATATTTATTGAACATATAGTAATTCTAGCCATATAAGCTGTAATCTGAAAATAAATTACTGTTCTTCATTACATCACCATTCAATTTATTATTAATAATACAAAACAGTTGTATCTTATCATCTTGACTTTTGTTCTGAGTTTTCTTTTTGAGTTTGCACCCCCTGCACTTGCCCCTCCCGTCCCCCTTGCCCAATCGCCCCTCCTCCGCCTGCTCCTCCCACCCAGCCCTGAGAATCAATAAGACCACGATGCGGTCTGTAGAGAGATGGTAGTGATACCTATGACCAGTGCATTTTGTGCCTAGTGAGTATACATCTTAATTACAGTGTAATGAGGAAGAAAAAGAGGTGCAAAGTCAAGGGAAGTAAACATACATAGTATAATAAAGAAAGTACAAGTGCCTAATATCCTGTCCCAGATCCGGCCATCGACTAACAAATGGGGCAGGTATCCATCTTCTCTCAGTCCACCTATCCCTCCCCCATTTACCAGACATAAAAGTGAGGATGATCCATTGAGTAACCTCTGATTAAGTGCAGTTTATATAATGATATATCAGCCTCATATTTCTCCTTCTCTCTTTTTTTTCTCTCCTTTTAAATTTTATTTAAGAGTATTTAATACTAACAAGAAATTCCTTGCCTTGATTTCAGACACAAAGAAACATGTCTGTCCCCCCAGATCACTTTCCAGAGTGCAGGATTAGTTAAATATACTTGTACATTCTTATCCTGAAATGGTCTAATCATTTGCCGAAGCCACCAGCGTCTCTCAACAGTGGAATGTTAAAAGTCCAGGCAGACAAAGAATGAGAAGTCGCCACCTGATCTCTTCGCTTCAGGTCTTGCTTTTTCAAAAATTGCCAGTTTCAGCAAAAAGTTCCCAAAATAAATTAGTATATCCAGTGGTTTAGAGCCTTCCTTAGGTGGTTGTTTCAGGACGACTCTATGGACCCGCTGTACTTCTTGCTACCAATTCCATCCTGTTATTTCTGGAAGGGCGGTCTGCAATAGCATTAGCACATAAGTTGCATATCCGAGCCCTCAATCCCTTCTGGGACCTTTAGTAAGCATAGATTATTGCATCACTGGCGGTTCTCATAGTCTTCTAGCTTCCACTGAATGCCTACAAGTTGTGCTTCATGTGCCTCCGTATGAGTTAGTTTTATTGCGAGATCCGTTTCTGCCACATTTAATTGTTAAAAAGTGACCTGCCAGTGCTTTATTTGAGCTGTTATTTAAAACCAATTGTTCTTGCGCAAAATATTAGGGATTTTAAAATTGTGTTGTGTCATAATTTGCACAGTTGTATGTTTTAGTATTGCACTTTATAATAGGGGCGCTATACATCTTAGGGAAAGCATTGTAACACATACTTTTAGAAACGATTTGACTATATTAATCCTTATTGCTTTTAAATGTTATATTTATTTGTGATATATTTTATTATCTTTTATGGTAGCAGTATTCGTGCCAAATAAAAAATCTAATTGATTGATTGGGCCGGTGGTTGCAGGTGGTGACCACTGGTACTCATTTTTGGGGAACGGCACTTACTTTTCTGTAGCAGACATTTACTAAGAGCAAGAGAAGAATAAATAAACAAAGCGTAAAGATGGAGGACGAGAAAGACGAACAAAGTAGCAGATAGGGAGAAAGCAGGCAATGCAAGACTGTGAAAGGGTCAGGGAGTATCTAGTGTTGGATTAAAGAGGTATGAGGTGTATTCAAGACTGCGTGGCCTTAGTATTGGGCATGCCAACAATTAATTGCACCAGCCGCAGGCTTCTGCGTAGAGCTTTAGTTTAGGCACTGGCACTCATTCTTTTACAAATTAAGCATTTGGACAGGACATAAGGACAAAATACTGCATAATGGGGAGAGGTACTAGTTCCTGGTGCCAGGGCTAGTAGTCCCATCATAAAGTCAATGTCATCCGCTAAGCAGCAGTCACTGTGTCAGGAGTCGAGATTAAAGTCCTCACAGTGTGTGGTCTGCCATGGAGTTGTGTGGCATTTTAACTTTTCTGTTGTCTGTGTGTTTTTGCCCCAACCATTAGACTCAACATCTTTGAGCCCACTGACGGAGATCCACATTACTTCTGTTAGCAGAGCAGGTGGGTTTGCTGAGTTGTGCGTTTGTCCCAGTTATTCCCATCCGGGAAGACGGTAGCTGTTGCCACATGATCAGTCTATGGACAAGCCACTGGCAGGGGGTTTCTATGCCGGGGCACATGCCTTTTTACCTGTGCCTTGGTGAAGACCTGCTAGCACTGAAAATCTTTGAGACCACATAACTAATGGTATCCTTCTCAGTGTGCTGTCACGTTGTATTGTGCTAGTGCGATTGTGTGCTGTATACATGTCTACCGAGAGGGAAAACTGCATGTTATGTTAATACATTTGTAAAGCGCTTAGCTGCCCCAGCAGCAGAGCTTCCCAGCACTATCCATTGCAGATTGCAGCAGCGGCTTAAAACAGAGAGGGGAGAAAGGGGCACTAACTGGAGGTTCTGTTGCAGTACCCCCCACTTTTTGCCTGGCTCTTGATGCAACTTTAACTGTAGAGTAGTGGGTTCCTGCAAGTGTGCCATGTCAGCTAGCACTGACTAAGATATAGGTAAGTCACCCCTCTAGCAGGCCTTACCAGCACTAAGGGAGGGTGCACTATATCCCAGGTGTGGGCATGTCTGCATGAAAAGATATTCCCCTACAGTATTAGGGTCTATTCCTTAATACTGTAAGTGCCAGAGAAGCCCTAGTGAGTACATGGGAGGGAAACTCGACAACTCCAGTTCCACAGCACCATGTTGGCTTCACTGAACACAAGAGTATTTGGTACCAAACTACTCCTTTCAATCAATCCCCACTAATGCCAGTGTGGGACTTATTGTACTATATATATATCCAAAGGGCACCTCAGAGGTGCACCCTGAAAACCTACCCACCCTGGTTTGCTGTTTGAGAAGCTGTAGGCAGCCAGATGCCACCAGACATGTTTCTGGACCCCTGGATATAGAGCCTCTGCTCTCTGGGACCAGAAACAATACACATCCTGGGCAGAAGTGTCAGACCTCCCTTCCCTCGATGAGCTAGTGCTCAAAGAAGGAAGTTTCAAATGCCTGCCACCTTTGTAATGTGACCCCCAGCCTCTACTGCTAGCTGTAGATGGCAGCCACTTTGGGCGGGAGAACCAGCGGGAAACCTCATAAGAATAGGAGGTGTGCCCACCTCTGCCAACTACACCTCTAAGGTGGGGGAGGCAAGGTGAAGCACATCTTTCAGTCCCTACCATCTTGAAGATGGGGAGACCCTCCAATCAGGGCTAGGTCTATTCTCCCTCCCACAGGAGGGTGGCATAATAGAGGGAGTAGTAACCCAGGGGAAGGTTCCCATTGGCCCTCCCTGCTACTGCTCTAAAAAACTACCTAAATCTAGTATTTAGGTGGCTCCCCCAGGCCTGGCAAGTAGATAATCGATGACCTAAGAAGAAAGAAGATGACCCTACAAAGAAGACTGAAGACGATTGCTGCCTTGGCCCCAGCCTTACTGGCCTGTCTCCAGCTTCTGTGAACCTGCGACCTTGTCTTGCAGCCAGTGACCTCTGAAATTCCTGGGGAGACTGCTGCCTTGGAAAAAGACTCCGATCTTCCGTGGACAACGGATCGGACCTGAAGAAACCTACTCCAAGGACTCCGGATCAAGGTGGATCTGCGTCTCCTGCCCACTCTGCACCCGATGGCCATGGCCCGAGTGGCTCACTAGTGCAGTGAAGTCTCCCCGGCGATCCCAACTTTGAGTCTAGCGTTGTCCGACCTCTCCTGCCCTCCACGAAGGCACCTGCAGTGTGAATCCAGAGGCTCCCCCCGACTGCAACCGGCCCGGGAAGAAGATTCTGACTGAATGCCCCCTTGCACCTGAAGACCCTGGGCTTGGCGAAATGAACAGACGGCAGCCCTACAATCCCCTACATCCTAAAATGTGCCTCTTTGCTCAAGGAAGAATCACTATTGAGCGCCAACGTCAAATCTGGGTCCTGTACGGAGTCTTCCCAGTGCCTCTGGTGGTGTATGTTTGGTGCTGCTTTGTGCCCCCGTGCTTGACATAATCCCAAAAGCTTGGCCCCCTGCAACCGATCTACTTACCTGTAAGCAGTGTGGCTCCAGGCACCCCCTGTCTCTATTGGGTCGAACTCCGATTTTGACCTCTGAACCTGGCCGCCCCTGTGCCGCTCGTGGTGCACTATTGATACTTAACTGACCCTGGCTCTTGCTGACTTTTGGCTCCGTAGACTGGTATTTTAAGTTTAATGCTTACTTGTTTAACCGTGATATTTTGTTACCCATAGGATAACACTGAACTCTGCTGAAAAGTTGCTAAGCGCAGATTTTTGAAAGTGAAAAGTATTTTTAATTAAAAGCGTATTTACCCGATTATGAATAACCTGGTCTTAAAATAAAATACAAACAACGTATATATTTCAAAAATTGGTCTGGATCTCCTTCTTGAGTCATGTGTCCATTATTGATCAATGTTGTGCAATAAACGTCTTGCACTCTGTGTTAGGCCTAAAGCTGCTCACCTTCACTACCACTAATAAGGGTTTACATTGAGCCGTGCACATTTTTGGGGAACTTGTGTACTCTGTGGGCGGTATTAGCACAGTATTACGGCATTACACCTAGTGGCAATATCATATACGGAGCCAGCTTCCTACAAGCCTGGTCTTCAGTGTTTTCCTGAACTGAAAATGGTTCTGAATGTTCCTGATGAACAGTGGGAGCAAGTTACAAGGAGCTGGGGCCTTTGCACGAAAAGAGCTGCCTCCCAGTCTTACTCTCTTAAAACGTGAAATAGATAGGAGCCCCCTGAGAATGCAGAATCTTGTGGGCAGTACACAAGGTCTTAAAGTGCATTCGCCGGTCCACAGGGAGCCAATGCAGTTTGCAAAGTAGAGCAGAGGCACTGCACAATCTAGGAAGGGATAATAGTAGTCTGGCATCAGTGTTTTGTGTCAGCTGGAGTCTATTAGTTACAGACTAATTGGCTCCCAAATACGGAATGTTGAAGTGATCTAACAAAGATAAGATAACTACTGGAATAATGGTTTGTCGAATTATGCTCGAATACCAGGGTGAAAAAGACCAAGGATGGGTTTAAGCCCTCTCAAGAACACGAAGTACGTGCCTGCTATTGATTTGTCCTGCGCTTTGAAAGTTAGTGTCGTATACCCAGACTCCTAGATTTTCAATAGAGGTCTTAGGGGGGGATGGTTGGAGGGGAGGGGGGGCGGGGAGTGGAGGGCTGAGGAAGGGAGGCCCCAAGTGATCGCCACAATAGTAGGTATCTTTTCCTAGTAGGAAAAGTTCTGTTTTGCTTGCGTTTAAAAACAAGTAATTGGCATTCATCCACTCTGCGACGATACGTATTCCCTTTTGGAAATTGGCCAGGTCAGAAATATGATTGTCCAAAAAAGAAAACACAAACTGGGTGTCATCTGCAGACAACACCAGTGCGAGCCCAGAGTATTTGATGACATGAGCCAAACAATAGATACAAATATTAAACAAAGTAGGGCTCAGAGCAGAGTCCTAGGGAATGCTTTGTCACAGACCATGGAATTGAGAGCTCGGGAGGGGCGGGAGGGATTGGGGGGTTGAACTGGAAAGATCGCTCAGATAAAAAAAATAAAGCATTTACAATGCAATGGTTTCGCCTTTGTTAAAGTTTGAGCTTTTGGTATTTCTTTTGACAAATGGTCTTTTCTAACTTCTTTGAATTATGTGTAAAACGTTGATGTGTTTTACGTTACACAGAAATATGGATTGCATTTATAATGCAATTATTTGCAGATGCACAGTGAATTAGACACGCACTCACACATACGTGTGCACAGACACAGTGCATAATTTGAGGAGGTGGTGGCAGCCAGCGCCCATTTTTGGAGACCACGATTATTTTTCACCATCAGGCTCTGACAGGCCACAGAAAAGAGGAATGGAAATAAAGTAAAATTGTAACATAGGTAGAAGAACCCTGTAAGAGTGAGGTAAGTGGACAGGAAGTGTAAGCTGGTGGAAGAAAGAGTCATGAGGTTGATTCAAGAGCAAGCCGCCCTGCAGTTCAGGTCTGCAGGGGACACGCCCCCTCAAAACTCCTCCTCCCAAACACACACCTTCCGACTGATTCATTGCCATGTACCACAACTAACAGCCTCCTTAAAGGACACCGAAGAGTTTGAAACAGTTCTGAAGAATGCTAAGATTGTTGTAAACAAACTCCAAAAGCGTGGTGTTTCTTTTGTGTTTCGGGGTGGATTCCTTTGGGATTTTTGCAGAAAAAAACCAGGGAAACCTTTAGTAAAATGTAGGACAATCTGCTAGGATTCTGCGGACAGTCATATGGGGTTCTTTATAAAGGGAATGTAGATGACTCATAAGGAAAGTAACAAGGCCTTTTATGTAACCGCTATCAGCAGGAGCGCACTACATTATCTGTAACTTTGAAAAGTATCCTTCAGAATTTAGTGAAACAAATATTCCAAAGATTGCTTTTGCTTTCACTTACAAACTCCCATGAGATATGTGTGACCTTTCCTTATAAACTCGAGGGTGCCACCCTAGCAAGTAACGGGTGGTCACAAAAAAAGCTAAGTGATGAGCACACAATGTTCTCGCAGCTTGAGAACTTTCTGTGCCTGGACATTTTGTCATCAGCCACTTTCAGAAGGAAGCATGCCTGGAGCTTGTCAGCCTCACCACACCCTTGCAGGACATTGGAGCCTGAGGCGGTTCACCCTTTCCTGATAAAGATTGCATGTGCTCGAATGTGTCCACTCTGAAGTCATGCGACCCGCAAATTGCCCAACACTTGGGGAGTGGAGGGCGATGGATTAAAAACCAAAAGAAGCAAAACTGGGGAATCTAACATAAAATCAACAGAATCCACCAGAAACTGCACAGTTTTATCCGGACACCATTTTATAACCAGTGTGCACTGATAGTGCGCCCTGTGTGCTAATACTAAGGCTGATCGTCTGAAATTCTATAATGTATTCACACTTTAATGGTAAAATAGCGTGGTATGTGTGTGTTGTGTGAACATGCCACAGAACTGCATGACCAGGCTGTCTGTGCATAAAACCCCGTATGAGTGGAACCCTAACCGTGCCAGTATTTGTTAGTGTGTCTGATTTTTTTCTATAAATGATGGGTAAGACCTCAAAAGGGCTTCTGAAATCATGCCCAGTCATTCTTCGAATCCTGTGGGGGTCACTTCACAAGTCCAAGACACTAAACCTGGATACAGAGGAACAGGATGTACAGTGTAACATGGTGGGATCATTTAAAGTGTTACTATTTATATCAATCAATCCAGGTTTATACAGCGCTGCTAATCACCGGATAGGGTATCCAGGCGCTTGCAGGCCCAGGCGCTCATTGGAACCGCCCGGTCTTGAGGGCACTTCGGAATTCCAAAGGTGCAGCTCCGGCTCAACCCTATGTCCCCTCGCATTGCCTGGCCTCAAGAGTCATGACATCCGCATATTCATAGAAAGCAAAGAGGTCTCTCGGAGCCATGTTTATTTTTTGTAAGTTCTCCTTAACACATCCCCTCAGAAGTCAGAATGACCTTACTAAAGTGTAACTGCGGAATGTAATGTTTGTTTTGAGGAGGAAAAAACCAAACACACCTTTCAACTGCGTGTTATTACACAATCAAGTGCTTCCTCTTTTTTCTCGTCCATGGAAGGATGAAAGGCAGAGCCCGTCCTGCCGATCCTAGGACGTGCAGACGGGCACAGCCGCATGCTGCGATAACCTGCTTTTCCAGATGGGAAGCATAGTCCCCGGCCCACGTTTGCAGCCAGGCTGGAAGAGCCGAGACACGCGTGGCGTCGGCCGCTCCCAAGCTCCAGAGCCCCTATCTCGGGCGGCCCTGCCCGCCCGCTCCTGGCTGCCTTTCAGGCGCACTTTGCTCCGAGGCCCGCCACCCTGGGAACATACAAAGGGAAAACACATTTATAAAGAAAATGCTCCTTACCTGATCGCTTCGTGGGAACTTAAATCTTGCAGCCAACTCCAGCAACAGACACTTCTAAGAACAAAACAGGCCGACACGAAAAAAAAAATAGCATACACCCACCGCCGCGATGACGATCAGAAAAGGGTGGAGAGGGAAGAAATCGTGGGAACGCCCACGAATCTGGTCCGGCCATGACGGACAGATCTCTGTTCCAATGGCTAGCCTCCATTTATGGAGCTAGCCAATGGAACAGAGGGCGGATTCTCAAGCCACATAGTATTCTCATTAGGTTTTCGCCTGCGCGAAAAGCTGCGCAGTGCGCAGCTTTCACTTAGGCGAAACCTAAAAAGGAAAACCAGAACAGAGCAGGCCCACCTACGCCGATATCCGATAAATGCTGAAGCAGACACCGTATCAAAAGCAGTGCTTAGGTCGAGCAGAATCAAGGCTGTGGTTCTGCCTTCATCCAGAGTGCTATCGAGTTGCTCCATAACCGCAACGAAGAGCAGATTCTGTACTATATGCCAGCCTAAAGCCATTTTGCATCTTGTTCAGAATCTGGTTGTCTTCCAAGAACTCCAAGAACTGATTTAGAATGGCATTTGCATTTCTCTCTGTTACCATAGCAAGAAATGGCAAGAAGGAGATGGGGCAGACATTTTCAGCCTAGGAGGTATCTAAAGACTGTTTCTTTAAGGGGGGATAACTTTGACATGCTTCTATGGACTAAGTACCAAAGCAGAAGACAGAGAGAGAGACTGAACAGTTTCAGACAAGGAGGGGGAAGAGAATCCTGAAGTTTAAGGAACAGGTCTGGTTTAAACGGGTCGGCTGGAGAACATGATTTAACTTCTTTGCATAAAGTCAACAACTCAGGCAGCCCTAAATGGGATAGACAACTGAGCTGAGGCAATACTAGTAAAACTATCAGGCCTCAGCCGCTAGAGCATCAGGTAAAATGCAGGTAGATATCCTCTAATCTCGCTGTGAGCATTGGAGGCTTCAAGGGAGGCCACTGAAAGCACTGGTTTAGTGAGGCTAGTTACTAGATTAAAGATTTCTATTGCAGGGTTATTACTATTCTTAATTTTATGTGCTAACTATTCTGCCCTAGATTTCCAAATCAATTTATAATAGGACTTAATAGCAGCTCTATATCGTATTTTTAAGGAGGAGTCATATGATTTCCTCCAAGATCGTTCTAGAGCCTTACGTTGCTTTTTTAGGCAGAGAAAGGGGTTTCATTAAACCAAGGGGCAGTTTCCTCTTTCTTACCATGAACCTGTCTACCAGGGATGAAGACATCTACGGCAAGCTAAGACTGCAAGATGTTATTCGGTACCTTTACATTGGAGACCAGCTGACGGCGGCAGCACGTGCTGGTGACCATACACTAGCTTGTCAACTCTCCCTAGAAACTCATCCTATTAACCAGTAACGGACACCTAAGCCGGTAACACAGTGGTTGACATGAGAGTAACCTGAAGGTTGCTAAAGCCAGCCCACAACTATGTGGAAGTCTGCATCATCCTGAGAAGAACTTCAGTGTTTCTTTCCTTTCTTGAAGTCATCATCTTAAAATGTGTCTCCTGCTGGAATGCTTAATTGCACCCTGGCTCTAAAACAAATGTTACCCAGTGGTTGCCAGCCAGCCAGGAGTGGGCCATCACCACCAGAAATTCCTAATATTGACCATTCATTTCTAAGATTCAACCAATACCACAGAAAGCCACAAAAGGTCAAGTGTAATATCTGTGGATTTATTTTTTGATCCATTTAATGGGTCCCCAAATAATAAAACTGCAAACATTAGGACTTGGAAGAAGCAGTTTAAACCAGACAAGCTGCCTGCTGATCCCTTCAGGGACAGTGGAAGGGAATCAGAGTGCTCAGCAGTGCACAGAATAGAGCCTCAAGGGCTACCTGGTCAAACAGGAAATACTGCACTCTTTTTTCTACTACCTTTCTCAATGCTTTGGAGATGCGATCCATGCTTGGGTGGTAATACAACAGCATAACTCTCACCCTAGACCTTATGAATCCTGCTGAGTGCTTCAGATAGGGAGGCTAAAGTGCTGTCTGCAGAGAAGTGCGAACTCCTTTCAGTCGTAACCCCAGTAATCTTTCGGGTAAACGAGTAATCCCATGGTAATTCCCAGTTAAACCATAATCAAGTGGTGAAGGAACGCCTGACAGTGGCAAAAGCTATGTACACTAGCTGCCCAGTGATCATGCCGCAAGGTATTTCCCCTTATGGACGCCATGCTCTAAGCCTTCTGGGGAAGGCAGCGCTTGAGCCAGCCAGGGGCTCCCTCCCAAGAAAAGCAGCACCCGTGTTGGGAAGGCTGATGGCAACAAGGCTCCAGGGGCCAAGAGAGAGGACCTAGAGGTGAAGCCAAACCTGATGGATAAAGGGCAGGCAAGGAAGGAACCAAACAGGTGAAAGCCTGAGGCTTTCCATAGGTACTCACTACCCAACCGGTTCTCCCAAGTAATGATAAAGATCTGTTTTTGGACAAGGTGGTGATACCATCATGTGTTCAAGGAGTAGAGATGCTGAGGTGAGCTGAGCTGATCAGCTGGTGAGGTAGATTCAGCCTCCCATCAAAGTGAGGCCGGTAAATTAAACCAATAGTATCACCTGTTACTACCAGCACTTACAAAACAAGAAAAGCAGAATGAGTTCTTAGAAGTGTTATAAAGATAAACACCTCATAACATTTTTCAACTATTACCAATGTTATCAGAGAAACCAGCAGACAAGAAGAGGACCAAACTAATGACAATGTTACATAGTCGTTTTTGCAACAGCCATTAGAGAGATCACTGAACACTATTCCACAAGTCCCAGTAGCACACAGGTGAAACTTTAAAAGATTATGTCATAGATTTCCAATCAATTTCATGCAATGATGGAGAGAACTTTTCTCAAGGAGGCACGTAAAAAGACATCCCTTACAGACCTTGTTACTAGTAGCTTCGAATGGAAAGGATCTGCTAATATGCATGTCCATGTGGAATGTTTCTAAGGAGCATTAAGCGCGCAGTGCAACTTCACACATCCTATGACCATTGCCAGCAGCGACACATTTCCTACATTATGACAGACCACACGTGAGCACCTCGTGCCTCACTCAACTCTTTTCACATAGGACACAATCCAACCAAACATATGAGTCTGCCTGGAACCACCTTGGACTGACAGAGTGCCACACAGGTAGCAAATGCAGTCTATACAAAAGCCAGAGAAGATAATTGCTATATATGCCTAATCCCTGATTCCCAGCGCCTGGACGCCTCAGGGCAACTGCAGCGCTTTACAAACCCTCTTTTCATTTCATTTCATTTCAATGCTCACCTGGGATATCTTGGTAAATAGAGGATACTGCTGCAGGTGCAGGATTCGGGCAGATTATCTGTGATGTCTTCAGAGCTGTGAACATGAATTGAAAGAGTAACCTTTTATCCTTCACCTCAGATCGTCCAAGTATATTCACTAATACAACATTCTTGGTCAGCAATGTGTGTGAGAGGAAAGTTGTTAGACTAGTGTGTACTTGTTTTATCTGTGAAGCTTGTCCCGTGGCACACCATGTTGTACTTACCTACTGTGTGTGGATGAAGCTCTCTTGCTTTCCCCTTACTATACCTGTTTTGTGTACGAGTGAAGTTCACACTGTTATTGTCTGTGCAATATGAAGGATGGCTTGCACTATCACTGCTGCACTTGTCCGCTTGTGTGTGAAGGAAGCTGTCTCCTGCTTTTCCCCTTACTTGTGTATGAGTGACGTTCAGGGCTGCTGTCTGTGCAATGTGAGGAGAAGATTGTACTGTTACTACTGTACCTGTTCTGTTTGTGACGGAAGCGTGCACCATTACAGTGCTGGCTCCGTGAGTGCAAGGGCTAATGGTACTGCTTTTATACTTCATGCGGAGTTCAAGAAAAAATGTTGATACAGTTTGTTGATTCCTTTGTTAGTTGTTAGGGCCACGTTTGGGTTTCTCAGTGACAATATAATCCCAAGTCGTGAGGTATCCTTCTTGCAGGATAAGTCATAGCTGGATCTAGTTTGGTGCAACTATGTTCCTTCCAGTCCTTATCCACAAGATGCTCCCAGTTTGCCTTCAGTCTTTATTTGATGGATGATATTTGGAATCAGTTTTAGATGGAATTGAAAACAATGGCACATTCCAGGGAAGCAGCCGACATATGGCTGCGTGATTAGGAGGAACTTCCATAATTTCCTTTCTCACATTCGGTTGCTGAATGTTCATTTTTCTAAGCCCCACAGGACTGCACCTAATGCAATCTGGTATCCTAATGTGGCTTGGACAACTCGATCAATGCACTGCGAAAGATGGTGGCCATGAGAACGAGAAAGTCTGTGAATAGCATTTGACGAGGATTCAGATTTTTCAATTGACTTATGTCCAAGGATGGACTATTTAGATTCCTGTTTATGTTCAAGCCAAGAATGCAAAATATTAGCAAGCATGTTTACTAAACCCTTATGCAATGCAGATCAACAGGCAAAGTTACTGAGCTGTGTTTCATGAATGAGAAAGAGCTGAATAGCATCATATCTACTAAGATATGGTGCTCCTCAACTTTCTACCTGTGCTGCCGCACTTGAGGCTGCCTAGTATCAACCTTCCTGCACAAAAACAAGTCCAAGGAGGCGATTTCCTCGTTCTATGTGTGAATACATAACACACAGAAATGGAACATAACCAGGAAAAATAAAGATATAACTGCTCGTTACGTCTCTGTGGTATGAACACCATTTTGGTACAAATTTGTATTGTGTCAAATTCCATAGATGAATGCATGGGAACGTCCATGCGCCACCCATGAAAAGCCTACCACAACAAAATATAACGCAATGCAAGCCGCTATGCTGCTTTACATTTAGTTACAAAGTGTCGCAAGGCAGTGAAAATAGCCCTTGCGTCGCTTTGCACATCCTATTTAAGGACTTGCGCTGCCTTGCGTCACTCAAAGACAACACAAGTCCTTAATAAACCTGGACCTTAACTTCTTCGATGGAAAAATATGTTATAATTCTTTGATTTTTTCCCCAAAAACTACTGTGTTTGTTTTTGGTTTGTTTATCTTTTGCCCGTTTGCTGTACACGATTGTCCATAGCAGATGAGCTTGAAGCGATTTAGGTGTACATAGTCTGCATACAAGAAGGCTGATATTTTGAATTCCCTGATTGAGGGGACGTCTTGAGAGGCCTTCAGGACTGTGCCATGGAGGCTATTGGTGTATAGTGATAACAATAACGGGACAAGGAGACATCCCTGTCTGACCCTACACTCACTATGAAGTTAGCCAATGAATGACGTTGGCTGACTCAGTGCCCCATGCTTTTTGCTGTAGTGGGTACAAGAGACATGTGTATGACACAAAAACAGTCCAATGGATGAAGAGGTCTGGCTAAAACATGTAAGTATGTCTATAGATCTACAGATGGTGAAGTGTCTTGAAATTGAATGAGTTTGAAGAAGAGAAAGCACCAAAAATCCCAGCAAAGCATTAAATGCTACCAGCTATCACAAAAACAACAGTCTTCACTCCTTAAAGAATTCCAGATCTTTGGCAACACAAGTGGTGAGTTCAATGTTGCATGCAAGGATATTATAGTCCTCACATTAGAGAAGTATATACTTAAAAGTATATATTTTATTTTCAGATCAGAGTCGAGCACCTATGCTCCGCATCCACGTATGAGTATACAAAATGTCTGTAGGTTTTCAGATGACAGCTTTAAATATTTACCCTGACTTCTCCGGGTAGATGTGTATGAGTGCTGGAAGACGACTCCTTCCGCTGACAAATCTTAGGAAATGGCTGCGATCCTCTGCGGGAAAACAAGAACACGTCAGCAAACAGGAGTTGCCTGCCAAGTCTGCCACAAGTAGGAACTGTGTGGTGTGAGAGGTAAGTTGCTAATCTTTTCACTCAAACTTTACATGAAAATTACAACTACATCCACAAAACACTGGCCAGTTGACGACCCTAGATAAAAGGCAAAACCAAGTTGAGGATTATAGGACCTAATTACAAAGATACATATACATGTGAGAAAAGCTACATGTGTAAATGTACTGTTACACTTTGGTCCTCATTACGAGTGCCCGGTTCTTCTCCAATCCCTGTGCAAACTATTGTGTGCACAGGAATCAGAATTCCGAGTTTTGCTGTAGTTATTACATGCCTCTCAATTTTCCCTACATACATTTCGGCAGGTAAAACTTGCTGAATTTTACAGGGGGAAAATACTTGGTAGATTCCTTTACGTATGGATTTTGGTGAGCAAAGCACACAAATCTCCATGTTATGACCCATTTTAAAGGGCACAACTGTATGATTGCATTAAATTCTGAACTCTGTGGTATCGAATTGTAAAAGATGCAATAATAATCGCCTTCCCAGCCAGGCACTCGTGATGAGCGTCTCCTTAGCAACTTTATCACGTTTGGCTAGTCACCATTTTGGAGTGTAAAAGTTACTACAAAAGGTAGAGATTTCCAAGTCTCCACTCTAGAAACCAAGGGGTGGAGTCTTAAGCACTAGTAACGTTTTTCACATGAAGGTGAAGGTGTAAAGTATAAGAAAATTCCAAAAAGTTTATTGAACTTAAAGTAACAATATTTTTATATTAAATTTTAGTGTAAATTAATTGTATCTTTTTTTTTTAAATAAAGAACTAAAAACATAAAAGGTTACCTCATTAACTGGATTTTAAATTATATTTGTATTTGATTTTAATATATTAAGATAAAAAATAACCACCTAAAGTAAAATGCTTATATTTATTTATTAAGCATTACTACAAATTATGTATAGATTTTAAATCAATCTAATTATGTCAAAAAGTTACACTTAATGTTAATGATATACTTATTAACATTAACTCTTTAACTGCTGCCGTCGCGAGCACTACCTCACTGGTGCTGCGAACGTCCAACGGCCGACGCGGCCCCACCCACTCCGCGGAACTGCTGCACTGCCGTGAAATAACGGCCGCAGCTAAAGTGTTAAATTACATGTTTATATACTTTTAAAAAGTCAGAATAAATTAATTTATTTTGACATTATTTCCTGCGGGGTTGTAGTGTAAGTCCACGCCTCTAATGAACAAGTTACTTACCTTCGGTAACGCTTTTTCTGGTAGATACTATATCTGCCTGTGGATTCCTCACCTTGTGAATACCCCCTTGCGTCAGCAACATTCGGAAATTCTTTTTTTCGTAGCCTCGCGCCGACGTGGACTCCTGACGTCATAGAGACACGACCTCGCTCGCGACTCCGCTGACGTCACCGACGCCTATACTAGGCCCACGCCGGCGTGATGACATCAGTTCCGCCCTTTTTTCCGTGCCATCGAAGCACACGGACGGACCAATGACAGTAGAAATATACAAGTATACACAGTACACAGTACTCAAGGCAAAACACACAGTGTTAAGCAAAAGCAGGAAAGCAACTGAAACATTTCCTTGACAATAAAATATATATATATATTACACTACAGTAACTCTGGCATAGAAGAGTGGACAACGGGGAGGCGGGTGGGTCGGTGAGGAATCCACAGGCAGATATAGTATCTACCAGAAAAAGCGTTACCGAAGGTAAGTAACTTGTTCTTCTGATAGATACATCTGCCGTGTGGATTCCTCACCTTGTGAATAGAGTCCCACAGCAGTCCCCACTCCCGGAGGAGGGTGTCCACTCTTCTAAACCAGGAAATCCTGAAGGACAGAGCGCGCAAAATGGCCGTCCCTCCTCACTTCGGAATCCAAGCAGTAATGCTTCGCGAAAGTGTGGAGGGAAGACCAAGTCGCCGCCCTACAAATATCCTCCACAGGCACACCTCTAGCCAATGCTGAGGTTGAAGACTTAGCTCTAGTTGAATGAGCCCTTATACCCTCTGGTGGTTCCTTACCGGCCAAAGAGTAGCAGATCTTTATGCAGAGGACGATCCATCTCGATAAAGTCCTTTTATGGACCGCCCTTCCTTTCTTGCAGCCAGCAAATCCAACGAAGAGCTGGTCCTCCAAGCGAAAGTCCTTGGATCTGTCCAAGTAAAAGGACACCGCCCTCTTAGGGTCCAGACGGTGCAGTCTCTCCTCCTCCTTGGAAGGGTGAGGGGGAGGATAGAAGGTAGGTAGGGTAATGGACTGTCCTAGATGGAAGGGAGTTACCACCTTAGGCAGAAAAGCAGCCCTGGTCCTAAGAACCATTCTATCAACATGAATGGTCAGGAATGGGGGCTTGGAGCTAAGAGCTTGAAGCTCACTAACCCTCCTTGCCGAGGTTATTGCAACCAAGAAGACTGTCTTAAGGGTAAGAAGCCTCATGGGACATTTGTGGAGAGGCTCAAAGGGAGCCCCCATCAAAAAGGTCAATACAAGATTTAAATCCCACTGAGGCACAATGAAAGGTGAAGGAGGGAACATATTAGTAAGACCCTTCAAAAACCTTAAGACCACAGGAGACTTAAAAAGAGAGGGCTGGTCAGGCAAGCAGAGAAAAGCCGACAGTGCCGACAGGTAACCCTTCACCGTGGCAACCGCAAGACCCTGCCGCGCCAGAGAAAGGGCAAACTGGAGAACGTGAGACAAATGGGCCTTCAAAGGATCAATAGACCTTTCCCCACACCACGAGACAAATTTCGCCCATCTATAAGAATAGATGGACTTAGTGGAGTCACGCCTGGCCGACAAGATGACATCCACAACGTCAGGCGGGAGGGAAAAGGAATTCAGGTTGCCCCGCTCAATCTCCAGGCATGAAGGTGCAATGTCTGGAGGTGGGGGTGTAAAACCTGCCCCTCCATCAGAGAGAGGAGGTCTGCCCTGAGAGGGAGACGGAGCGGCGGGTGAGAGGAGAGGTGGAGTAGATCTGTATACCACACCCTTCTTGGCCAATCCGGAGCGACCAATATGACTTGGGCCCGGTCTTGGCGAATCTTCCTCAGAACCCGAGGAATCAAGGGTATGGGAGGAAACGCGTAAAGGAGTTGATCTTCCCAACTCAACTGAAACGCGTCCCCCAAGGCTCCTTGCATCGGATACTGGAGACTGCAGAACGACAGGCAGTGCGCATTCTCGCGAGTGGCAAACAGGTCCACCCGAGGAGTCCCCCACATCTGAAAGATGTCGTGAACCACCTCCGGGTGCAGCCTCCACTCGTGGTCGGCAGAGAACTGCCGACTGAGACTGTCCGCACGAACGTTCAGAACACCGGCCAGATGATTTGCCATCAGACAAATCTGATGGTCCTGAACCCAGGACCAGAGACGCAGAGCCTCTCTGCAGAGACACTGCGACCCTACTCCTCCCTGCTTGTTGATATACCACATCGCAGTCGTGTTGTCCGTCAGGACTTGAACAGACTGACAGCGAAGGGAAGGGAGGAAGGCCTTGAGCGCCAAACGTATCGCCCGCAATTCTAGAAGGTTGATGTGAAGCAACCTTTCCTCTGGAGACCAAAGGCCTTTGACCTCCAGATCCCCCAGATGAGCACCCCACCCGAGAGTGGATGCATCCGTTATCACCGTGGCCACCGATGGGGGAAGTTGAAAAGGCTTTCCTTGGGACAGATTGCCTTCCACGCCCCACCAAGACAGATCCGCTGCAGCTTCTCTGGAGATCCTCACTGACTCCCTGAGGTCTCCGTTGTGCTGATACCACTGCCTGCGGAGACACCACTGGAGCGCCCTCATGTGCCAGCGTGCATGGTTGACCAACAGAATGCATGAAGCCATCAGACCGAGCAGGCGAAGGACCTTCAGGACTGGAACGACCGCTCCATTGTAAAACAAAGGAATCATCTCCCGTATGTCGCGAATCCTTTGAGGGGGAGGGAATGCACGACATACGGTTGTGTCCAGTACCGCACCTATGAACAGGTTGCGCTGGGAGGGCACCAGGTGAGACTTGGGTACATTTATTGAAAAACCCAACCTGAACAACAACTGGGTTGTCTCCCGCAAATGATGGAGCACTCTCTCTGACGACTCCGCTTTGATCAGCCAGTCGTCTAAATAAGGGAATACCGGAATCCCTGACCTTCTGAGATGCGCCGCCACCACTGCCATCACCTTGGTGAAGACTCGAGGCGCAGTAGTAAGTCCAAACGGAAGGACCGCAAACTGGTAGTGCTGCGATCCCACCGTAAAACGGAGATACTTCCTGTGCGACTTCAGGATTGGGATGTGAAAGTAAGCATCCTGCAAGTCGAGTGACACCATCCAGTCTTCTTCTTGCAGCGCTTGAAGAACCTGAGCAAGGGTGAGCATCTTGAATTTCTCCTGTTTCAGATAGAGATTCACGATCCTGAGATCCAGGATTGGACGAAGCCTGCCATCCTTCTTCGGAATCAGGAAATACCGGGAGTAGCATCCCTGACCCCTTTCCTGCTCTGGGACCACCTCTATCGCACCCTTTCTTATCAGAGTTAAAACTTCCTCTTGCAGAAGAGACAGATGCTCCTCGGAGCAATACCCTTGGCAAGGAGGGAAATTGGGAGGGAATTCCCGAAAGGGAAGGGCATACCCATTTTCCACAAGATTGAGAACCCAAAGATCTGACGTAACCGATTCCCAATCCTGTAGAAAATGGGTAAGCCGGCCCCCAACCGGACCCACATGATCCTGAATGTCGGATCTAGGGCTGCTTCTCAGGGGCAGGAGGGTTGGAGGAGGTGGAGGAGGAAGAGACCTGACGTCCACGAGGACGCACTCTTTGCTTTCCCCTGTAGGACCTGTATAAGGAGTTTTGCTGCTGCTGTTGTTGCTGCTGCTGCTGCTGGCCTTGCCGGGAATTCCGAAAGGCAGGACGGCCAAAACCTCTGAATCTTCTGCCAGTCGAAGAACCTCTCATTTGGAGACCCAGGGATTTAGCAGTCGCCTTGCAATCTTTAAACCTCTCAAGGGCCGCATCAGCCTTCTTCCCAAAAAGGCCTGAACCATCGAAAGGAAGATCTAATAATGTCGCCTGAACATCAGCCGAAAAGTCAGAGGATTTCAACCAGGCAGACCTCCTAGTAGCGACAGCAGTGCCCATAATGCGCGCCACAGAGTCTACAGTATCCAAACCGCTCTGAATGACCTGGCGAGCCGCTGCCTGAGCGTCAGAGAGGACTTCCTCAAAATCCTTCCTGCTGTCCTCAGGAACTTTTGGAACCAGAACATGTAAAGAGTCCATCAGAGCGTGTAAGTATCTCCCCATCAAGCAAGTGGCATTTGATGACTTCAATGCCATACTGGCAGAGGAGAAGGACTTCTTTGCCACCTGATCCTGCTTCTTTGCCTCCTTCTCAAAAGGAACCTGAGGGAAAGCACTAATGTTCTTTTTGGAGCATGCAGCCTGAATTATCAAACTCTCCGGTGAAGGGTGAGAGGTTAAAAAGGCAGGATCATCAGGGGCAACCCTGTATCTTCTGGCTACACTTTTAGAGACAGCTGGAGCAGACAAAGGTTTTTTCCACACCTCCAGAATGGGTTCTGTTAGAGCCTCATTGAAAGGAAGAAGAGGTTCCACCACTGAACTCGGAGAATGGAGTACTTCAGTCAGAATATTAGATTTGAATTCTGCTGTAGGCAAAGTCAATTTAAGCAGACTGGCAGCCTTTCTCATAACCAAATGATAGGGTTGAATGTCCTTAGAAGGAGTACTAGAACCTGATGGTAACTCCCACTCTGGAGAGAAATCCAGGCTTCCTGCTTCTGCCAAATCTCCAAAAGTATCTTCATCCAACTCACCCTCCTCGAGATCAGATTGTGAGTCCAAAAACCTCCTTTCCTCCAGAAGGCGCTGAGCCTCTCTTCTGGATCTCATCTTGACCCGTTTTGCCCTCGGATCCACCATCGGCTCCGACGGATTCGGAATCGACGTCGGGATCGAATCCGCAGATTCAGAGGGATGTGTTCTAGGTCGACACGGAGCTGGTGACGTCGGAACCGGCGTCGACGGCTTCGGTGGAGCCGGAAAATGCCACGGCGGCGTCGGAGCCGGCATGTAAGGCATAAACGGAGCCGGAGGGTAGGAGTGAGGGACTCCTAAGTTAAACGCCAAAGGACCCATGGGACCCGAAGGTGCACCAGAGGGGTACCATGACCTCGAAAAGACTCCATACATCGCGTTGAGAAACGCAGAAGGGTCCTGGCCTGGGGCAGGAAATGGTGGATGAAAACCTTCAGGCCTGTCTCGAGGAGCGTTCGGATTCGGCTCATTTAAGGGCTCGGAACCCTCATCTTCATGAGGCTCCTCCTCATCTCGGACCGGGGACGGCGCCGGAGATGGATTCGGAGCCGGATTCGGAGTCGGAGACGGAGCCGGAGACGGCGCCCGTGACTCAGAAGGGGAAGCCTCACCTTCAGGTTCTGGATCCGAAACCTCAATGGTCACCACCTTCGAACGAACCTTCGGTGACCTCGACCTCGACCCCGACTCCTTACCAGATCGACTTCGGGACTCATGTCTCCTCTTCTTATGTTTCCTCTTCTTCGAAACATGGTCCGAAGCCGACTTCGAAGACGACCTTCCTCTAGATCTAGACCTGGACCTCGATCTCGACTTCGACCTCGCCCTTCGAGAACGAGACTTCGACGATTTTCCTTTTCCAGCTTTCATTTTAGCCACCAGGAGCTTCGCCTCTCTCTCCCTCAGGGCCTTCGGGTTCATCTTCTTACACGAAGAGCAGTCCTCCACATCATGGTCCGAGCTCAAGCACCAGATGCAGTCGCTGTGTGGGTCGGTAATGGACATCATTTTGCCGCATTCTCTGCAGGGCTTAAAGCCGGTCTTTTTTGAAGACATTGTCGAAAAGACAGGATACAGAGAAGCAGAAAAAGGTAACAATATAGGCAACAAAGTATCCGTTGGCTACAGAGATTCCCGATAACCGTTAGCGTCGACGACGCGGAAAAAAGGGAACTGATGTCATCACGCCGGCGTGGGCCTAGTATAGGCGTCGGTGACGTCAGCGGAGTCGCGAGCGAGGTCGTGTCTCTATGACGTCAGGAGTCCACGTCGGCGCGAGGCTACGAAAAAAAGAATTTCCGAATGTTGCTGACGCAAGGGGGTATTCACAAGGTGAGGAATCCACACGGCAGATGTATCTATCAGAAATGTTCTACAGAATGGTCTGGAGTATTAGTGGCTGGCCATGTGTGGTGCTGGACTTACTCTAGGTCTGCATGGAGCATATTAATGACTGCTATGGGTCCTCTGTGGCTGTATTAACTTTAGACGTGCAGTTTGTGAATAGGAATGGGCTTACGCTTGTGGGCAGGTGCACGCCCCTCTCTGAACCCCTCCTTAGCCTTCCCTAAACCCCTCCTTATTCCTCCACAAACCTCTCCCACTTTGTAGTACGTGTTTACCGTTTTCCAGCCACTCCCCCCTGTCCCTGCTACATTTACTACTCCAACGGAGGTGAGCATGCATGGAGATCTCAACAGTCGGGGCATTGTTCTTTGCATAGAAATTATGGGAGTGGCGGAGTACAGGAAGATACTGTCCAAGAAAAGGCGAACGACACTTACCACTGGTGAAGTTATTAAGAGCCTCCCAGAAGTACTGAACTCTGGTGTCTGCCGGCTTCATATCCTGAAATTGAGCTGTTGGGCAGAATGCAGAATCGATTATAACCAGTGAATGCATAGAGAGATGCCTCTAGGGAGGGAGAATAGGGAAATGCAAGCAATCAAAAAGAACTGAGAGTGAGAAGAGAGTTATATAGAGAGAGTAAGGCTTGTGAGGCATATTACTCATCTGATGGATAGTTAATAAATAAGAATAAATACTTGCAGACGGTTACATTCTAAGCAGTTAAATGTTAGGTAAAACAACTGACTTGCCTGGTAGTAGGTACAGTATTCCAAGTAAAACAAACCTTCTACCGGTATTTGATCTTGGGGTATTTTCGAAAAACATGTGCAGGTTCTGCAGTTGGGAGAGGGTTGTTGAGATATCCTGGAGCACACTCTTGGCCTTTGTTTCCCTTGAAGACCTAACTCTTTCTGTTCCTACTTGAGTAAACTGGCTAGAAGCTCCCTGATTTCCACATGCTAGATGGGAACATGAAATGACATCATTGCTTAGAAAGCAACCTTTCCTTATTCTTACTTTTGGACAGCTTCTGTTTCCAACTTTGAGAACAGGTTGCGAGGCAAAGACTAATAAGAAGGCAACGGCTAGGCCAGGAAAAGTATTTCGCAGAATTATTTGGGCAGATCTGATCGCTGCTCTAAAGCTTGCTTTCAGAGGGCAGTAACGACAGACTGCACCTGCATTGCTCATTGCACTGCCCTATATTTCCCATAAAAGGTAACATGATTCTGGAAGAATTAAAGCTATTGCTGTGTTTGTGGAGTAGACAAGAGTTCCTGCATCAAACACACCTCTCTAAGGGAATGTACTGATTCACAGCACACAATGCAATAGAAAGTGGAGACTTTCGGTCCAAGGAATCTTCTGTTTATAAGTTACTAATAGCCTATTAGTTTTGTCATTGTAGAATCCAAGAGCATGTCCCATAACTAACCAATGCAATCTTCATGATATCCAAGAGACCTGGAGTATCAAGGAACATAACTAAATAGTTGGGTGTTTAGCGTAGGTCCACGATGGACAGAGCAATCCCCATGGACAACCACAGTAGATAAATGTTGTAAATAAACGTAGCGTAGTCCTTGTAGTTCCTTGTAAGTCGTTTATTTAGGTAACATGGTAAGTTAAGAATAAGAAAGGAAAACTCCACCAGGAGCAGCCTCCTGCCACTCAGCCCTCCATCCAACTGACAGTCTTACACACTCAACATTCTAACAGGCTCTCACATCATACATTCTAGGATGAGCAGCAGGAATAAATATAACACTAAATTACATAAAATATATTTAGGTGGAACATGATGTATGAGTGGGCTGGTAATTGGTGCAAAATTGATCGTAGCTGCTAAAATCTGACTATGCTGTGTCCAAATTTATTGGGGGTGATAAATATTGCATGAATTACAAGCTTCCCCTATAATGGGGAATAACATGAGGATTTTGATGCTTGCCACATTATAGTCTGCGTATCTACTGAGCATCCTGCCCCCCCCCCCCCCCAAGTAAATTCCAGCAGGTTTCATCTGTCCAAATGTAACTCGAGGAAGTGATTTGTATCACACAGTCTAAAATTAGGTCTTCAAAACAGAAACACTGGCAACAGACTAGAGAGTCAAAGAGTGTAGTACAGTGTTGTATAATGGAGGTGCATACAGAGGAGAAGAGTGTAGTACAGTGTTGTATAGTGGAGGTGCATACAGAGGAGAAGAGTGTTGGACAGTGGAGTGGCATAGAGCAGAGCATGGTACAGTGGCATGGAGTGGAACGTAGTGCAGAAGAGTGGAGCATACTGGAGTGGCATAGTGTAGAGTGAAGAAATTTGCCATGCATTGGAGTGCCATGTCATAGAATATAGAGGCGTGGAATGCAGTAGAGTGCAGTGGTGTAGTAAAAAGTTGAGTAAAGTGTCATAAATTGGAGTACTGTGTTCTACTGTAGAGTGTAGTGGCGTTTCGCACAGTAAAGTGATGATAAAGTGATGTAGACTACAGTAGAGTGGCATACAGTCTAGTTGAGTTTTGTATAATGGAGTGGACTACAGTACAACATTGTAGATTGGATTGGCATTCAGTGTTAAGTACAATGGAATAAAGTGGCATAGAGTGGAGTGACATACAATAGAGTAGAGTGAAGTGGAGTAAAGGGGAGTAGAGTACTATATCAGAGTAGAGTGGAGTAAAGTGTTGTGCACTGACACAAAGAGTTGCGTACAGTCTCGTATAGTGGACAAGAGTATCATAGAGCAGCACAGAGTAGAGTGTTGTACAGTGGCATACAGTATAGTACAGTGGAGTGTAGGGGTATAGATAAGAGTAGAGTTGTGGACAGTGACATACAGCATAGAAGAGTGTTGTAGAGTGGAGTTGGATAGAATCACGTAGTGTCAAGGAGTAGAGTGGGGTGGAGTGGCGTAGCGTAGGTATTAAATGGTTATCAATTGGAGTGGGGTCTTGCTCTGTACAGTGGAGTGCTGTGTCTTATAGAAAAGTGACAAATAGTGGAATAGAGTGTTGTACAATGGAGTGTACGAGCATAGAGTTGAGGAAAGGATTGGGCAGTGGAGTGTACGGCATAGAGTAGCATATAATGTTGTAGGGTGCCACAAAGTGTGGTAGACCTTTATAGAGTAGTTATATAGAGTGGAGGAGAGTGCCATAGAGTGGAGCGGTGTAGTGGTGTGGTGTACAGTTGAGGCATGGAGTGGATTACTGTAAAGTGAAGTAGCATAAAGTGGAATAGCGGACAGTTAAATTAAGTACAGTGGCGTGTAGAAGACTAGAGTGGCATAGAGAGGGACAGCGTAGAGTAGTGTACAGTGGAAAGGCATAGAGGCGAGTAGGGTACAGTGAATTAACGTAGGGTGGGGTGGCATACATTGAAGTAGCATAGCATTGAGGAAACTGTTATAAACTGGAGTGACGTCTCATACAGTAGAGTGGAGTGCTTTGTTGTACAGTGTTGAAAATTGTCGTAGAATTGGGCAGTGTTGTACAACAGGGTATACCGGCATAGAGTTGGGTACAAATTTGGACTGTGGAATGTAAGAGGATATAGTGGAGTAAAGTAAAATAGAGTGTAGAAGAGTTTTGTAGAGTGCAGTTATATAGAGTAGAGGAGGGTACACTGAAGTGGCATACAGTGAAGTAGCGTTGATTGGAGTGGTGTACAGTGGAGTGGCATATAGTGAAGTAGCATACAGTGGAGCGGTGGAGACTGGAGTGGTGTATTGTGGGGTGGGGTAGAGTGTAATAGCATACAGTGGAGTGGGGCAAAGTGGAATACCATACAGCAGATTGGCAAAGATTGAAGTAGCGTACAGTAAAGCAGAGTGGGGTGGAGTGGCATTCAGTGGAACAGCGTAAAGTGAAGTACAGTGGAGTGGCGTAGAGTAGAAAAGTGTAGAAGTTGAATATCGTTGAGCGAAGTGGTGTACAGTGGAGGGCAAACACCGGAGTGGGGTGGAGTGGAATAGCAAATAGGGGAGTGGCGTCCAATGGACTAGCGTAGAAAGGAGTGGAGTACACTGGAGTGGCATATAGTAGAATAGCATAGAGTGGAGTGCCATACAGTGAAATGGCATATAGTAGAATAGCATCCAGTGGAGTGGCATACAGTGGAGTGGCGTAGACTGGAGTAGTGTACAGTGTAAGAGCGTAGAGAGAAGTGGCGTGTAGTGAAGTTGCATACAGTATAATAGCTCATAGTGGAGTGGCTTAGAGTGGAATCTCCTACATTGGAGAGGCATAGAATGGAGTGGCGTAGAGTGGAACAGCATATAGTGGAGTGGAGTACAGTGGTGTGGTGTATGGATGCATGTAGCAATGTAGATTATGATGTGCAGAGTAAGGCAAAACAGAGAATTCCGCTGCCTTGCATTTCTAAAGATTTACCAATCATCGCAGAGCCACACGTGATGGCTTTGCATTGCTTTGTAAATCTGACTTAAGTATTGCGTTGCCTATGCGACACCATGTGTGTCATAAGGGTACTGCAATCCAATAATAAAGCTAGGCCTTAGTTACATTTTTGGCCATGGTATACCACGGTAACTTTGCAAGGTACTGTGGTACATGCAGATGACAAGCCAGTATACTTGAGTAAGGGCCATTTTTAGAGAATGAAAAGGCAGCCATATTGTTTTACTACACTTTGGTTGTGTTCAGTGTTGGGCCTTAGATATAGGTAAGCAGTAGGTCCTCATCAAACTCACACTAGGGATCCAAGGGAGATAATCCCACCTAAGAATGTATCATTCCCTATCTACATAAGAAACCCACAAAAGAAAAGTTCTACTTAAAACAGTTTTTTTTTAACATGTCTAATAAGGAAAAGTAATCCTTTGTCACATCAGGGCCACAAGGTCCCAGATGTGGCTACAACTCCTCACCAAGAGCAGTGGGTGGAGAGGAGCTGAGGTGTTTTAGATGGGAGATACCACTATGAAGTATGGGTGGGTGAGGGGCAGAGTGCAAAACTAAACTGAGTGAGAGGTTAAAACTATCTCAAGGGACTCAATCTCTTTATTCAATAGTGCCCTTGGATAGGATTAAAAAGTGAGAGGACTGGGGGTTCAGAGTACATATACACCCGTAATGGTCAGGTGGTATATCTGCTCTGAACACCCAGTTACTCATTAGACGTGTTAAAAATCCCATTTAAGCAGTAGCTCCTACCTATTACTACTTTATCAAAGTGGTAATAGGTAGGGAAATAGTTTTATATTTTTCATATGATTTTAAATATGTTTACACCCATGGTAGTTTCACAATTCTTTTTGAAATTATGTGAAAGGACAGCGATGACAGTTATCAAAGAGTTTAAATACCTTATAACTTAAAAGATGCTTACCCTACTTAATTTAAGTACAGGAACAGCATCATCATTGCACCACAATGTATCATCCTGTTAAATTTCATTGAAAATCCGTTCAGCCATTTTCGCGCTACGTTGAATACAATAGCCTTTGGAAAATACATTGGTAAAAAAACACATTTTGGGAACCCACTTTTATCCTTAACAATTCACCACAAAAATGTAATTGTCTCAAAATGTAGAAAATGCAATAGGACTGGAAAGTTTTGTGGTGATTCGTCAAATGGGTGGAAAGGTATTAGGTAGCTAAAATCAAAGGAAATCATATCTGGGAATACGAGCTATAACTACAGAGTACGGTTATCTACTGTATTTGTTTTTTGCTTTGCATAATCATGTTATGGTATTTTTTAATTTTTTATTTGTTACATGCTCGAATCACCCCCAGAGGGGTATGTCGTAGCGGGACCTGGACGACGGACAGCAGGCAAAGAAGGCACTCTTAAACTAAGTAGGTCTTAAGCGCTTTTCTGAAATGGGATTGATTTTCACAGGAGCCTAATTGCAATGGCAGTTTATTCCAAAAGTGAGGGGCAAGGAAGGAGAACGATCTGCAGCCTGACCTGGCCTTTCATGTGACCATAAATGTGTTATTTTAGTTGTTCATGTAGTAATTCTTAAACTTTACGTATGCAGTCTAGTTATTTTTTGGGCTTCCTTGCTACTTTTAGTAGGATTGTGCTATATGTGAAGCCCAAAGTAAATGAAAGACAATCATTATTGTGGTTATAAAAATATAGATTATTGGGAAGGTTCGTGGTCAGCAGCTGCTGAAGATGGCAGCCATTTGAGCGAGCTGCGCTTGCTACCAGCGAGCAAGCCCGCTAAATCCGTTGTAATTCGGAGTCTGGTGAGTAACCAGTGAAAGACAGCTGATCATAAACACAGTGGGTGCCCCACAAGGAGTAATAGCCTCTGAGCGACGACGGAGGCTGGATAAGCAGCGTACAGTCGGACCGGCTGGCGGAGGCAAGATGGTACCGCCCTTGTAGCTCTGGGAATATCGAGGGGAAACTCGCCCTGAGAAAGCAAGGCAGCACCGGCTGCATGACACGCAGATACTGAGGGCCCCAGTTGGAACTGTTGCGGAGAGCCCACTTCAGGTGCAGGTGGGGCTGCTGGTACCTTTAGGGAGCAGAGACCCTAAGCACCGGAGAGCGTCGAACAGCAGGGAACTTACTGGGCTGTCCACAAGTGACTGCTCACCAGCTCCGACCCATAAGCTGGTGGCTGAGCCGCTGCAGTGATTTAATTGGGGGCGGATGTGTGGTCAAGGAGGAGGGTTGAGAGCTAGATCTGCCGGTAGACTGATCGGGAGGCCGGCTGTGAGTCAGGGATGCATGCCCCCCACCCCCCTTTAGGTATGAGGGAAAGAGCCGCCTGGGAGTCGCCTAGGCTTAAGCAAAACATCCAGGAGGTGCAGGGACTCCAGCAGGCCAAAACGTGAGTGAATTTACCTGGAGTGAATGGTAGGCGGGGATCCCACACAAAACTCAGCAGGAGAATCCAAGACATTTCGTGACCCTGGCTGGATGGAAGTAAGAGGGCTCTCCCCTTGAGCAACTGGACCTGTGAAACGATTGCTTGTGTGGCTGAAGCTGTAGTGCGTAGGAAATCTTGAGTTGTGCCCATAGGGGAGAAAGTTAAGGAGTGGAGGCATCCGACACCAGTGCAAGTACTAAATACATAAGTCTGAATGAATTCAAAACCCGAGCCCACCGCTGAAGAACTACGGACTGCAGACATGGAACGCAACAAGGTGGTGCGGCCAGGTCAGGTCAACCATATTGATAAATACACTGTGGCAATGGGCCACGAAGGAGCCGCAGTGGGAGTTGAACCACTATCTGAGCACGAGGCCCAGTCTCCGGATCCCTCCCTGAAAGACATCATGAGGGCGATCAAGGAACTACGTGGGACCCTGGTACCAAAACTTGATTCTGTCACTGAGGAGGTAAATCTGCTCAGAGCAGAGCAGACATCCGGAAAATGTCTGAGAAGGTGTCCGTGGCAGAGGCGAGCATTGCGGATTACAGTCCAAAACCAAACGTCTAGAAGAGCAGGTCTCAATGCTCACTAAGAATCAATCTGATATCTTTGTCCGACTTGAATAACAGGAAGGGAGAGCCCGACGGAACAATATTCGGGTGGCGGGGGTGCCAGAGGGTCTGGAAGGGCCATCAATGGACCTCTTCTTGGAGGACTTAATTCTGAATAAATTGACACCAAAGCGCATATCCTCATTCTTTTCCGTAGAACGTTCACACCGCGTGCTGGGAGGTAGACCTTGCCCAGAAGCAGCCCCACGCACGATCATAGCCCGGATATTGTATGTCAGAGATTGGGATGCCATCCTGTAGGTGGCGCACCAGCATGGAGACTTATGCCATTACCTGTTTTTCCCCAGATTTCACGCTCCATGTTCAGCGTCAGAGGCGTAGATTCGACGCAGTCAAGGGGGCACTATGCGAGAAAACCGTGAAATACATGATGCTATTCCTGGCAAGGCTCAAAATAATCTACGAGGGAAAGGCATACTTCTTTGATTCACCAGCAGAGGCAAGCGACTGGCTAGAGGGCTGGCACACTGTCGGACGAAAAGGAGGGAAAAGTCTAACACCATCTGCGGATGGGTGCACCGCGGAGGGACGGGAGATGGACTAAGTGCCACACAGCCCAGACCAGCGCCAACGAACAGATAAGTGACAAAATGGATGCTCACCCCAAGTATTGACACTTAATTGTCCTCTCCTGGGTTCGCCGTTTGGGGAGGGTGGGGAGGCTCTGGAACAACACTATAATGTTAAGGACCACCTTTGATACAGGGCACCAAAGAGACACTTGTGGTGTCACTATTGTTGTCCCCTCAGGGGGTCTGGAGTGTGAGCAGATGGACAAGGTTACTCTCCAGACATTTCAACAGGGTTTAGATGTATCCAACAGCATATTTATAGTACTTCATGCTGCAGACTGATACGCTGCCCCTTATTAATCTTTGTTATTACACAGTTTGGGCGACAAGCACTATACGTGTTTGGGAAGTGGGAAGTTTGCTACTCACCTAGCAGGGTTGCAGGGTTGGGGGAGTTGTGCACAATGTTTAGTTTTGTTATGTATGTTTGCATGCGCGCTCAGGACCACTGTAGCCGAACAGGTTGACACAAGACCATTCTGAGAGAGCGGGGGGATTAACACGAGTGAATTTCTTAACCCAACACCACGGAATACCTGGCTAGTATACAGGTATGGAGCTGGAATGTAAATGGTCTGGGAAACAAAATCAAGCACACCCTAGTCCTCCAACACATTAAGAGGCACTCCCTAGCTGTTGTATTGCTACAAGAGTCACACCTAAAGAGGAGCAAATGTAAAGCTCTAGATCGCTTCAGGTATAGGCTGGTGGCCCACTCTGGATACTCTACCAGGGCTTGGGGGAGGGAATCCTAGTTTGCAGTATGTTACCCCTGACTATAACAGATACTTGGACAGACGATGCAGGCTGCTGTGTGGCGGTAGCGGGTAAATGGGAGGGGCGCTTGTTTTATTTTGCTCGATATACATACCTCGAAGGCTTCACGATATTGCTTTCCTGAAGATCAGTTTGTTCCGAATCAAATTGCCCTAGGTTACCATATTGGTGGGAGGGGACACAAACGCTGTCATGGACCCGGAGCTAGATCGATCTGTTTTTCGAGTGGGCCAGAGGAGAGAGCGAGACCTGTTGGGCTTCCTGACGGCCATGGGCTTGATAGACCTGTGACTTGACCACCTCTTTACACGGAATGACAAAGTGGGAGAATTTGCAAACCCAAACATATGGCATTGGGTAACTCAAATCACTCCCCGGTGGGGTTGGTCATTAAGGGCCCGCTCTTACCAGGGCAGCATTCCTGAGGCTTAACCACTGGCACTTTCGGGATCCGGCACTTCGGGACCAACTCCGGGAGAGCTCGGAACTATACTTTAAGGAGAATGAGGAGACAGAAGATTCACACATAACTCTATGGGAGGCTTACAAACCAGTGCTGAGGGGACAGACACAGGCGCTAATTGGGGCCAAAAATAAGGAAGAGGAGCTACAAATTAGTTCTTTGGAGCTTGAGATAACTCGGATGGAGGGAGAGGAGGTAGTGGACACCTCTGAGTTGCACCACAGACTGGCACTGAGGCAGCGCGACTTACGAGCCCTGGCAGACAGTGAAGCGAGAGCATATGCTATGGCAACTCAGCATCGCCAACATGATGTGGGAGACAAAGCATGGAAACTCCTAGCATTGTTGGAGAAGCGGGATAGTGAACGGTCATGGGTGACAGGAGTGCGAGATAAAGCAGGGGTACTGAAAACAACAAGTACAGACATAGCGGAGGCCTTCGCCGCACATATAGAGGAAGTTTTGCCCACCCGTTTAAACTAGATCCGAGGGTGACTGTGAAGTACGACTGCAAAAACTCTCCCTACTCACACTAACTGAAGAAGCGCGTGATACATTCGATGCTGATCTCACAGAGGAAGAGCTGGGAGGAGCCCTGGCGCACCTCAATTCAGGGAAGGCAGAGAGCTCAAATGGACTCCCAGTTGGAAATATACAAAAGTCAGGCTTCCATAATAATACCACCACTACTAACTATGTTGGTAGAGGCGCAGGGACAACTCCCGTCGGGTCAGCATGCGGCCACAATTGTGGTGATACACAAGGCTGGGAAACCACCCGACCAATGCGCCTCCACTTCCCAATCCCTATGATCAATGTAGAGGCGAAAGTACTGAGGCATACAGGAATGTGGCTTGCTCCTGCAGTGAGGATTGCCAAAAGAAACATCGCAAGGAGGTGGGGAGCGCCTTTACTGCCGTCTCTGGGAGAGTGGAAACAGGACCTTGTCTGGTGTCAACGTGCTGAAGAAACAGTGTATGAAAGTAGGGGATGTGTCAAAAAGTGGGAGAAAATGTGGTCACCATGGCGTCAGCATAGAGCAATGTTGGGGGAGGAGTGATACGCATCAGTTGCGCCTTGTCGGGGGAGAGGGAGCGACCGATAAATTGGTGTTTTTGTCTACTGATTACACATAGGGCCTTCAGAGCCATGGACGGTACACAAGGATTAGTTACTTACCTGTAATCCTAGTTCTCTTCCAGGGCTATACTCATCAAAGTCATAAGCACTGAATTATCTCCACCCATAAGCGGGAACCCGGAACATATAGACTAATATATATATATGTGTAAAATATATAAAAAGAGTACATAGTACTAAAAGAATTATACACATGTATAACTAATAATATGCAGCCCTAACCATAACCAATAGGCTAATAAAGCCATAATTACATGCCTTCTGCAGAATGAAAATAATCTATAAAAACAAATGCACGAAAAGGACATGAGCCTTAAATGCATTCCACAGAAAACACCCTTTTATGTTCATCAAAGAACAGGTAATAAAAGGCAATAAGCCTAAGCAGGCTGCATAAATAAATAACATCCTTGTACAGAAAAGGAGACTGTCACCTCGCCTTTAAGGCCTCAGAGAATCTGAACACTTTGCCTTTAAGGCCTCCAGGAGAACCCTGCTCCCATCATGCCCCACAGGTGACAGTTAGGTCAGTTCTTTTGTACGGTATAGGAAACCTTGCAGGAACCTGCATACAGAATGCAATAACAACATATCAAAATACAATGCTACTGCTCGCCCGGGAGGCGGGAGGGTGCTTATGACTTTGATGAGTATACCCCTGGAAGAGAACTAGGATTACAGGTAAGTAACTAATCCTTCTCTTCCAGGGGATACTCATCAATAGTCATAAGCACTGAATAGAGTAGAAAGCTCATACCCACTACCAAGCGAGCGAGCAGAAAGTAAAGATTAAATCACTTTGACACATATATCTCAGCTATTATTAGCAAACAAGTTTCTTAGTGATGCCTGCCCAACCTGAGCATCTGCCTGCATGTCTGAATCAAGACAGTAATGGCGAGTAAAAGTATGGACTGAACGCCATGTAGAAGCCTTACAAATTTCTGCCATAGTAACATTCCTAAGGAGAGCTGTGGTAGAAGCTTTCTCCCTCGTAGAATAAGCCTTTGGCCTTCCTGACAAAGACCTGTTAGCTAATTGATAAGCTAGTACGATGCAAGAAACAATCCACCTAGATATGGATCTTTTGGAAGCTGCGGACCCCGTGTTATTAGGACCATAGTTAACAAACAAACGGTCTGTCTTTGTTCTGTCCAAATAAAACTTGAGAACTCTCTTAACCCCTTCGACGCTCATGACGAGCTGGGCTCGTCATGCAGTAGCCTCCTGCTACGCTGATGACGAGCCCAGCTCGTCATGAAAAGGGGCATCTGCAGATTTCCAGCACAGGGGAAAAATCCCCATAGCGTTCAAGGTGTTAAAATCTAAATGATGGAGAGATCTTTCTGGAGGATTTGTAGGATTTGGAAAAAAAAGTCGTTTGTCTGATTAATGTGAAAATCAGAAACAACCTTGGGTAGAAAAGCAGGATGTGTTCTGAGTACTACTCTATTAGCATGAAACACAGTGAAAGGTTCCTTACAACACAGCGCCTGGCTCTCGCTCACTCTGCGGGCAGAAGTAATGGCTACCAGGAATGCAACCTTCCAAGTTAAATGTTGTAAGGAAGCTTTGTGAATAGGCTCAAAAGGAGCACCCATTAACTTAGTCAATACCACATTAAGGGAGAAGGTGATCTGACTGGAGGATACACCTTTCTTAGGCCTTCCAGAAAATCTCTCACCACCGGCATCCTAAAGAAAGAAGTCTGGTTAGGTGATTTTCTGTAGGGGGTGATTGCTGCAAGATGCACTTTAATAGAGTTAAACTGAAGGCCAGACTTCGCCAAATGCAGCAAATAAGGCAAAATCACCTGCTATTGACCTTGGACAGGGTCATGTCCCTTGTCCATACACCACAGGAAGAATCGCTTCCATTTAAAACTTATGAATTCCTTGTCGAAGGCCACTTCGCCTCTTTAAGGATATGCATACAGTCTGGATTCAACTGCAAGTGACCATACTGGATGACTTCAGGAGCCACGCTGCCAGGCGTAGGGAGGACAGGTTGGGGGGGGGGAATACTCTCCCCACCTGCTTGGATAGAAGATCCGGGCGACATGGCAACCTCCTGTGTGGCACTTCCGACAACTGAAGGAGGTCTGGAAACCACCACTGGCGAGGCCACTCCGGAGCAATAAGAATCATCCTGGAGTTGGTTCTGTACATCTTGTTGATCACTGTTGGTATCAATGGGGTCGGTGGAAAAGCGTACAGTAAGTTCTGACACCAATCTTTCAAAAGGGCATTCCCTTGAGATCCGACCTGGGGAAACCTGGATGAGAAGAAGGGGCATTTTGCGTTTCCCGCGTCTGCAAACAGGTCGATGTCTGGAGTTCCCCATGCTTGAAAAATACTGTCCACGACTTCGTTATTGAGGACCCAATCGTGAGTCCCTGCTGAGGAAATCCGCTTGAGAATTGAGGGAGCCCGGCAGATGAACAGCTACTATCGACAAGTCCCTTGCCAGTAACCAGTTCCATATGGTCTGGGCCTCCATGGAGAGGGTCCTTTACCGGGTACCCCCCTGTTTATTTAAATAATACATTGTTGTTATATTGTCTGTTTGAATCAGAAGGTATCGAGACTTGAAAGATGGAAACAGGGACTTGAGAGCTAGATGTACTGCTCTGAGCTCTTGCAGATTGATGTGATAGCCCCTTTCGGATTCTGACCATAGCCCTTGTACTTGCAGAGGGCCCATATGAGCACCCCAAGCCTGGAGAGAGGCATCTGTGATCAAAGTCTGAGTAGGAGGATCTTGATGAAACGGCACTCCTTTCATTATGTGCGACCTCTCCATCCACCATCGCATGGAATCCTTGGCTGTCTGATGAAGGATTATCTGATCCTCCCAGCACCCCGACCTCTGCATCCACTGATCTTCTAAGCACTGCTGTAGTGGAGGCATGTGCAACCTTGCGTTTGGTACTATAAAGATGTACAACGCCATTGACCCTAGTAGAGAGGACACCTGGCGAACTGTCGGGAAACTGGTATGAAGAAGAGACAGACATTTTGTCCGCATTGATAACCACCTCTCCTCCGAAAGACACACGTTTACTTTTTCTGTGTCCAAGAAAAAACCTTTTGGATTTATGGAAGGTGGTGGTTTTTTGAATTTGAGGAGGTATCCGTTCAGAACGATGTCGATGACCCACCTGTCCTTTGTCAATCTTTTCAACTCGTTCAGATATAATGCAATGCTTCCTGCTACCGGAGTGGACAACAGCCTTGGAGGAAGTTCCGTCTCATTGTTTCTGAGGTTGTTTTGAAACTGTAGACTGCTGTCTGTTTCCACCTCTGCCTCGCCCAGCCCTGCGTTGTTAAACTGCGACCTCTGTTGAGACTGGCCCTGGTTTTGCGAAGACCAGTTCAACGTTTGCCCACGCTGTCAAAACTACCTCTTGTCGTAGGGACGAAAGTGACGGTGAAACTCCTTTTTTTTGTAGGCCAACAGCCTTTAGAGTATCCAGTTCAGCCTTCATTTTGGCCATCTCATCGTCTGCATGAGATCCAAACAACGTTGTTCCATTGAAAGGCAAATTAACTATTTTCCTTTGGGCATCAGGCTTAAGGCCCGTGAGGCGAAGCCATGCTGACCGTCTGGAACAGATGCCATGGGCATAACCATGAGCTGCTAAATCCGCAGTCAGCAGCCGTAATAATAATTTGGTTGGCAACCAAACCACCTTCTTCCACAATCTCTAAGAAATCTTTCTGATCCTCCTAAGGCAATTTTTCAGCAAATCTCGTCAGAGAGTTCCATAAAAGACGGTCGTAGCGACCCAGCAGAGCCGCTGCACTCGCCACTCTCATAACAGAACCAGCCGTATTACACATTCTCCGCCCCAAGGAGTTCATGTTCTTGCTGTCCTTTTCTGGTGGAGCAGATGAAATGGAAGTAGCAGAATGTGCCTTCCTGGCCGTTGCCACAATGAACGAATCCAGTGGTGGGTCAGTACGTAACATTAAGGGATCCTGATCTGGAGCTTTATATTTCTTTGCGATTCTAGAGGGCCCCGAGCCCACTGTAGCAGGTGTTAAAAATGTCTTCATTGCTGACCGGTAGTCTTGAACATTCCAGAGCAAGAGGTCTATCACCCGCTCTGGGCTGCATTTCCAATGACGGATGCTCTCCAACTATCTAGGGGACATGCCAACAGGAGGTGATTTGCGCACCGGAGAGCCCTCCGGGGTTACCTGGACAATTTGTATCCCCATCGCCGACGAACTCCTTATAGACTGTGGAGATCTAAACATCGGTCTATTTGCTTCTTCCCCAGGAACCAATTGCCTGAACCAGAATGCGCCGCCAAAGAAGATGCCTGATGAGGAGAGGCTCTGACAGATGGAGATCTGTTCGAAGAAGCCCTCGACGTCGGATCTTCCTGCGGCACCATGGTTGGTCAGTTGGTGTCCTCGACGTCGGCTCCGACCTTGACAAAGACCAGTGACGGGTCCGAGAGGTCGATCTAGAATGTCTCGACGCCGACCTTGGAGCGGGTGGCGGAGACCTCGACGACGATTTTCTCGACGTCGGTAGACTTTTCAACGTCGAACGAGGCTTTTCATGCCTCGAGCCCGAAGCATGTCTCGACGTCGACCCATGCCTCAACGGCGACCTTGATCTTCTTCTCTTCTCAGGTCTCGACGTCAATCTACTCCTAGCCTTCGATGTCGATCTACTTTCACCCTCGGTGCCGGCTTCAATGCAATCAACACCACATGCCTCGACGTCGAAAAGCTTCTCGTCGGCGATCTTGACCTCGGTTTCGTAGTCGACTTGCTTCTTAAAGGTGATGTCTTCGATGCCGGTTTACCTCTTTCCACTGGTCTCGACGTCGACAAACCTGAGGGCGATCTAGACTTCGACGTCGATCTTACTTTTTCACTCGCCCTTGATGGTACCTCATGACACCTTTTCTTACTCCTACCCTCAGGAGAAGCAGATCTTCGACGTTTTGTAGTAGAGGAGGGCCTTCCAGATGAGATTCCACTTCTAGCACCCTTCTCATGATGTTTCTCCCTCTCCATAAGCCCCGGAAGACGAATTTTCTCTCTTTCCTTCAGAGTCCTTCTGGAAAGTTTAAGGCAGTGGTAACATTTCTCTACATCATGTGTGGAAGGCAAACAAACCCCACACACAGAATGAGGATCTGTTTTGGACATCTTCTTCCCACAGGAAGGACACTTGTAGAATAACTGACTAAAGATTATCTATGAATTAGTCAGAAAAGATTAAAAAATACCACCAACAGTCACAACTGTCGAAAAAAGTAGGAAAAAAACAAATTCTGACTGAAAAACAATTAAATTCAGAAGAGCTCAAGTTCCAGGTTCCTCACAGAACAAGCCGGGAAAAAAAACTGACCTAACTGTCACCTGTGGGGCATGATGGGAGCAGGGTTCTCCTGGAGGCCTTAAAGGCAAAGTGTTCAGATTCTCTGAGGCCTTAAAGGCGAGGTGACAGTCTCCTTTTCTGTACAGGGATGTTATTTATTTATGCAGCTTACTTAGGCTAATTGCCTTTTATTACCTGTTCTTTGATGAAAATAAAAGAGTGTTTTCTGTGGAATGCATTAAAGGCTCATGTCCTTTTCTTGCATTCTTTTTTATAGATTATTTCCATTCTGCAGAAGGCATGTTATTATGGCTTTATTAGCCTATTGGTTATGGTTAGGACTGCATATTATTAGTTTATACATGTATATGTGTATAATTCTTTTAGTACTATGTACTCTTTTTATATATTTTACACATATATATGTATTAGTCTATATGTTCCGGGTTCCCGCTTATGGGCGGAGATAATTCAGTGCTTATGACTATTGATGAGTATCCCCTGGAAGAGAACCTCATACCTCTCCTACAAGAACATTGTTGTGATACAAAAAAATGTCAACCATGTAAAAATGCATGTCATTACTGTAATGTATGGTCCCTTGAGCAAGTTAATTAAAAGATTTATAAAACAAAAATTCAAAAAAATATTCATTTTTTTTCCTAGTTGCGAATTATCATTGCCTCCAAATAGTAGTTTAGGTAGGTCACGTTTTCATTTTGTTGCACAGGGGTACGTAAGGAAAATGGATTTAGTTACGCTTGTTCAGCACAGTTTTATTTTGTGAGCCAGAGAGCAAGCAAAGAAAACGTAAGTAGATTAAGATGTATTCTATTTGTTATGTATTTGTTTATAAGTTTCCATAGCATGTGACCATAAATGAGTCTTTCAATTGTTTATGTAGATAATATGAAACTTTTCATATGCAGTCTGATTCATTTTTGGGCTTCCTTGCTACTTTTAGGAGTAGTACTGTGCTACACTTATACCACCCTTATAACTTCATAAGCACTTCACAACAGTACTTGCAATAACAAAAAGAATCATCTGCATGGTCTGATGTATATTGTTGAGAAATGTCATTACAATCTGTTCGTGTTTTGCTGCTACGTGAAATACAAAAGTCTATGTAAAATGCATTCGAGAGCACATATTTTTGGATCCCCTTTTGTCTTTGCACCGTGGCGCCAAACTTTCAATCCTTTGCCAATGTACTGGGTGCAATAAGTCAGCAAAGTTTTGCGAAGATTTGTCAAACACGTGCACAGTTATTAAGGGACAAAAATCGGAGGAATTCCGATCTCTGGTAACCCTAACTATAACTACAGAGTGGCTATAGCATACATGGATCAGCACTACAAGCAAAGTGCCTGACTCCTGACAGATGCAGTGGCTATCAAAGAGAACCTCCGCCTGTCATAGGGCACCATGCAGAAAGGGGACACAATATGCAAGAGGTAAAAGTTATGGGGCACCAAGCTGGGTGTTGTGACGTTGGATGGTTTCTCAAGTCTAGATGAAAATTTGTTTTTAAGTGCAGCAGGTGGCTTCAATTAAATCACACCTCTTGGGCACTGAGGTCATGGCGCAGACAGAGAAGTGTCACCAAGCTGTGAGGTTACCTACAGAAGCAGGGACTGTGGTGGAGATTAGGTAACTGCCTCGGCATCTCTGGGTGTTGGATACCCAGTTCCCATATCTAGGAGCTTAAAACTGCATTTGGAGTAGAAATGCTATCAGGTATATTGGGGGCACTTTCTTGAAGTCGCGAGATCTCTCATACATTGAACCTGGTTCTTTAAGGATGATTGTTCCTCCTTCACACAGTTGCCAGGAATTTATTGTGATGACCATTTATTTGTATTTAGTTTATTTCATAAGTTTTATAGAGCGCTAGCTAGACCTGACGGTATTAGAGCGCTTTACATAAAATGAGAAATAGAACATAGCTTTACAAAGGATGCATAAAATGAGAAATACAATAAAGTAGCTCTGTATATGATACTAGACACTTAGATTCAAGAGAAAGCATAAAAAGGAGACAAAGAGAATCAGTAAGCAAAAAAGGTGTGTTTACAGTATGCGGAAAAGTTAGAACAACATAAATGAAAGAGGGAATGACCTACTAGACTGCTGAAACAATTAAATAACCAACTATCACAAACGGTTGAGTCATAAAGAGAGAAAGCTATTGGAGCATAGTGCAGCTGGCATGTGTGGTAAATTATTTGTTGAGGAGGAGTTTCAGTTCCATTTTGAAGCAGGAGAAGGAGGGGTTGCATAGGAGATCTCTAGGGAGTGCGTTCCATATCCTGGCTGTATTTCCAGAAAAAGTGCGGGTCTGGGTGGTTTTCCATTTCAGTTTGGGAGGTATGAGAAGTGATCTGGAGCTTCTCAGAGTTCTGGTTCTTCCTGTTTTCGTAAGTTTATTGTCTAGATAGTTGGGGGTATGAGTGTAAAGGGCTCTGTGGGTGATGAAGGCAGTCTTGTAAATACATCTTCCTTCAATGGGAAGCCAGTTGAGGATCTTGAGGCCTGGTGTGATGTGTTCAAACCGTTTAAGACCTAAGAGTCGGGCTGCCAATTTTTGGACCGGCCTGAGGGTAGAGGTGAATTTTCGCCGTCCCTGCTAAGATGGCGTTCCCATAGTACAGTTTAGAGAGGACTAGAGATTGTACTACTGTCTTGAAATCATCAGGGGGATCGAATTGTTTAATTGTCTTGATGTGTTTTAGTGTGTAAAGCACTCCTTTGGCTGAGATTTTGATGTGATCATTCATTGACAAGTTATTGTCCAAGGTGATGCCTAAGGACTTTACAGAGTTGGACAGGGTGAGGGAGGAAGTAAGGGCATCCAGGTTCTTGAGCCCGTCTTGGATTGGTAGGTGGTTACTTTCAGCGGAGAACAGTATTAATTTATTTTTGTTCGGATTCAACTTTAAGTAGGTCGAATTAACCCAAAGTTTGTATCTTGGTTAGTGTGGCATTGAGGTGTAGGATGTCACTAGGTAACTAAGTAATTTGATTTTGTAGTAGAGTTGTGTGTCATCACCATATAGGTGATATTTGACCCCTGCTTGCTTCAGGATGATTGTAAGGGGTTCCATGAAGAGACTGAAGAGGAAAGGGGAGAGAATTGAGCCTTGGGGTACACCAAGATTAGCTCATGTGGGTTTGGAGAGACAGTAGTTGATTTTAACTTGTTTAGATCGGTGTTGAAGGTAAGATGTGAACCATTTTATTTAGTACTGTGCCAATAAAACCAGAGCAGATCTTAAGTGTCTCAAGTAATGCTGAGTGATTTACGGTGCTGAAAGCCGCTGATAGGTCAAGAAGGATGAGTAAATTGGCTTCAACTTCATCTAAGGCTCTGTGGATGTCATCTGAGATATTGAGCATGGCAGTTTCTGTGTAATCCTGATTGGAAGGTTGGAAGCGACTTAAAAATATGTGGCATCAATCGGAATATAGTGGATGGGATGAGTCACCGTCCTCGAAATGATTATCTCAAAAAAGTCGCCACATTACGGTCGGCCAGTTGTGAATCTTCTGATTGAAGCTCCGAGTGGGACGCTGGATTTTTACAGCCTACAGATTCACAACTGGCCGACCGTAATGTGGCTGCGTTTTTGAGATAATCATTTTGAGGACGGTGACTCAGCCCATCCTCTATATTCCGATTGATGCCCCATATTTTTTAAGTCGCTTCTGCATCAGCTACATGCTCTGTGTTTTCATTCCATGATCCACGACACTACGCCCCACCCCCCTCCTGAGGAAGACCCCCCCTGTAAGGCTCCATCACTGCCTACGTTATCGTGAGTCGAAAAGTCGACAACCTGTCCACTTACCAGCTTCTACCCTTAACATGATATTTACTGTAATTTTTGGAAGCATGGTGTTTTTTATTTGAACTTGAAGTCGTTCATGTTTTATGTATCTGGCTTTTTTCATAAGCCGTGTCTATATAATTTTTTAATAAGGTCTCTTCACCGTCATTGTCTCACTACCCTCAACCTTGCACTACTCCTTCCACTGACATCCTCCCCAACCCTTTCCTTCCGGGGCACTATTTGTGATGACGTTGATATGCCTTTTTTGTGTATAATATATTTTGGTTGATACATTGTGATTACATAACAATGTCTCCTTACACATTTGTTTTTATATGTCCTTAATTTATAGTAAGAAGTCCTTGTTTGTATATAATACTACGTTCTGGGACCCTTCTCTCTCATACTGTTTACTGTACACAGGGCTGGACAAGCGAAATGACATCTTTTACTAAGGGTGGGCTACATGATCCAATACAGTTTTAAAAGAAAAGCACATCCCATAAGAAGGAAGCTTAAGAAATACGGATTAGTTACTTACCTGTAATCCTAGTTCTCTTCCAGGGGTATCCTCATCAAAGTCATAAGCATTAGAATATTCCCGCCCATGCGCGGGACCCCAGAAACACTATATTATATGTGCCCCACATATATATATATATATATATATATATATATAAAACCAAGCAATTGCAGCCAAATTCACAATAGAGCTGGATTATGCTGTAAAGAATTTCTACCATACATGAAACATATGCATTAGAAATATGAAAAACAACACCAAAGATTGTTTTGAAACTGTTTTAATGCTGAAAAAGCAGTAGAAATTCTTATTATATCCTGAAAGCATAGAAAGCTCCCAGGCTGCATTGCAAACACACAGTCTAAAAAGACTGAAAAGCTAACCTGTAGCTGCATGCTACAAAAAACTGATACCGTGCCTTTAAGGCACACATGACCCCCAGTATCCCATCATGCCTCAGGGGTGACAGTTGTGTCAGTTGTTCTTTTCGGAGACTGAAAAACCATGGAAACAAATAGGTTAACAATATCTCCAAATTAATAAAGATCCTATGCCCGGGGAGGCGGGAGGGTTGCTTATGACTTTGATGAGGATACCCCTGGAAGAGAACTAGGTTTACAGGTAAGTAACTAATCCTTCTCTTCCAGGGGATCCTCATCAATAGTCATAAGCATTAGAATAGAATAGCGAGCCTCATCTCATCTCCCTGCGGGCAAAGGAGTAACAATACAGTAATAACATTACTAAGCCTAGAAAAACTAAGCTTGAACAGGCCGCAGGCTACCCAAATAGATTCCTCAAAGAGGCTTGTCCTACTTGAGTATCAGTCTTGGAATCAGATTCTAGACAGTAATGCCTTGTAAAGGTATGAACTGATCTCCAGGTTGCAGCCTTGCAAATCTCTGACATAGGGACATCATGCAGGAAAGCTACTGTGGCCGCTTGTGAGAAGTTGGCCTGATGTATGATGTCTCCAATTCTGGGGGCACCTTGTATCAGTCCAAACAATCCCTTATGGTGGTGGTTGTAAGTCAACCTTAAAAGACAAGCTATCCTAATGGTAGCATGGACTAAGCAGCCTAAAGGCTTAACTCAAGAGGGCATGTGAAGCCAGCTGTTTTACCATATGCTATCCTGTAATATCAAATGAAAGGACACCACACAAGTTATATATTATAAAAATATATGTATTTATTACTAGAATAATCCCCTGTACTCTTTATGAGTATAGAAGCACAAGAGTTTAAACAAAAGCACAGTATAACATATGAAAGTTGCACAATTATGGATAGGGCCGGTGGCCATTCAAACCATATATGAAAAAAGTGGTATAAGTATCACCTTTCGAACTGTGGTAAGGCCTGGGGCCTTGGGAATCGCTGGGACTACACTGGACTAACAGTAGTTAGGACAGGAGTAGCCCGCGGGAATCTGGTGCAGCGCTAAAAGCACACGCATGCACCAATGTAAAGTCAATGGTGCGTAAAAGTTACAAAGTTACTGTTTTAGGAGTCTTCCGACTGGAATAGAATGACCACACTTTAAACTAAGACACTAAAGGTGTAAACCACTTCAGGAGCACCGGCGTTCATGAGTTACCTCACCCACAGGAAGCGGGTGCATAAGTACCAAAGCATGTCGGGTTTCGTCGTGCAGTTCTATGGGGCCTGGAGATGAAGATGCTGAAGCGGTCAGGAGAGAAGAGTCCGGTTGGATCCAAGGGTGGATCGAAGATGTAGAGTACCTGAAAGCAGAGGGGACAGAGTCTGGGTCACTGACCAGTGACCAGGAAGGAACCAGGCGATGTCGGGCGCAATCAGGTGGTTGTCGAGAAGCTTGTCTCCGCTGCCACGTGGACTGTGGGGCTCCGAGGATGTCCTGGAGTGAATCACGAGCTGTCCCGCGAAGGCTCTCGCTGTCAGTGGTGTCGGCTTCCGGATTGGAGTTAACAAGCCTTGGCAAGTGCAACCCACGCAGGACTGGAAGATCGCTTCTTTCTCGGACCAGCGAGGTCAGAGGGGTTGCTCCTTTTCAGGGGAGCGAGGGCCAGTCTGGAGCAACCAGACTAGCAGAGCAAATTCAAAGGTTCGTCGGTACTGGGGCCACTAGCCAACGGGCAAGAGACCGGACCAACGCGTCGAGCAGGAAAATGCAAAAGGGCCCCAGCACTCGGTGAGTGTGGAGGGGAGATCTTCGGTGCAAAAGCTGCTCGGGGCTGGGGCTTCTCAAACCCCAATGCACAGCTTCGAGGAAGCCTCGGGAGCTGCACGGTCAGCACTTCGTAGTTTTTCCAAGATGGCCGGCTCCACGTCGCCTCTACGGGTCTCAGATTCGCTGGGACTGTGGATCGGGCTGCTGGAAGTCAGGGAAGCTGGGTCTTGTCGATCTCTGTCGCTCGGGTTCCGGCGGGAACTGCAACAAAGCAAACGGTGAGGCGCTGGATGGTGCCTGTTTGCACAGGCTGGTCACTCCTTGACCACAAGGGAGATTCTTCAGTCTTCTACGTCGAGTAGGATGTCGAAGGGTCCAGAGTTTCGTTTCATAAGTTTCAGTCAGGATAATCTAACTTGGAATGGGACCAGCTCCTACCTTTATCCTGCTAAAGGGGGCTGTACTAGTGACTACGTCCCTCCCATGGGTGGGACCAGGAAGGGGGGTGGTTACACCCGTTATCCTTTGCCCGGTTTCGCGCCAGAGCTGGGGCTGGAGTGCCCCAGCAACTGGTTTGAACCGGGGTATGCACAGGGACACCTTGTGTGCCCCAGGCATGTCTCATTCCTTTCAGCCCTCCCTACCTCAATACACAAAATCCTGTCTGGGGTGGTGCTAGCACCTCCCAAGGCAGGAAACCCTTTGTCCAGGCCTCCCTCGCTGGAAGGACTCCCAGCAGCAGGAGGTCAGACTTGTGTCTGTGGTGGCAGCATCCATTTTGTGATGCTGAGGCTCTGTTTAACTTTAACCGGGGTTCACAGTTACATACATGTTGTGTCCCTCTAAAAGGGTGGAATGCTACCCCCTTTGCCAGAACTGGCGAGGGGGTAGTATTCCAATTCGTATGACACCTTACTCGACATGTTTTGATAATGCTATATCAAAGTTAGCAATAACCGCGAGGATTATAATGCATTTAAGAGTATATGGTATAGCGTTATCATGGAAACAGCTAAAGGACTTGGTTCCGAAAGCTGCAGACAGGCTCAGCTCATGCTAGAGCACCATCTCACATAATTCCAAGCACTCTGCCTTCAGGATTGATAAGGCCTGCCATAGGAGTGACTGATAGGAGTATATTTGTCCATTTTTGGGTTAGATATAGGTATACTATATCTACAGCAAAGGGTGATTACACCACCTTGCCCCAGCTGTCTTAGCAGCCAGTTGTGTCAGTTTAGGTGGCCAGCCAGGGGTGGCATAATACATGCTGCAGCCCCTGGTAGGCCTTGGGTACACCTATGCCCTGGGTACCTAAGGTACACTGTACAGGGGCTGATAAGGGGACCCAGCATCCAATTAGGTATGTACCTAAGGTACATGGAGTCCATTTTATCAGAGAGAGCAGATAGCCTGGGGTCCTGAATAGCAGTATCCCAGGCCAACTAAGTCGAAAACCAGCTAAACACTAGGCAAAAAGTTGGGGGTAACCATAGTCAGATATCCACCTTCCTACACCGCTCTCCCCCTAGTAGAGTGTGCTTTAGGTGACAAAAGTAAGGGCTTGCCTGCAAGCTGATAAGCCAATTTAATACAGGAGACGATCTATCTGGAGATGGATCTCTTGGCAGCTGGAAAGCCCATTCTCAGTGGACCACAGTTGATAAACAATTGGTCCGTCTTACTACTCCCTTTGGTCTTTTCCAAATAAAATTTAAGGACTCTTTTGAGATCTAAAGAGTGCAGCGACCGCTCAGCCGGGGTCGTAGGGTTTGGAAAAAAGAAGGAAGAGAAATAGACTGATTTATATGAAAATCAGAGACAACCTTAGGTAAAAAGGAAGGATGTGCCCTTAAGACTACTCTGTTGTGATGGAAAACAGTGTAGGGTTCTTTTGTACACAGCGCTTGTATCTCACTTACTATGCGCGCTGATGTAATTGCAACTAGACAAGCGGCCTTCCACGATAGGTGTTGCAAGGAAGCTCTGTGGATGGGTTCAAAGGGTGGGCCCATCAACTTAGACAACACTAGGTTTAATTCCCACTGAGGAGAAGGGTTTCTAACAGGGAGGTACACTTTCTTCAACCCCTGTAAGAAGTCCTTGACCACCTCCATCTGGAAGAAGGAGGGCTGAGTAGGAGACTTCCTATAAGCCGTAATGGCCGAGAGGTGCACCCTGATCGAAGCATATTTAAGACCAGATCTTGCTAGGTACAGCAGGTAAGGCAGAATCACATCCTCCTGTGCTGATGAGGGATCAAAGTGACGTTCTCTGCACCAAAGAAAAAACCTCTTCCACTTAAACGCATAAGACGTTCTTGTGGAGGGTCGTTTCACTTCCTTTAAAATATGCATACAATCAGGTGGCAAATTTAAATGTCCGTATTGTAGGACCTCAGGAGCCATGCTGTTAAGTGCAGTGAGGGAAGGTTGGGATGAAGAATCCTCCCCCCCCATCTTGGTCAGCAGGTCCGGCCTGCAGGGCAGTCTCCTGGGTGGAAGCACCGACAGCTGTAGAAGGTCCAGGCACCACCACTGCCGAGGCCAGTTTGGGGCTACCAGGATCATGGTCATGCTGGATCTGATGAGTTTGGACACCACCTTCGGAATCAGGGGCAGAGGAGGAAATGCGTAAGCAAATGTCCCTGACCAGTCCATCAAAAGGGCATTCCCCCTTGTCCCTGGACGGTGGAATCTGGACGCGAAGGCGTGGCATTTTGAGTTTTCATCGTCCGCGAACAGATCTATTTCTGGACGATCCCAGCGATGGAAGAGGTCTGCCACCACCTCGTCGTGCAGAACCCAGTCTGGCTGATCTTTGAAGTGCCTGCTGAGTGCGTCGGCCTTGATATTTAGCTCTCCTGGGAGATGCACCGCTACTACTGTGAGGTTCCGGGCGAGCAGCCAGTGCCAGATGACTTGTGCCTCCAGAGAGAGAGGACGTGACCGAGTTCCGCCCTGCTTGTTCAGGTAGAACATGGTCGTCGTGTTGTCCGTTTGAATCAGGACTGAGTGTGATTCGAGTGCAGGAAGGAAGGACTTCAGAGCCAGATGGACTGCTCGAAGCTCCATCATGTTGATATGGTAAGTCTGTTCTTTTGCTGACCACCTTCCTTGAATCTGCAGACACCCCATGTGTGCTCCCCAGCCTTGGAGAGACGCGTCTGTGACTATAGACTGTGTCGGGAGAGGTTGGTGAAAAGGCACTCCCACCAGAAGGTTGCGAGGGTGAGTCCACCATTTGATGGAGGTCTTCGTCACCTGGGAAAGATTGATCCGGTCTTCCCAGCGCCCTGTCGACTGAACCCATTGATCCTCCAGAGCCTGCTGCAATTGTCGCATCCTCAGCCTGGCGTGAGGAATCAGGAAGATGCAGGATGCCATGGAACCCAGCAGAGACTCTACTTGACGCGCTGTTGGATTCTGGGACTGTAGTAGAACTCTGCACTTCTGCTGCAACGAAAAGAGTCTCTCATCCGAAGGATACGCTTTTCCCAATTTTGTATCCAGAACGGAGCCCAGGTAGTGAATGGATTGGGTTGGTAGTTGTACTGACTTCTCTATGTTGACGTGGAGGCTGAGCCTGTGCAATTGTAGCAGGCAAAGGTGGAAGTCGTTCTCTACCTGTTGAGGAGATGGGCCTTTTAGGAGCCAGTCGTCTAGGTAGGGATAGACGAAAAGTTATTTTTTGTGCAGGAAGGCTGCCACCACTGCCATGCATTTGGTGAAGACTCTCGGCGCTGACTTTAGCCCGAAAGGCAGGACCCTGTACTGGTAGGGTTTGCTGCCCACCAGAAACCTTAAGAACTTCCGATGTCGCATGGCAATTGGAATGTGGAAGTAGGCATCTTGCAAGTCCATCGAACACATCCAATCTCCTACTTGCAGATGTGAACATATTTGGTGAAGAGCAAGCATGCGGAACTTCTCCTTGACTATGTTTTTGTTCAGAACACGAAGATCCAGGATGGGCCGGAACTTGTTTTCCTGATCCTTTTTGGCGACAAGAAAGTATCTGGAGTAGACTCCTTTTCCCCTTTGTGTGGGAGGCACCTCTTCTATAACTCGTTTTTGGAGAAGAGCCTTCACCTCTTTTCGGAGCAGATCGAGTTGCTGCGGACGAGATTTCTTTGGGGGAATGTCCTGTTGAGGCGCACGGAAACGAAGAGCATATCCATTGCGCAGTGTATTCAGCACCCACCGATCGTTCGTGATGCTGCCCCACTCTGCCAGATGTTTTGAAACACTTACTCCCACTGGAGTGGACAACGGCGCCAGAGGAAGCCAGTGCTCATTGTTTTCCTCCTCTCGTAGAGGTAGAGGACTGCTGGTGACCTCCTCTACCTCGGCCGGCTTTACCACCCCGAAACTGGGTCTTGCCCTGGGTCTTGTTTTGGGACCACTGAGGGGTTTTGAACCCTCTGTTGAGCGCCTCTGCCTTTGTTGGTCTTGAAACGGCGTTTAAACTCTTTCTTTTTTTTCTATGCCGACTGCCTTGACGGTGTCGAGCTCGGCTTTCATCCGACTCATCTCGTCGTCTGTGTGCTGGTCAAAGAGAGATGATCCGGTAATCCGGTAAACGGGAGGGTCAGAATGCGCTGTTGCGCGTCGGGCTTGAGGCATGTCAGGCGCAGCCACGATGAACGTCTGGCACATACCCCATGGGCATATGTATGACCCGCCAGTATTTCTCCATCTGCAGCAGTGCTAATTATCTGGTTAGCCACCAGACTTCCTTCCGTCAGGGTCTCCTCGAAGTCTTGTTGCTCCTCCTTAGGCAATTTTGATTTAAACCGCTCCATTGAGTCCCATAAGGCTCTATCGTACCTGCCTAAGAGCACAGCCGCGCTAGAAACCTTCAGCGTCGAAGCGGCACAACTGCAGCCCTTGCGGCCCCACGAGTCTTGCAACTTGTTGTCCTTATCAGGAGGAGTTGAGGAGGAGGGAGAGACTGAGTGGGTTTTTCGTGCTGCCGCCACGACTACTGAGTCGGCGGGCGGGTCCGCTTTCACAAAGATCGGGTCAGAGGGTGCGGCCTTCTTTTGGATGTGAGCCGGCTCCGCTTTTACCGATGCTGGAGCCAGGAACACATCATTGACAGGATCCATGATCCCTGGGACCAACGGTAACAGTGGACAAGACCCCGACTTTTGGTGAAGAGTCTCAAAGATCACTGTCCTGGAAACCTGTGGCACAGACAGCTCGATGTTTAATTTCAGTGCACCCCTCTGTAGGACATCATGATAGGTGTTGATATCGTCCACCGGGGAAACCCTAGACACAGGGCTATCAACCAAAGTGGGGGAGTAATCCCGTATGGAAGAGCGGGTAGAGGAGGTAGGAGAAGTAGCTGGTGTTAGAGCTCTCCTTTCGCAAGATCTTCTGGCGGGTTCCTCCCGTCTAGGGGAACGAGTGTGCCTCCTCTCGTGAGACCTCCCTGAGCGTTCTTCTCGTGCAGGGGAACGAGATGCAGCTAGCCTCACAGGTGATCTTTCTCTGTGCCTGGGAGGGCTGCCACTGTCCACTTCCTCAACCAGTCTTTGTAGAGGAGATCTGTGTACTGGGCTGACATATTCCTGCAGCCGTCTTGTAGCCCCTGAGTCTCGCCAACCGTGCAGAGGCTTATACCATCTGGGAGACAACTGCACACAATCAGTGGGAGGTCTGCGGGCAGGACTTCTAGATCTGCGGGCAGGACTTCTGGATCTTGACGGGGATCTGGAAGAGCCAGAAGAGTGACGGGAGGCTGATTCAGTCACTAGGATCACTGAACCATCCCTGGATCTCGTAGCCGAGTGTCTCGACGTCGCCCTGGACCGTTCATGGTGCCTCGACGTCGAATGCTCTGAAGACTCCGAGCGATGATGACCTCTCGACATCGACCGGCGCTGCCCCGCCGCCGACGGAGTCCTTTCCTTCGAGGCCGACTCTCTCTGTGGCGCCGGTGGATAAGGCAATCTCGACGCCATATGCCTCGAAGGCGAACGGCGTGAGGAATGGTGGTCTCTCGACTTCGAGCGGCGTTGTGTGGCCGACGACGGAGCTTCCTCTCTTGACGTCCAATGTGTACGTGACATCGGCGGAGGGGTATTGGTCGCTCTCGACGCTGAACGTCGACGAAGATCTCCTCCTCGACGCCTGGTTGTCGACGGCGGAGGACTTGGGGCTCTGGACGTCGGTCGCCTGGTTGACGTCAGTGGAGGAGTCACACTCTCGACGCCGGTCGTCGCCTGGTTGACGACGGCGGAGGTGTAACGCCCCTCGACGCCGATCGTCGCCTGGTTGAAGACGGCGGAGGGGTCTTACCTCTCGACGCCGATCGTCACCGAGTTGACGATGGCGGAGGGTCTGGACATCTCGACAACGACATACCTGATCTTCTTGACAGTGAGCCCGCCGTCGGCGGTGATAAACGTCGTTTTTTCGAAGAATGACCCACCGGTTGCTCCCTTCTCAGCGCTGAGCCTGACGCTGAAGCTGCAGGACAAGAAGACTCGCCCTTTGAAGGTTATCTGGACCTCTTGGAGCTCTTCTTGGTTGGGGACCTCCTTCTAAAAGACCTATGGGCTAGGCCATAGACTCGAAATCTCTCCCTTTCTTTCAAAGTTCTTGATGACAGGGACTCACAGTGAGGGCAGGTCCTTGGGTCATGGTCTTCAGGTAGGCAAAGGATGCATACCTCATCTCATGGCTGTCCGTCTTTGCCTTCTTCTTGCCACAAGCAGGGCATTTGTCAAAAAGGGAAGGCATATCAAGATGAAAATGCCAACCAACAAGAGAAAACCTACTTGACTAGTTGAACAACGTCTAAGTACGGTTAAAAACGTAGAAAACAGAGAATTTTCTGTCAGAAACAGAAAAAGAGTGGAGGTGTGTAACCAGGATCCTTCCTGAAGGAGCCGGAAAGAACAACTGACCCAACTGTCACCCTTGAGGCATGATGGGATACTGGGGGTCATGAGTGCCTTAAAGGCACGGTGTCAGTTTTTTGTAGCATGCAGCTACAGGTTAGCTTTTCAGTCTTTTTAGACTGTGTGTTTGCAATGCAGCCTGGGAGCTTTCTATGCTTTCAGGATATAATAAGAATTTCTACTGCTTTTTCAGCATTAAAACAGTTTCAAAACAATCTTTGGTGTTGTTTTTCATGTTTCTAATGCATATGTTTCATGTATGGTGGAAATTCTTTACAGCATAATCCAGCTCTATTGTGAATTTGGCAGCAATTGCTTATATATATATATATACACATCCATATGTCGTGCAGCCGCCGCTGCACTCCGCTCTGACCCCTCCACTCGCAACAGTGATCCGTACCGGGCAGCGAGCCCATCAATTCCAAGCAGTCACACTCACGTCCTCTCAATGCCGGGACAGCGTGAAGTATGCGTCGAGAGACATTGTTTTGTTTCTGCCATTGCTGATTAAACAAACTGTGAACACGCTATTTTGGTGTATATATATATATATATATATATATATATATATATATATATATATATATATATATATATATATATATATATATATATATATATATCTCGAAAACAAGAAGAAGCAAAACTGCCGTCCCGGGTCCCCAGGAAAGCAGACAACTCCACGAATCCAGTATCCAGGCAAAGGTTTTTATTAAGCAACGCTTAACAGAGAAAGAAAACTGACGCGTTTCGGGCGGGGTGCCCTTGATCACAGTCAATTTAAAAACCCCTCACACCTGAACTTTTAAACTGCGTGTGCATACCATGTGACACCTATAAACATGGAAGACATACTATCATTACATGTATTTTGGCAAATGTTCGGGAAAAGGGGGAAACAAAGACACATAATGTTAACGTGGCTTAACATTGCCTGACACAAAAAGAAATTAATATCTGAATGAATTCAAAATATAACAGTGACACAAATTCTGGCCGCATAAATGCTAAATGTCACGTATTTCTAAAGGTTTTCAAGGGCAAAAATAGTAAAAAATTTCTATCATTTATGTATACCGACAGTAAAGGAATAGATTGAATAAGGACAATACCATTATTACGTCACATACTAACCAAACTTTAACTCAATATGTTGACACAATTAATAATTAATATCTATGTAAGAATAAATATATACCCATAAAAATAAATGTCACTCATATATGTACATACAATTGTCGTCTATTTACTCTATATACAAACGACCATATCTCATATGTACATCTGTGTTGGAGATACTATGTTCAGTGGATGATATCTTAATACTCAATAAATACTGTACAAATATATACAAAAATATACATTAAAATCAAACCATTCCTACCCTGTTTGTGTATAGGTGGGGACATCATTATATAGTGATGGCAACCCCACCTGAATGTGCTTGCTTCGGGGACATCAAACTAATGATGGCAGCCCCTATTTTCCCAAACAGCTCTCCTACGTCTAATAGTATATCTACCCCAACAAAAATAATGGGATTGTGTACCCAACATCTAGTGAGTAACATCATGCAAAAATAAACATGAATAAACAAAATCATTGAATATTGTTTCACTTTGAATATGGTAGTTGTGCATACATCATACTCCAACATATAGTAATGGTAAATTTAATTCAAAGTTCAAACGTGAAATATATACATGGGGCGAAGTGAAGGAAAAGTAAGTCAACTTACTAAAAAACAGAAAAGGGGGTGTATACAATAATTAATTTTGTTTGGTGAGTCAATATGGTGACCTAAGAGGGGAGGCGGACTCCACTGATAAGCTTTTAGGCAAAAGGATATATAATGCCTACTAACACCAGATGTCACGTTAAGGCTAATATATACAGAGTATAGTGACTTTATAGGAAATGATATAGGTCCTCAGTGGTATTCAACCCATTCGGGACCTTGGTATCTAGCTCTAATATCATTCTGGATTCCAGTTGGCGAAGTAACTTGTCTCTGTCTCCTCCTCTACGAGGACGAGGCACAGAGGTAAGGACATAGTAGCTGAGACTTTCCAAATTATTATTGTGGACACTTTTAAAATGTCTCGCCACCGGGTAGGCATTGTCGTTGTTTACAATTGCTCGGAGATGCTGTAAAATCCTGACGTGCACCGCAAGCCGAGTACTCCCAACGTACCTCAGGCCGCAAGTACACGTCAGGACATACACAGCAAACTCCGTTCTGCAATCGTATTTGCCTTTGATTTTGACAGGCGTGGGACTGAAAGGAGTCATGTAGGTACTGGTGTTTACACCAAACCTACATGCCCGACAACTAGAGCATTTAAAAAAGCCCTGATGTTGCGGGAACCAAGTTTTCGGTTTGAGGATTTCGGGAAACGCATTGGTGACATGATTGCGGAGGGTCGGCCCTCTCCTGAAAGTGATTCTAGGGTTATCAGGGAGGTCAGATGCTATCACATTGTCTGTTTGTAAGATCGGCCAGCTTTTGGTAAGGATTGATCTAATTTTCCTGTTCTGGCAACTATACGGTGTAATGAATCTTAATTCAGACTCTTCAGAACTTGTTTCGGTGGTTGTATTAACACTGTTCTGCTGTAGAAGGCATTCCCTGGATTTTTCATTGACCTTTTGAACTGCCCTCTTTAAAGTGTCAGCATGATACCCTCTCCTCCTGAATCTGCTAAGTGCTTCATTAGTGCATCTCTCCAATTCATCCTCACTGCTGCAAATTCTTTTTAAACGGAGCAGTTCTCCATAGGGGATGTTTTCTATTGTGTGCTGCGGATGAGAACTGCTGGCATGCAGAGTTGCATTGCCAGCAGTAGTCTTTCTATGAAGGGTAGTTGCAATTTTGCCAGATTTGTGATATACCCTTACATCTAGAAAATCAACTGATTGTTCACTGATATGATGAGTGAATTTCAAATTATAATCATTGTTATTTAGTTGATCAATAAACGCAAGTGCACTGGAAACATCTCCCCTCCAAATTAAAAACACATCATCTATGAATCTTACCCACATCTGGACATGTTCTTTAAAAATCTCTTGAAGTGTTCCCATAAGGACCTGCCTCTCCCAAAACCCCACATGGAGACATGCGTAGCTCGGGGAGAAGCAGGCCCCCATCGCCACCCCTCTCCGCTGCAGGTATATTTCCTTGCCAAACATAAAGAAATTGTGGTTGAGACTCCATGCTGTCAATGAAATGAGCATTTTACTGTGGTTGTAACAATCAACCGGCCTTGTCCCTAAAAAGAACTCCATGGCCTTCAAACCTTTCTGATGTTCAATGCTCGTGTACAGAGCCTCAATGTCTAGCGTAATTAGCAGAGAGTTGTCTGTCCAGGTGGTATTGTGGATTTTATTCAAAAAATGTCCCGTATCTTTAATATATGTAGGTAATTTCACCACCAAAGGTTGCAGGAAATAGTCAATATACTGAGCAAGGTGTTCACCCATACTGTCTATAGCTGATATAATTGGTCTTCCCGGTACGGGTGTTACTTCCTTGTGGACTTTAGGTATTAGATAAAAACGTGCCATGCAGGGTAATTCGACATGCAGGAATTTAAATTCTTGAATGGAGATTAAACCCTCCCTTTTGTACTGAAGGAGAATGTTAGACCTGACACCTTTTGGCGTGGTTCTTCCCCCATCTTTTTGCCTCTGACTCATGTGTTTTGATGCTGTGCTGGATTTCGTTTTTGCTGATTTAGATGTTTTGGACACTCTGCCACTGCTGATCAGTGTCAGAGTGTAAGTGCTCCTTCTGTAAATTGTGATATTGATTGAGTATACCTAATTGGCATATTTGTATCACCACGAAGTCCCTAGTAGAGGGCACTGTGTGTGCCAGGGCTGGTGATGACAAATGCTACTAGTGGGCCTGCAGCGCAGATTGCGCCACCCACATGAGTAGCTTTTAAAAGGTGACTCAGGCCTGCCAGCGCAGGGCCTGTGTGCAGTCAGTGACTGCCATGTCAGCCTGGCCAGTGTCCCCACTGGCTAGGCCTAATCCTTCCCTGTCTGTGCACATCAGTCACCCCTATGGAAGGCTCAAGGTACCCCCCTGGGCAGGGTGCAGTGTATGGATAAGGTAGGGCATGTGCTAGTGCAGGTACTATGCTCTGGTAGTGGGCTACAGCCATTTTGTGTGCTCACTGCTGTAAGGCTATCTTGCTCCATAGAGTAACATGGAGGGGGGCTGGGCCCATGTGATACCAGCCTATCTCCCCATAGGAACAAGATGGGACATAAGTGAAAGATATCCCTGGACTCAGAATTTAATGACACATCTTTTAGTGAAGGGTGTTTTTAAATCCTGTGTTGGAGAATAGCACTTTTAGAAAGTGGCTGTTCTCTTGTCTAAACCTTTCTGTGTGCCTGGGTTTGTGGAATGTCTGCCTGGTCTGGATGTGACAGGAAGGGGCTGCAGAGCCCCAGAGGAGAGGGTCGGAGCCATCCCGGGGATGAAAGGGCACATCTGCCTGCTTGGGAGGAGGGAGGAAGGAATGCCAGATAAGTGCTGGGCTGTGCTTGCCTACCTCCCCCACATTAGCTCTCTCCTGGTGGTCAACTGACCCCACTGGCCCTGAAGCTGACAGGAAGAAGAAAGCCAGAGACACCTCAGTGCTCCGCAACCCCCAGAACTGGTTTAGACTGGACCCAGGGCCTCCATGCACAAAGAACTTCAAAGACATTGGGGGGTATAAGGAAAGGACCCCTGTCTGCAGAGAGTTAGATTCTGAAATTCTGCAACCAAGAAGGAACCTTTGCTGGAAGGAGGACAGCTAGGGAACTAAAGGAAGACTGCCTTGCTGTGTGCTCTAAGGGCTGACCTGTTCTACTGTCTACCTGGAAGCTGAGGAGAAGAAAAGGGGCTTTGCTGTGTGCTGTGACCCTGCCTACTTGAAACTGCCAAGACTCTGCTGTGTGCTGTGTCTGCAACTGAATCTCCAAGGGCCTGAGAAGAGCTGGCCTCCTGCTGGGAACCCAGGGCTAAAGGTTCCTAAAGCTATCCCAGGAAACAGCTGCAAAATCATGCTGTTGGGACCCGAGACGCGTGGTGCTGGACTGCGGAGCGTGAGGAGGAGATCGGTGTGCTCATCGGCACATTAATCGTGAGGGTTGGAGGCTTGTGGAGCCTCCCCTCGTGAAATCTGCTCCCAGGTGGTGGCAAGGTCGAGAGGGGGGTCTAGTTCTGACCAGCGCCCTTTAAAACCCTTTGCCGCCAAATCACCGTCGCAGCCCGGGGCCAGGATCACCCCTGGAAGTTGCTGTTCGTGACCAGGAGCGGCCGCGGCAAAGAACGAAGCCGCCGCGACCCCATTGGCTGAGGGAGCCGAGCCCCCTCACTAACGCCGCGACGGGATTGGCCCGCGCAGCGCAGCGTCATCAGCTGTGGTGTGCCGTGATTGGCTGAGCCTGCGGAGCGTCATCGGCGAGGCCGCGCTGCCATTGGTTGGCGGCCTCGCGCTCAGAGGGGCTCGACTGAGGGCCGCGACCGGATTGGCTGCCTCCGCTGAAGCTGCAGGAGTTGCCTCAGGATTCCCCAAAATCACCGCCGGGACCGGGGAAGAGGTCCGACCCCGCCGAGGGACCTGGAAGCGTCCCGCACCCCTGGCCCGCCGTCCCTCCATCAGGTGAGCTTCACCGCCTCCCCCGCCGCTCGTTGGATTGTCGAGAGCGGGCGGGAGAGGAAAGGGGACCGGCCGGGGCGGGGACGCGTGCAGTCTGCACGGCTGGTGCGCAGTGGTGCGCCTGTGATCAAGGAAGACGCGAGGCTGCCCCGGGGACGAGAAAGAGTCCCTGGGCCTCGCGAGGGAGTGTCTGACAGCGCCTGAATGCCCATAAATATCAGTACACGTGGGCCTGGTGTTGACTGTTCGTTTTGAGAGCGAAGTGCATAGAAATCAGGGGCCTATTTTTGAGGCCTGATTTGAGAGACTAGAGACTATTTTTATTGTTATGCTGAGAACTGCCTATTTACAAGACCTACTAAGAATTAAGTGCAACCTTGTTCTAAATGAAGTGTTTAACGTGCAACCTTTAAGCTAAGAATGCTATGTGTTTTAAAGAAGTGATTATCATGCAACTGCTTCATTTACAGGCTGAAATTAGATAAAGTTATATTTTATATATACTTACCTGTGTGGTCTCAGTTTGTGGTGGATTGGGAATTGCTGTTGTGTTAAGTGCAAATGTTATCCACATTGTCTCCGAGTTTAGCCTAGACTGCTCGCGCCATGCTACCTAGAGGGTGAGCAGGGGTTATCTCAGAGGGTTATTCCGTCGCCCTGACCGGAGCTAGGGGTCCCTACTTGGGCCAAGGTACTTACCTTTGCCAACCAGAGACTCCCGGTTCTAACATTGGTGGCTCGCGGTGCGGATTTTGAACTAATGATTGCACTTGACCTGCAGTGATTTCTTGTACATCACTAGTCTAGTTTAACGGAACAGGTTGCGCAGGATTTTTTCTTTTTGGTGAAACCTTTTTAGTTGAAAAAGGGGTAGGAGGTAACATGTCTCAGAACGCGCAAAGCATGAATGCAGAAGGGGAAGTGGAATTTGAAAGCCAGGAGTTGCTCACCTATAACAAGGAGCAACTGAGAAAATTCTGCAGACAGCTTGAATGCCCAGTAAGGGGCGGCGCAAATAAGGAAGAGCTACGGACAGCTCTGAGGGCCTGGTGGGAGGCCAAACATGGTGCCCTGGAAGCTGCTACTGGAGAGGGAGACACACCGGAAAACGGGTTTTTGCCCAGTGAATTGCCAGTGAGGAAGCCAGGGTCTAGGACCGGCAGCGACCACTCCAGTAGGGTTATGTCTCCAGAGGAAATAGAGGAGAATCAGCGAGTTAGGGCCCATGAGATTGAGCTTTTGAAGCTCAGGGCGGAAGCCGATGAGAAGAGACTGCGCTTGGAAGTTGAGAAAGAGGCGCAGGAGAGAGCGGCGCAGGAGAGAAGGCAGGCGCTCGCTCTAGAGGAGAAGAAGCTCCAATTGGCTCATGAGAGGAGCATGAAGGAATTGGATTTCAAATATAAAGAGAGAGGGTCCAGTTCTAATGGTGGCAGCGCACAACCAGTACAGGCGGGTAAGGTATACATACCAAAGGATCTGGTACAGAATTATCAGAGGGGTGAGGATATTTATGCGTGGTTCAGAGCGTATGATGAATGAGGTGCCTGAGAAGAATTGGGGAGCAGGGTTGTGGAAGCATTTTGAGGCCTCTGGGAGGGATGTTTTGGCACCCTTAGAAGCAAAGGATGCTTTGTCCTACTCCGCCATGAAGGAGGCTTTGTGCCTCAGGTATGGGCTCACTGCTGAACAGTACCGCCAGAAGTTTAGGAACTTCAAGAAGCTTGATTCAAGTACTTGGGTGGAGTGTGTGAGTATGTACACGCGTGCACTGGAAGGTTGGATGAAGGGCAGCAAAGTTACTGATTATGTGGGGTTGTGTCACTTGATTAGTAGGGAGCACTTAAGTAGTTTGTGTGTCCCAGAGCTGCGCCAGCATCTTTTGGATAGTAAGTTAACTGATCCCAGTGAGCTTGCTAAAGAGGCGGACCGGTGGACTAGCACCAGGGTCCACAAGGGGGTGGTAAGTACCCCAGCCAAAGGTGGACAGGGTCCCCAGCAGAAGAGTGGGGGGGACACGGGTAATCAAAAGGAGTCTTCTAAAGGGCCCCAAAGTAGTTCCCAAGAGAAGGTGTCTCAACCCCCCAAGTCTAAGAAGTCCTGGCCCCCTAAGGGCCCGCAGGACAAGAAGACCCTCACTTGCTATGCATGTAGGGAGGTGGGGCACATTGCTCCAAACTGTCCAAAGAAGAAATCTGCACCCACTGGTGCTCCAGCTCCAGCTCCGGCGATAGCCAGTGTAGCTTTGGGAGGGGATTTGATTTCTAGTGGGGAGGAGGGGTTAGCATTGATGACCCTTGTCTCTCTAGGAGACCGAGAGATGGCCCAGGAAACCTTGCTGCCCCAAAACACTAAGAAATACGGGCAGAAGGTAACCATCAATGGACAGGTGGTGGAGGCTCTGAGAGACACAGGGGCCAGCGTGACATCTGTTAGGTGTCAGTGGGTGTCTGAAGAGCAAATTGTTCCCCAGGTACTCCGGCCTGTGGTGGCAGCTGACAGTTCAGTGCGCTACTGCAGGCTGGCGAAAGTTCCATTTGAATGGGGAGGAGTCTCCGGTATTTTGGAGATTGTAGTAAGTGATGCCTTGCCTGTAGATTGTCTATTAGGTAATGACCTGGAGAGCTCCCCCTGGAAAGAGGTGGAGCACAGGACTCACTTGGAGATGTTGGGTTTGCCTGCGTGGATCTGTGTGTCCACCCGTGCAATGACAGCAAGAGAGGGCGGTCTAACAGAGCTGGAGCCTGGAACAATGGCCCAGGGACCTGCCAAGAGAGGAAGGGGTAGAGGGCGCGGGAAACCGGCCCCCACTGTTCCCACGGTCCAGGAGGAGGCAGACCCGGAAGGGGATGCCCTGGAACCTACAGGGGAGCAGGTGGCCGAACTAGGGGAATTGCCTGAGCTGTCCCAGTGGCAGCAAGAGGGTGGTCCCTCCAGGGAGGAATTCTGCCAGGCTCAGAAGGAGTGCCCTTCTCTCATTGGTGTGCGGCAGCAGGCTGCCGACCAGGCCGCAGGCCTGGGGTCCAAGGAGCATTTGATCTATTGGGAGGATGACTTACTTTATAGTGAGCCTAAGTTCGCTGAGCCCGGCGCAGCCCGTGTGCTGGTGGTACCGGAGCGCTTCAGGAACTTCCTACTGGGTCTGGCTCATGACGTGCCTCTCGCAGGACATCTGGGGCAAGACAAGACCTATCACAGGCTTGTCACCCATTTCTACTGGCCCCAGATGAAGACGCACGTCTCTGCCTTTTGTAAGTCTTGTCAGACTTGTCAGGCCAGTGGCAAGAGTGGAGGGAAGCGCGTGGCACCCCTCCAACCCTTTCCCGTGGTGAGCACCCCTTTTGAGCGGGTGGGCATTGACATCGTGGGGCCCCTGGATCCCAAGACAGCCCTAGGCAACAGGTTTATCCTGGTCTTGGTGGACCATGCCACCCGGTACCCGGAAGCCCTTCCGCTCAGGACAGTCACCGCCCCAGTGGTGGGCCGTGCCCTGATGGGGATCTTTTCCCGGGTGGGATTTCCGAAGGAGGTCGTTTCGGACCGCGGGACAAACTTCATTTCTAAATATATGAAGTCCCTGTGGAGTGAGTGTGGGGTGACTTACAAATTCACCACTCCTTACCACCCTCAAGGAAATGGTTTGGTTGAGAGATTCAACCGCACATTGAAGGGCATGATTATGGGCCTGGAAGAGCCCATGAGGCGGAAATGGGATGTCTTGTTGCCATGCCTGTTGTTTGCCTACAGGGAGGTGCCTCAGAAATCATTAGGGTTCAGTCCCTTTGAGTTGCTGTATGGCCACCCTGTCAGAGGACCTCTGGCTCTGGTGAAGGAGGGGTGGGAGAAATCCCGTGGGAAAACCCCTCAGGATGTGTTCAGCTATGTGCTGGCCATCCGCAACCAGACCAAGCGCTTCAGGAAGCTCGCTCAAGAGAACCTGGAGGCTAGCCAGGAGGAAATGAAGAGGTGGTATGACCAGAACACTTCTCTGGTTGAGTTCCAACCTGGTCAGAAGGTGTGGGTGATGGCGCCAGTGGAGCCTTGTGCGCTCCGTGACAAGTGGTCTGGCCCATATGAGGTGGTGGAGCGCAAGAGCGAGGTTACCTATTTGGTTAACCTGAAGACTCCCAGGCAGCCCCTGAGAGTGCTACATGTGAACCGCCTCAAACCCCACTTTGAGAGAACTGAAGTGACTATGCTCATGGCTACAGATGTTGGAGGGGAGGAGGATAGTGATCCTCTCCCTGACCTCCTGGCAGTCAAGGAGCAAGATGGGTCAGTGGATGGTGTGGTCCTCTCCCCCACCCTGACCCCCGAACAGCAGGAGGACTGTCGCCAAGTGTTGGGTCAGTTCGCCCCACTGTTCTCCCTGACCCCAGGTGTCACCAAATGGTGCGTCCACGACGTGGACACTGGAGACAGCATGCCTGTGAAACAGAAGTTTTACAGGGTGGCTGACAAGGTCAGAGCTAGCATCAAGGAAGAAGTTTCCAAGATGTTGGCGCTTGGGGTTATTGAGCCCTCCAGCAGCCCCTGGGCTAGCCCAGTGGTCTTAGTGCCTAAGAAAGCTGCTACCCCCGGTGGCCCCCCAGAACTTCGGTTCTGCGTGGACTACCGTGGGCTCAATGCGGTCACGAAGACTGACGCGCACCCCATCCCCAGAGCTGATGAGCTGGTGGATCGGTTGGGAGCTGCCCAGTACCTGAGTACTTTTGATTTGACTTCAGGGTACTGGCAGATTGCTTTAACTGACGGGGCAAAGGAGAGGTCAGCATTTTCAACGCCGGAAGGACACTTCCAGTTCCGTGTCATGCCCTTTGGGTTGAAAAATGCCCCCGCCACATTTCAGAGATTGGTCAACCAGGTACTGGCAGGGCTGGAGCAATTCAGCGCAGCCTACCTGGATGACATTGCGGTGTTCAGCTCCACTTGGGAGGAACACCTGCAACACCTCACTGAAGTGTTGAAGGCTCTGCAGAAGGCAGGCCTCACTATCAAGGCCAGTAAATGCCAGATAGGGCAGGGATCTGTGGTGTACTTGGGACACCAGGTGGGGAGCGGCAAGGTGGCGCCCCTACAGGCAAAAATTGATACCATTCTGGCTTGGGAACCCCCCAAGACCCAGACTGAGGTGAGAGCCTTTCTAGGTCTCACCGGGTATTACAGACGGTTTGTCAAAGGCTATGGCACCATTGTGGCCCCTTTGACAGAGCTGACATCTAGGAATCAGCCCAGGAAAGTGAATTGGACTGAGGCCTGTCAAACTGCTTTTGACACCCTCAAAACTGCCATGTGCACAGCACCGGTGCTTAAGGCACCTGACTTTTCAAGTGAGTTCATTGTGCAAACTGACGCTTCAGAGCAAGGCGTGGGAGCAGTGCTCTCACAGATCAATGACGAGGGAGGAGACCAACCTGTGGCTTTCATTAGCCGGAGGCTGATCCCCAGGGAACAAAAATGGAGTGCCATTGAAAGAGAAGCTTTCGCTGTGGTCTGGGCTCTGAAGAAGCTGAGGCCCTACCTGTTTGGGACTCACTTCCGTGTTCAGACCGACCACAGGCCCCTCAGATGGTTAATGCAGATGAGGGGTGAGAATCCAAAATTGTAGAGGTGGTCCATTTCCCTACAGGGGATGGATTTTACGGTGGAGCACCGCCCTGGTACAGAACACGCCAACGCTGACGGTCTGTCCAGATTCTTCCGCCTTAGTGATGAGGACTCCCAAGAGGTTGGGTAGTTCTCCCCACTTTCAGCTGGAGGGGACACGTGTTAGACCTGACACCTTTTGGCGTGGTTCTTCCCCCATCTTTTTGCCTCTGACTCATGTGTTTTGATGCTGTGCTGGATTTCGTTTTTGCTGATTTAGATGTTTTGGACACTCTGTCACTGCTGATCAGTGTCAGAGTGTAAGTGCTCCTTCTGTAAATTGTGATATTGATTGAGTATACCTAATTGGCATATTTGTATCACCACGAAGTCCCTAGTAGAGGGCACTGTGTGTGCCAGGGCTGGTGATGACAAATGCTACTAGTGGGCCTGCAGCGCAGATTGCGCCACCCACATGAGTAGCTTTTAAAAGGTGACTCAGGCCTGCCAGCGCAGGGCCTGTGTGCAGTCAGTGACTGCCATGTCAGCCTGGCCAGTGTCCCCACTGGCTAGGCCTAATCCTTCCCTGTCTGTGCACATCAGTCACCCCTATGGAAGGCTCAAGGTACCCCCCTGGGCAGGGTGCAGTGTATGGATAAGGTAGGGCATGTGCTAGTGCAGGTACTATGCTCTGGTAGTGGGCTACAGCCATTTTGTGTGCTCACTGCTGTAAGGCTATCTTGCTCCATAGAGTAACATGGAGGGGGGCTGGGCCCATGTGATACCAGCCTATCTCCCCATAGGAACAAGATGGGACATAAGTGAAAGATATCCCTGGACTCAGAATTTAATGACACATCTTTTAGTGAAGGGTGTTTTTAAATCCTGTGTTGGAGAATAGCACTTTTAGAAAGTGGCTGTTCTCTTGTCTAAACCTTTCTGTGTGCCTGGGTTTGTGGAATGTCTGCCTGGTCTGGATGTGACAGGAAGGGGCTGCAGAGCCCCAGAGGAGAGGGTCGGAGCCATCCCGGGGATGAAAGGGCACATCTGCCTGCTTGGGAGGAGGGAGGAAGGAATGCCAGATAAGTGCTGGGCTGTGCCTGCCTACCTCCCCCACATTAGCTCTCTCCTGGTGGTCAACTGACCCCACTGGCCCTGAAGCTGACAGGAAGAAGAAAGCCAGAGACACCTCAGTGCTCCGCAACCCCCAGAACTGGTTTAGACTGGACCCAGGGCCTCCATGCACAAAGAACTTCAAAGACATTGGGGGGTATAAGGAAAGGACCCCTGTCTGCAGAGAGTTAGATTCTGAAATTCTGCAACCAAGAAGGAACCTTTGCTGGAAGGAGGACAGCTAGGGAACTAAAGGAAGACTGCCTTGCTGTGTGCTCTAAGGGCTGACCTGTTCTACTGTCTACCTGGAAGCTGAGGAGAAGAAAAGGGGCTTTGCTGTGTGCTGTGACCCTGCCTACTTGAAACTGCCAAGACTCTGCTGTGTGCTGTGTCTGCAACTGAATCTCCAAGGGCCTGAGAAGAGCTGGCCTCCTGCTGGGAACCCAGGGCTAAAGGTTCCTAAAGCTATCCCAGGAAACAGCTGCAAAATCGTGCTGTTGGGACCCGAGACGCGTGGTGCTGGACTGCGGAGCGTGAGGAGGAGATCGGTGTGCTCATCGGCACATTAATCGTGAGGGTTGGAGGCTTGTGGAGCCTCCCCTCGTGAAATCTGCTCCCAGGTGGTGGCAAGGTCGAGAGGGGGGTCTAGTTCTGACCAGCGCCCTTTAAAACCCTTTGCCGCCAAATCACCGTCGCAGCCCGGGGCCAGGATCACCCCTGGAAGTTGCTGTTCGTGACCAGGAGCGGCCGCGGCAAAGAACGAAGCCGCCGCGACCCCATTGGCTGAGGGAGCCGAGCCCCCTCACTAACGCCGCGACGGGATTGGCCCGCGCAGCGCAGCGTCATCAGCTGTGGTGTGCCGTGATTGGCTGAGCCTGCGGAGCGTCATCGGCGAGGCCGCGCTGCCATTGGTTGGCGGCCTCGCGCTCAAAGGGGCTCGACTGAGGGCCGCGACCGGATTGGCTGCCTCCGCTGAAGCTGCAGGAGGTGCCTCAGGATTCCCCAAAATCACCGCCGGGACCGGGGAAGAGGTCCGACCCCGCCGAGGGACCTGGAAGCGTCCCGCACCCCTGGCCCGCCGTCCCTCCATCAGGTGAGCTTCACCGCCTCCCCCGCCGCTCGTTGGATTGTCGAGAGCGGGCGGGAGAGGAAAGGGGACCGGCCGGGGCGGGGACGCGTGCAGTCTGCACGGCTGGTGCGCAGTGGTGCGCCTGTGATCAAGGAAGACGCGAGGCTGCCCCGGGGACGAGAAAGAGTCCCTGGGCCTCGCGAGGGAGTGTCTGACAGCGCCTGAATGCCCATAAATATCAGTACACGTGGGCCTGGTGTTGACTGTTCGTTTTGAGAGCGAAGTGCATAGAAATTAGGGGCCTATTTTTGAGGCCTGATTTGAGAGACTAGAGACTATTTTTATTGTTATGCTGAGAACTGCCTATTTACAAGACCTACTAAGAATTAAGTGCAACCTTGTTCTAAATGAAGTGTTTAACGTGCAACCTTTAAGCTAAGAATGCTATGTGTTTTAAAGAAGTGATTATCATGCAACTGCTTCATTTACAGGCTGAAATTAGATAAAGTTATATTTTATATATACTTACCTGTGTGGTCTCAGTTTGTGGTGGATTGGGAATTGCTGTTGTGTTAAGTGCAAATGTTATCCACATTGTCTCCGAGTTTAGCCTAGACTGCTCGCGCCATGCTACCTAGAGGGTGAGCAGGGGTTATCTCAGAGGGTTATTCCGTCGCCCTGACCGGAGCTAGGGGTCCCTACTTGGGCCAAGGTACTTACCTTTGCCAACCAGAGACTCCCGGTTCTAACAGAGAAGTTTTCTCAATTTGTCCCTTGCTTTGTCGTACATTTTAACATCAGCTTTTGTATAACATGATGAATCTGATAGCTGTTTAGTGGCTTCAGCAATATATTGTTCCTGTGGCCATATAACAATATTGCCGCCCTTATCGGAGCTGCACACTATATTGCGATAGTCGTTTTTTAATCTAGATACAAAGTCCCAGTATTGTTTTTCCTTATCATGTTTGATCCTGCCACGGTGTTTGATCTGGTGGTGTAATTTCTTCAAATCTGATATTACCACATCATGAAATGAATCTATTGCATCTTTAGGCATGATGGGCATAAATGTAGATGATGGTTTAAATGGGCTTGATCCTGCTCCCGTCTGTGGGATTTCAGCAGATCTTAGTTCTTCCTGAGTCGATATGTTGTCATCCATGTCATTCGTACCTTGATCCAACTGGCACAGAGTGAGTAAACCTCTTACGTCACTAGCTTGGAGATTAGAAGTGGTTGGTGTAGCTGAGTCTGATTCCGTTGTGCATGTATTCTGCTTGATTTTAAAGAATTTGGACAACTTGAGCTTTCGAATATAGCGGAATATATCTATTCTTGTGGTTGAATAATTAAAGTCCGTCAAAGGACAGTAAGTTAACCCAAGACTGAGTAATTGCTGTTCCGCTATCGTCAAAGTTTGGGATGAGAGATTAATTATTGTTTTTTCATTTGATTTTTCTTCTTGTGCCAGAATTTTTTCTTTTTGTTGTTGTTTCTTGCATCTATTTTTTCGGCGTCGCTCTTTCCTGCGCCGGTTGATTCTGGCCCTTTTTTCTGCTGCTGTTGCTGCTTGCGTGGGCGCAAGGTTTGCAGTCGGGCGTTGACTAAAAAATCAATTTCTTCGCCCAAATCAAGAACCATTAAGGGCTCATCCCCATCTTCACCGGTTGTTGAATTATCGCTGTCAATACTGCTCAGGTTGGAGTTGGAGTCACTTGTGCTGGGTAAGTGCTCTCTTGGTTGCTCTCTTGTACAAGATTGGCTTGAGGATGCTCCCCCGTCAGTTAGCGGCAATGCCTTGTTTTGATTAATTTTCAAGCGCTTGGCATCCTCAAACTTGCGTGCAAACGTGTAGATTTTACCATGCTCGTAATCATCTTTATCACGTGCAAATTTCCACGCTTTACGGGTTTTGATTTTTTCCTCATGTCCATTTACTCTCTCCTGAATTTCCTTTCTCAATGAGGTAATTAAATCATTTGGTTCGAATTTGAGCAATTCCTCATTAATTGTTGCCAACTCTTTAAGCAAAATGTCACGGTCTATCTCAGCATATTCTATTAAAATCAGAATTAGATTTTTTGAGGCCTCCAAATTGCTTTTCCCCCATTTTTTCAGCATTTCTGGGTGGGGTTTCTCATAATTAGGTATATATATATCTCACATATAATATAGTGTTTCCGGGGTCCCGCGCATTGGCGGGAATATTCTAATGCTTATGACTATTGATGAGGATCCCCTGGAAGAGAAATGAAAGTTCCAAATAAAACTGTCTCTGCATCAGTGACATAAGTAATGAAAAAAGGAGCAAATACTAGCCCTATTGATGCTAAGGAATTGAGTGATGAGTGGAATAGGAGTTCTAAGATGAGCAAGGATAGTCAGTAAGTAAATGTGGGCATCCATTGCCTGGTGCTTATTCTGAACTGCAAGTGTTATATTTTCAGGTCTGATATAAGTAATAATAGATAGGACATCTGGAGAAGTCATCATTGCATGCAGTGATATGAGAAAGACCGTACTCTGAAGCTGAAAGAATCGATTTAAACATTTATGGAAGGTTCTAAGTACACACGTGGACACAGACAGACACACACACATACCCATACACCCACCCACAACATAACATACCTATCTTTATGAGGACCACACACACACATGCGTACACACACACACATACCCACACACACATCCAAACACTGATATACTTGTCTTATTCATCATTTCACTTAATGATGTGATGAGATAAAGGGAACCTGAAATCTTCCTAATTCCTCATATAGATACAACAGATACACTAACCTGGGCATATAGTTGATTTCATGCAGTGATGTAGAGATGAAGCAAATTAGAAATTGTTTTGATTTTATTCATGACTCATGGAGAAACACTCTAAATTCAATACAGAATGATGAACGCTACTCACTAAATTTCTTTAAGGCCTCCACTGTAATTTCAGGATCACCACAAATTTTCTTTTCCAGCTCTTGCCAGGTCAAGAGATCAAGGACTGCTTGCGGGACAACCGTCAGCAGGCCAGCCTGCATCGCTGCAATCTGAGGTTCAGGGCAGATTAGACAAGGAGAATAGAAGGGGGTGTGGTGGAGAGGCAAACAGGAGGGGGCAGACAGAACAGATGAATACAAAGAGAAGAGAAGAGAAAAGGAATACCATGATTCAGAGATTAAGTTACAAAAACTGTAAGTCCTCCTTACAGGATGTCTCTTGTGAATACAGTTGCAAAGGGTAATTTGATGAGGTCTCCAAGGAGCATCATGGTGCTATGAGACTTATACCTAAAGAATCCCCACCAGGATCTCCAATCCACAAAAACAGACTAGGTATGCCTTGAGGGCCTTCCTGATGAGGATGTAGCTTTCCAGTTGACAAAACGAAAAAGGAAGAGAGTTCTAGTGTTTGGGTTGTAGTTAACAGAGCACTCACCCTATGGCTCAAGCTATATTTTAATGCACTACCTTAAATAGTAACTGGTTGCTAGACCAGAGAGACTGCAGGAGAATGCATTTGGAGAAGCAATCAGCTTCAAACGGGGGCCCATATTTACAAACACTTTGTGCTGGGTTTGCCTTACTTTTGTGGCACAAATCTGAAGCAAAGTGCTATACTGGAATTTACTATCCTACACAAATCAGGTTTTGCATTGGATAGTTTCCCAAGAGGGTGTTCCTTGGGTGGGACATGGAAGTTCCCATGCAACCAGCTATGGGTTTTGATGCAAATCCATATCCACCAACAATCAAAGACCGTTATTTCCCTTAAAATCTTATGCCTTCTTGAGGCAGGCATAACAAGGCGAAATGCTTCATTTCAACAGATTTTTCCTGCTTTGCATGTATGCTGATTCTGCACACAGGCAATGTGGTAAACGTGTTAAAGGATAGTTTTTGTACTTGAAGGGCCCTCTTTCTGTACCAAAGCTATTCTTCACACAACGCATGCACCCTTTCACTACAGATCACGGGTGCCTGGCAGCCTAAAGTAAGGCAGCGCAGGGATAGAGGTAGACACGGTCACATCTTGATAGATATGACGCTGTCCTGCTCGCTCCATTTTACGCAACGCAGAGTAGCAACTAAGGATGCTGCAATGCTCACATTTTTAGTAAATCTGAGTTGAGTTCTTTAATGTACTTGGAAGCAATAAAAACTTTATCTATATTGACTAAGATGGTCAAACTGTCATCCAAAATGTTGTCTGTGTTGCAACTTTTCCAGCTCCTTGGCTGGAGGGTGTAGAAAAAACACTGTTGCAACTGTAGAGGTGTGAAGGACGCACGCAGTGACTACTTGTTTGGGCATTGCTTTGCATATAAAATGGAGAACTTTCTTTAAGGAGCACATGATGTAAATACAACCGGAGAAGGTGCCCTTTATGGATCTATTAAGGAGTCTCATCAATCTAGACACCTAGCAATTTCACCTTGTCTATCACACATGGAAAAGCGGAAACTGATGCCGGCCATATTGAGTTATGCCACGACAGATTAGTAATCGTTACCTCTTACTAGTAACTTGGTTTTATGACCTTTACTCATTTCCAGGATGACTAAAACTCCTTCAGCACTTAGTACACTAACAGCATCTCTCAAATGTCCTTGCAATATCACCTTTTTAGAGAGATAAGCAAACGTCATTTTAATATTTGAAACTCTAAACGTGCAAACATAAGCAAATAATAAGGTAATAATGCACATACTTTTTGTCAAAATGGCTTGACTGATCAATGCATTCCAGATCACAAATTCTCTTATACGCCCTGCCCCCTAATTTACAACACAGTTTCCACGACACACTGAATCTAGTCTAAGAAAAAAAGTTAATACAGAGCAGTGTTTGGATATATCCTTCAAAATGCCCCTCTGCCCCCTGTTTATATTCACAGGTATAAATTGATAAGTGCCTTTGAATATCAATGTTTCTGTGGGGGGAACACCCTCTGGGCATACTACGATGATTCAGCTTGCTTCCAACATCCCACCATATCCCGTTTTATTGTGAGAAAATCTCATTCTATGTTGGTGATCCCAATTAAATTATTCTAAGGGTGGTAAGCAGGCATAGAAATGTTTCGTGGCTACTTCTCTAGAGTGTGGACTGAGAGAATGTTCTATGTGCACTGAGTGTGGAGGCAGCTGTATCTAAGAGTAAATCTATACCAGTTCTTGCAGTAACTCCTCATCTGATGTGTATCCTGCTCGGCTAGCCTTGAACAGTAAAGAAGACAGCTGTCCAATAATCTGGACTATCACATTTCTTGATAGCACCACAATATATTCATGCATGGATACCTATCAGGCTTTCGGCTGTGGAAATAGGCATAAGTGCACAAGCAACGTTTCTGTAAATATCTCATGCATAGGATTAGTTTAGTACCGCAACTGAGTGATTTGGTAAATATTCTACTAATATTTATGAATGTGATTTCAGTCATTGGTGTTGCCAACCCCTACCTGCTCCTTGCTCTCTTCCAGGCGTGTCTTTCGCACCAGGCGGATGAACTCCTTGCGGTCCTCGTAGCGTACGGCCACACTGGCACCGTTGGGGATCAGCTCCACCACCTGCTGGTCACTGAGCACAGTGGTGTACGTTAGCTCGCCACAGAACTGGTAATCGAACGTGTCTTTGTCAATCACTTCCATCACCTCCAGCAGATTCACCTAGGGGACAGAGCAGTCAAAACAGGCTGTCTCTAAAACAGCAATGAGGGAATCAGCGTTTGAACTTTGAGCTACCGCCGACACCAAACCACAACATAAGGGTCTGGGGATTTCACTATGTGGTTGGTGGAAGATTCATGGCAGGAAAGCCCAGCCTGTGGGCACCACATCTGTTACCATTACAAAAGCAAGAGAGTGGTAGATGTTTGATAGTGAGTTGCAAATGGGCTACTGGTCTACCTTCACTAGTACAAAACACAACCTATGGTGGGTCAAATAAGACACACAAACGAGATGGATTTACAACCTTGGAAGACAGGTGGGGAAGGAAAAAAACAGCAATCGAAGCAGCAAAGAGAACAGAAAGATATTCAACTCAGTGCTGGTGCATGAGTATCTGTCATGGGTACGAGGTTCGCTAAATAAAACACATATGGTCTCAATGGGGAGGAGAAAGCACATTGATTTCGGTGATACGAGAATAAATTGTCATGGAAAGGAGTCTTTCTTCCTTTGGTGGTATCTAATCTCCACACTTTCATCAAAAATAAACAGTGAACAGGCTGTGGAAGGTTAATTCTACCAATGGTTAGACAGCATTGCAGTACAAATTTGAAAATTATGCTAGACACTGGGAACCTTTAAGAAAGTCTTTCCTTTGGTGTTCATTTCACATATACATATAAATACTTGTTGAAGTCACTCCAAAATAATCACTGTCCAATTTGTGGTTCAGGGTTTATTCTGGTACAACGTTATCACCATTAATAGTAGTACACGCTCCACTCGCCAAGTTACTCCACTCCAGCCGTGATCTTTCTTGTAGCTGCTCCAAAGCCAGCAACATTCCACCCCCGAAAATCTTAAGTGGCATTTTGTTTTTGAAAACACAAAAACAAATTACTCCCACACCATGGGAGTGGTCTCCCCTGGAGTGTGGGTCACTTTGCAGTATTCATTGCCCTTTCCCACCAGGGTTTACCCGGTGGTATCAGACTATGAAAACTGACCATTCAACTGCCCACTACAAATCTTTCCCTTACTCTTTCCGTGTCACTGCAGAAGCATGTCAGCGAAAGAGATGGAGCAGTCTCTGTTGCTGACATCAGTAAGGTCCACCCGTCCATGAACCAAACAAGCAGACTTTCAGTCAGGCAGAGGTAGTACTCTGTCACTGTTGCGACGGAGTACCCTCTTTACCAAATGCTAAATCACCTCCTATATGTAGGCTACTGCAGGCATGAATTTTGCAACCCTGGGCACCCGCTTGAGAACCCCACTGGACCTGTGGAATATACAAGAAAGATTGCACCTGTTGTTGAGACCTGTGTGGAGAACCTAAGAGCTAAACCTGCTCTCACTTTCACCCAGGACTAAGAAGTTGACTCCAAGGGTGAGGTAGCTGACCTCTTCTTAAGTTATAGGGACACAAAGCTGCAAGAATCCCACTTTCCTGGAAGAGCTCTACTGACCAGTTTCGACAGAACCTGCCCTGGAGCCTGTTGATGGCTTCTATTGGAGTGAGTCCTGACCCTCACTTCCTCTTCCAGAGGTCCTGGAACCATTGGCTGGTGTCAGAGTGTACCTCTCAAGACCAAATATAAAGGATGGGAATTAGAAATGTTTTCACATTTTAAGGCTGGAGAACCATTCTGGGCCCAAGACCAACACGTCAGCCGATCTGACATGGTTGTATAGCCAATGGGCTTGACTTCCCACCAACAGGCATCTGATGACCTCAAACCTTCTTCAGTTACAGTCTGCATCCTGCTAAGTAAATCTGACTTCCAGAAAAGAGTCTAAGTCCGCAGGCAGAAATCTTCACTGGGCCGATGCTGAGCAGCATCCGATCAACACCGATGGCTTCCTGGGTGCGAACTTCCGACTTTTCCCGTTGTGAGCTTTTCCCAACTTTGTTGAAGGTTTCACTGAAACTTTGTCCTTTGTTAACCTGTCATTGATGTGCCAGTCTTCAGATCCAGCCAGTAGTTGTTTTCATGTCATGCTGTTTATTAAAACAATGTCTAGTGTTATAAGTTGGGATTTTTAGTGTTGTGTTTTTGGCTTTTTAAATGTTTTGGTACTAAATACATATTTTCTTAAGTTAAGCCTGTCTGGTCTGTGCCATTGGTGAGGGAGTGAGTTCAGGCTTAAATTACTAAAACCTTTGTGGATCCAACCAGAAAACAAGATTTTACAGATTATTATATAGGATGGGCTACCATCCATTCCAACTAATAATCCTCTTCCTCACACTGGCAGCACGCCAAAGAACTTCCACTGATGCTGTGCCCTCACCATTTCGGGGGAACCTCACAGAGCCTTTAGTGACACATCACTGGCATGTGCCTGCACCACATCTGGGTGGGCCACACATACCTATTACTGAGGTTTCTGTACAATGCCACCAATTCTGGGTGCCATATAGGAGACCTATCTAGGCATCTGTGGGTTGTGCCTCTACTGCTTTTGAGAAGTACATCACAGACCCTCTACTATGAGCAATTGTTGTTTTCTAATTGATCCTTCACCTCATCTGCATGGACCTCAAAGACCGTCCGCTGAGAAAGGTAAGTATATGCAACAGTGTAGATAGGTTTGGTTATTTTTTGCAGAAATGCGTGAAATAATTCCCAAAAGAAGGTTTTAAGTGTAAAACATAGTTTTATTCTTGCATTCAATCAATTGGGATCAAGTCATAAATGTATCAAATTAGAAGTGATTAAGCCAGGATGTTTCCAGACAAAAATCAGTTGACAAGTTGTCTTGACACTTCCCCTGCTGTAATGTGATCTATTCATGTACTTTATGAATATGGAAATAAGGTAAAAAAGTACCTACATGTAAGTTGAATCATCTTGAGCTTTAGGATGCACCGAAAATGTGTGACGACTTCACATTGATTAACTGGTGATACAACTGTGTACTTGCCCACCTGCTTCTTTGTATTCCTTGGATACCATTAAATACAAAAAATGTAATGTATTCATGTATGGGCATTACAAAGTGCAAGCTTAGCTACAACATTACTGGCCTCTGTCCTGGGGATTGAGGTTGCAGAATGCAGAAGGAGGGATTCTCAACCAGATAGATAAAAAAGGGTGCAGAGAAACGATGGTTGATTGGCATACATACAGAAGAGAAGCAGCCACTTTGGGGGGAGGGAGTGGGGTTGATAGGATTGAGGGTGGGTTCCTTCAGAGGTATCCGACATCAGAGGACTGTAACAACATTTTGAGGAGGAATAATATTGGCTACTACTGGAGCTTTCTCTGACATCTATCATCTTTCTTACACTGAAGAATCAGAGAACACTGAGATTTAATGCACCACCTCCACACTGCTTAGTGCTCACTACTTACCAGCACTGAATCCACAGCTGGAAAGTCTACACTCCAACTAACAGGCTCTCCAGTCAGCTGTTTCCAGACCAGGCCAGGCAGTGCAAGAACCTGCAGGAGGCACAGAAGGGAAGAGAGTCAGATCACACTGAATAGAGTAAGGGCACAGAAAACTCAAATCACAAAAACAGGTACGGCAGCACCAGAAAAATAATAAAGAGAAACATAGAAGATATGTTGTTTTGGAACATTCAAGGAAGAATAAGGAATCCAGAGTTTGGACTTCACAGGACTTCTGACATGTGTCTGAGCATGGCCATCCTTAGTGGAGGGAGGAAACTTCACACACCTAAAGATGTCATGCTTCATCATCGTTATCCTCTCCCCAACCTGGTATGTCACTATCCTCGAAGGCTTTAAAGGAAGGAGAGAGTTCTTATATAAAGACTACAGAACAATGCGGGATCCAGACTTACAAAAAATACCTCTGTGTTTCTCGGTTGTCACCTTAATTAATGATGACACCTGGCATATCCAAAAAACAATCATGAGTGGGAATACTGAGGACAATGGCTCAAACCAGTCTCTTCAGCCAACATGTTTCTGCCCAATTATGGTAGCAGACAAGGTTTGTGGCATTCTTCAAGGCTTTGAGGATCCCTACGAATGGTTAATATGACTCTAATCAGCCAAACCTTTCTTGCAAGCATACAATTAAGCTTAAAAACACAATTTTATCTCTTGACTTCTTATAAAATACATGTACATAAGAAAATGACAATGACTCGAAGTTTGAATGGCACTTGGTTAGAACTTACATTGCATGTATTTCTTTAGAGAGCTAGGAAAATAAAAGAATAGGGTGACATGAAGGCACGGAAGAGATGGGTTGAAAGCGGTCTTCGATCCTCTTCTGACTTTCCGTTGGATAGGCTTGAGGTACAGACGCAGTGGAAGTACAGGGGGTCCGCACCCACATCCTATACAGTGCACCCAGTGAGTGTCCAGCACGTAGTCAGTGTCTGACTTTGGGTGTATGGTACAGCAAAGGGTGCTTCGGTGAAGCAGAAATGCCTCATCATGATTGGACGGTTAGGTCAAGCAGAAGATTTTGAATCAAATTCATATTTAGGTTAGACACCAGTCCAGACCTTTTTCTCACCAGGAAGATGTAGCATGTTCTCTTTAGACAAATATACGGCAAGCTTCAGGTTGTTCAATGTGTAAGACAGGTGTATAGTGAAGAGATAATTGCAATAGTGATCTAATGAAAAGATCCCCTCCCCAGCCCCAATGAAACTTCAGATCTTAGAAAGGCACTTTTGTTGCCTTGTTCAATTCTGTCACGAATGACTGGTCAGCATCAAAGGTTACTCCTAGGCTGTGACCTTGATGACTAGGCACCTGTGCTAAGACCATAGCATGGACCATGTATAACATAGAGGGCACAAGCTTCAGAAATAGGACATTTATATTGGAAGCACTGAAACATTAGTGACTGACAGCATCATAGCTCTGGACATTCAAGAGGCAATTCGCAACCTTGTTTAGGTGCAGCTACATGCTGTCAGTATATGTATGGGACCTGAATTACTAGAAAATTCACGAAGGACATTAACTATAGTTGCTGCAAAGCGTTGCGTGAAAAGGAGATAGTAGAATAGTGTCACTTCTACAAAGTTATAAAGCTTTTTTCCTCTCTTCCTGCTCTGGCACACATTAGGCTGCCATGGCAAATGCACATAAGGTTGTGTGTGTTCTGTAACAATAGTTTTTGTTCTGAACTGAAAGACAAACTGATGGAGTTAGAGTCCTAGGAATTTATATGTCAGAGTTAAGACGGTCAAAGTAATGGTCATTTCAATGTTAAAGGTTTTGGGAACCAACCAAATAAGGATAGTAGTAAAGAGGTTGGAGCAATTGCGGTTCAGAGTGATGAAGGTTGGTTGAGGAGATGACATAGGTTTCCCTAGTAGCTAGATACATGTTTACTGCTGGGTTTGACTTCAGCAACATAAAGGCCTAAAGAACAAGTTACTTACCTTCGGTAACAATAGATCTGTAAGAAACATTAGTAGTGATAGATTCCTTACCTCAGAATTACCCCCAGGCGTCAAACTGGATCTGGAAAGTTTTTTGTCAGCAGTACCCCTGCTCGTCGGAAGGTGGCGTCGTGCGTCTCTGTAGCTACTATGACGCCGCCCATGCGCGCTGACGTCGGTTCTGTATACGACTTTCTGCGCCAGGAACGCAGAGCCATGCAAGATACTGACCACTGGTACCTTGAAACTAGGGCCCTGAAAGGGATGACCTTAACCCTAGAAATCACTTCGCAGAACGGTAAGGATGGGTAGGATGGTAAAGAATCTATCACTACTAATATTTCTTAACAGACATATTGTTACCGAAGGTAAGTAACTTGTTCATCTGAAAGAAACACGTAGTGATAGATTCTTACCTTTGTTGTGTTTCTATCTAGGACCCTAATTCGATATTCCCGATTTATGCCCTTATATGGTTATAACAAATATTATCCTTATAAAGGCATAAGAATCATATCCATATTTAGTAATAGCCAATGCAGTCCAAATACGGCAAGGCTACTCCCCATGACTCCTAGAAACGCGTTCTTTTTTTTAAAAAAAATTTGTTTTTATTGTTGCCAACACATAATAAACATCAGTGGATAACCATGCTTCATTGCAGCGTCAACATTCAGCTGCATTCAATCAGTATAGCAACTTTTCAAATTTTTATTTTCTCCCAAACTCTGAACAGACTACTAAAAGGGTCAAGATAAACGATCCGTGTCATAGATCAAATATTGCATCAGCGTGAATAGAAGCATCATAAGCATTATTCAGAGTCTCTGTTAGAAACAAGTCTGCCTGCATGTTCAATTCCTAGGGCCCGTGCATACCTTAGCTTTCAATGTCCTTTCCCTAGTTCCCCCCATTATTTCGCATCCTCGTCTTCCCCTGAGCTATCACCCTCCTCATCTTCAGGCAGAGGCTCACAAATATCCCCTCTATATGTGTTCCAAGGTGACCATAATTTGTTCCACTTGCGTGGATTATGCCTCTGTTGGTAAATCGCCCTCTCCGTTAACATAAGCATGTCCATGTTCCTGCACCACTGAGCTAGGGTCGGAGTATTCAGCGCCCCCCAGTTCTGCGCTATATCGCGTTTTGCCAGCATCATACCAATGATCACCCATCGTTTTCCATGCGGCGACAGGTCGGTTGGGCCCCATACATTCAGTAAGCAAACCCGAGGGTCAAGCGTGAACGAGGTCTGTAGGGTCTGGCTGACCGTTCTTGCTACGCGCCTCCAGTACGTTTGTAAATTAGGACAGAAAGTATGGAACAGCGTACCCTCCTCCCCACAGTTCCTTAGGCAGTATGGGTGTTCCGCCCTGTGAATTTTGTGTAGTGTTGTCCGGGTGTAGTAAACCCTATGTAGTATTTTGAATTGGACCAGTCTGAATCGGGTGGATATACCTGCCTCCCTAGGCGACGCTAGTGCTGCATTCCATTCCGTTTCATCCATGTCCCCAATCTCATCTACCCATTTTTCTTTCAGTTTCTCCAGCGGATCCGGTAGGTTGTTCAACAGTTTGCGGTAGGTGAGGGAGGTAGCACCAGCTTCCATGTAGTCCGTAAGCAGTCGGTCTTCTAACGGAGCCGACTCCGGGACCGTCGCCCCCAGTTCTAACACAGACATGAGTGCGTGCCTAACTTGTATATATCTGTACGTTTCATTCACTCCAAGATCATACTGCTCCCTCAGGGTTGCAAAGGAGAGCACGCCACCTCTCGACCATAGATCGCCAACCGTGGAGATCCCGATGGCATCCCACTGATCAAACCCTTTACAGCTGCGCAGATTACCGAGGGCCTTGGAATCCCACAGTGGTGTGAGTTTGGTAATCACCCCCTCCCAACCAAGCCGCCTCTGAGCCCTATGCCATATAGACACTGTGTGCTTGGTAGGTCCCTCCAGCTTCCCCACCATACCCTTGTTGTAGAGTGGGGCCAGAAGGGTGTTCGTGCCCAGTTGGCTTCTATCCGCCATGTAGGCCGGGTCATCGTGTGCACCATGGATCCACTGGTTGATCACCTTAAGGTGCGCTGCCCAATAGTACAATTCAAGGTTCGGGAGCGCTATCCCTCCGCTGTACCAGTCTCTAGTCAATTTCAAATGCGCTACTCAAGCTGGCTTGCCACTCCACAGCAGGGCGGACAGTTGTGCCGACACTTGGCGGAAGAACGATAATGGGACCACTGCCGGTGCGTTCTCTAGAACATAGAGGAAGCGAGGCAGCGCCAACATTTTGAAGAGTGCCGCTCTACCCAGCAGTGTCAAGGGGAGGGTCTTCCAGTGGCGCACGTCGGCCTTCAGTCTGCCAAGCAGGGGCACAAGGTTCAGCTCCAGAAAGGTCGCAGGGTCCCCTGTGATTTGAATCCCAAGTTATCTGAAGGAAAGGGTTTCCACGATCAGCTGACACCCAATAGGTAGGACCGGGGGGCTGCCCCGTATCATAAACAGTATGGACTTGGACCAGTTAAGTTTATACCCTGATGCTGCACCATGTCTCTCACATAGGGCCAGCAGGACCGAAATACCATTCTCGAGGTCCATGAGGTAGATGAGCATGTCATCAGCATACAGGGAGACCCTATCCTCCCAGCCGTCACCCCATCGTATGCCCCTCAGCAGCTGGGTGGTTCTGAGAACCGTGGCCAGGGGTTCCAGTACTAAAGCAAATAGCAGCGGTGAGAGCGGGCATCCCTGTCTCGTGCCCCTCGCTAGCGGAAATTCCCTCGAGATACAACCATTGGCCGTCACCCTTGCCACGGGGTCGGTGTACAACAACCTGACCCACGAGATGAAGTTCGGGCCAATACCCATGTGTTCCAGGACCGCAAAGAGATAGCGCCATTCCACCATGTCAAACGCCATTTTGGCATCTAATGACAGCACCGCTGCTGGTTCAGCCAATCGTGGGGCGCGCGCCAGTACTCCGTGCAGCCGTCGCAAATTCAGCGCCGTACTCCGGTGTGGCATAAAGCCCGACTGGTCCGGATGAATTAGGTGCGTCAGGTGGGGCAGTAGTCTAGTGGCCAGTAGTTTTGCCAAAATTTTATTTTCGGCGTTAAGGAGTGAGATTGGGCGGTACGATCCGCATTCTTCAGGAGGTTTGCCGGGCTTCGGTATTGCTACTATTGTGGCCGTGCGCTGGTCAGGAGGCAACCGCCCCTGCTCCCGGCATTCCTTATACATTTCGAGGAGGGGTGCGGAGAGTGTTTCGGACATGATCTTGTACCATTCTATCGGCACTCCATTGGGGCCCATTGCTTTCCCTGGGTGTAATGCCGCTATGGCTACCTGTATTTCTTCGGACGTCAGGTCCGAGTCAAGTTCGTCCCGATCGTCCTGGGGGAGCGTACGGGTCGGTACCCCTAAGAGAGACCCTTCTACCATCTCCCGCGTGACCTCAGTTTCAGGGGAGTAGACTGAATGGAAGTGGTCTGCTAGGAGCTCCACTATGCGGTCCGGACCGGTCTGTAGCACCCCCTCCGAATCTTTTAGTTGCAGTATGGCCCTCTGCCCTCCCCGTTTCTTTGCCAACCATGCCAAGAGTTTACCTGCCTTATCGCCTACGTCATATATCCTATTCGTAGTCGCCGCCATACTGTTCACCACTTTGCGTCGTACATGGTCGGCGTGTCTCTGCTGACACAGCCTGAGTGCGTGTTGTGTATCCCCATTCGGGTTTCTCTCATGTTCCTGTGTTGCCCTGGCGAGCTGCTCCTCTAGGTCTAATAAGTCCTGGCTCTGTGTGCGCTTATGCTGTGCGATAACCGAGATTGCCTGCCCGCGAAGAACCGTTTTGTAGGCTTCCCATAAGGTTACATGGGATGACACCGATCCCACATTGTCAGCGAGGTAGGATCTCGTGCCCTTCTTTAAAGCCTTGGCTATAACCGGCTCTCTAAGGAACTCCGGGTAAATAGGGTAGATGCGTCTGTGGGTGCATACCTGGCTGGAAAGAGTCAATGTCAGCGGGGAATGGTCCGAAACCCCCCGTGGTCCGATGTGAGTGTCAGTGATATTGAGAAGGCCCCCCCCAGAGTGAGGAAGTAGTCAATCCTTGATAGGCTATCGTGGACTGCCGAATGGTACGTGTACTGTTGGTCTTCTGGGTGAAACCGTCTCCATATGTCTACTAACCCCTGCGCTTCCATGAAGTCATGCAATCTGGAAGGCCCTGTTGTGCGTGTGCGCACAGGGTAGCGGTCTAGGGAATTATGTGCCACCGCATTAAAATCTCCCCCCACAATAAGGTCCCCCTCTGGGAGGTTCAACAAAAATTTCCCCAGCTCCGGGAGAGCCACGGTGTGCAGCGCTGGCGGGATGTACACTGAAACCACATTGAGCGGCCTCCCCTCCCACTGCCCATGTATCGCCGCAAAGCGTCCCTGTGTGTCAACGCTAACGGATTGGGTTATGAATCTGGACGAGCGGTGCATTAATATCCCCGCACCCCGGGACCCCTTAGTAAACTCAGGGTGAACAATCATGCTGTAGCCTTTCCTATCTAGGGCCTGTGTCGCTGTGCCAGTCAAATGAGTTTCCTGCAGGAGGACCAGGGCGGGATTTAATCTCTTTATGCTCTGTAAGACCAACCCACGCTTTATTTTGTCCCCCAGACCCCTCACATTCCAGGACATTAGGCTCAAAGGTGATGCCCGCCCAATGCTAGCGTCCCCCCCCCATCATGTCTGAATGAGCGGAAAGTCAGCCGACGTCCGCATCGCTGTAAGCAGCTTGTAGAATCAGCATGCACCCATTGCTGTAGTACCACCATTCTACGCATACGTACCCTACGGTACTGTTCCTGACCCTGTGTACTAACTAAAAACCAAAACCACATCCTACCCCCAACTCCCCCCCTCCCTGCCCACCTGCTCAACGGACTCAAAACTGCCCGCCCCCCCAACTCAGCAGAGTGCCTGACCCCAACCCAAAACATAGTACTTGCTCGCTGGGGTGAAGGACTCTCCGGTATCAGCGGCCCCCATCCTCGGCTGCGGAGGCCCTCAGCCCAGTGTCCAAGGCGGCATTGCCGGTCATCACTGCAGTCAGTTCAGCCATACCGCAGCAATGATTCATTGGTCCTCATCAGCACCCTCCTCCTGAAGGTCAGGCAAAGGGGAAAGTGCCTCCGCGTCCTCTCCGGTGGATTGTGAGCCCTGTCGGGATCCAGTAGTACGGTGTTTGGTCTGCCTGTTGGAGCGACGCGGGAGGTCCACCTGCCTCCATCCCTCCAGCCATTCCTGTGCCATCTCCGGTGAATCAAAAAAACAGGTTTTATTGTCTGCCACAATCCGAAGTTTGGCCGGAAAAAGCATTGAATACGGGATTTCTCTAGCTCTCAGTTCCTTCTTTACTTCGAAAAAAGTTCTCCTCCTCCGTGCGACCTCGGCTGTGTAGTCCGGAAAAAAGGCCAGTGTAGAGTTCTGGATCTTAATAGGGGGCGAAGTTCTCGCCGCCTGCAGGATGGCGTCACGATCTCTGAAGTTAAAGAGTCTTGCTATGATCGGTCTGGGGTTAGCGCCCGTTTTCCGGCGTCCACCAGGGACCCTGTGTGCTCTTTCCACTGTGAAGAAGGCGGAGAGTCCTTTAGGCTGTAGTTTCTGCTTGATCAAGTCCTCCACATACAGGTCCATTGCTCTCATGTCTTCCGATTCCGGCACACCTATTATACGGATGTTGTTCCGCCTCGAACGCCCTTCTTGTTCATCGAGCTTTTCACGCAATTCCTTGTTTTCCTTCGAGACGCGTTCCATACTAATCTGCAGCTCCGACACATCTTCCACCAAGGACTTGGTCACCACTTCCATATTATTCACTTTCTCCGACATCTTATGGAAGTCCGCTCTTATTAGTGTGATTTCGGCTGAGATCGACCCCACTGTGGCCTGTACTTGCGTGAGGGCCCGCATGACGTCGTCCAGGGTCGCCTTCTTGCCCCCTGTCGTGTCCATGGACTTGCTGTGCTGGGATTTGGCATCTGGGGGGGAGGAAACGGGCTTCTCATATGCAAATCCGTCAAGGCGAGACTGTGCCGCTCCAGCCTTCGGTCCCTTGCCGGCCATCTCAGCAGTGGGGCTCACCCAAAGTGTAGGTAGCCGGTGCCCCACTCCCCCGGTTCAGCGCACCCGTACGCCTGTGCCCACACCTGACGCCGCCCGGGCAGATGCACTCTCTGGGTGGCCACGGGGCGCAGTTCAACAGGCCACGTGGTCTCCGTGAATTCTTCTTGACCCAAACAATAATCGGTGGCACTATGTATCACAGGGCCCCCCCACCGTGTCGCCGTTCCCGCGGTGTTCAGCGGGGTCTGCGGGACGAGGCTGCCCTACCCAGTCGTGGGGCGGATGTTTCAACACTCTCCTCCGGAGATGCGGAAGGTCCTCTACTCTAGTGTCTCATGTGCCGCCCCAGCCCTGCGGCCGTCAAATCATCTGCCAGGCACTCCTGGTTAAATCGCAGGGCCGTGAAACTAGCAAAGAGGTCGGCTAGAGGCCGAGGAGCAAGGCCTGTATGGACGACCCCCTCAATGGGGTCCGGTGTCTGCCCGGGCTGATGTCGGCTCTATGTGTCCCCAGTCGGTGGAGGAGCCCCGGTAGAAGTTTATGCGCTGCCAGGCGGCGAAAAATCACTCCCGGCCCGGCTCTGCGTCTCGATTGCGACGCCGGGTCTGCTGCGGCTGAGGCAGGGCTCTCTGTGTGATCCCAAGATGGCGGCCCCTCGTCCCGGTGTCGCCGCTCTGTGCGCCTCCTCTCTTCCCCGCAGGCTGTCAGGGCTGGTCTTACCCTCACTCCTTGCCGCTGCAGTCCGGCGGCGCTTTAAGGGCGCCGAGGGTTCTTCTCCGTCGTCGCCAGGCACAGGCGGACGCTTCCGGTCTCCTTCCGCCCGGATCAATGAACTTCCTGTCCGTTCTGCGGTGCAGTACACTCCCCGGTCCGGATGCTGCGCACAGGCCCACACGAGTGTCGGCCGAAACTGGAGTTCCTGACCACGGATCGAATTCCCGGTACTCTAGAATATTGCCGCCCGGTCCTGGGCTTCGTTGCCTTCCCGCCTGGGAAATTCCGTAGACGGATAATTGATCGGATAGGTTAGGAGGCAGCTTCAATCACGGAGCTCTCCTCCTAAGCTGCCGCCATCTCCGGCTGCTGGCCACGCCCCTCCAGAAACGCGTTCTTTAAACAAACCAAGCCTCCAGCAGCCCGGGAAATCCCCCTGCTCTTGTTTTGATTTGCACAAGAACTCCTAGAGTCAGAAAGAACTGTTAGTTCTTGGTGACGTCTTATGTCCAACCTTACGTCAAACCCGGCACCTTCCAGGTATAAATATACCAAAGTTGCCTTAAGCAAACACACGGTGGTTTGGAGCAGAGCGGCTATCTACTTGCCCGGAAGCCCAGCTGATGCGAGAGCCGAAGGAAGCCGCCCCTCCCCTTTGACGCACTGAGAGAGACGCTGTCTTTTTCTCCTGCCGAGAAAATCCAGCTCGGCAGGAGAAAAAATCCAGCTCCGGTGTTTCTAGTCACCCATGCGGGTTGCTGGGAGATCGAGTCCTGAGAGAGAGATACAAGACCTCCTACATTCTAGAACCAAGGTACGGAGCTGACTAAACCCTTAAGAGAATTCTTGATTCAGATTCTTGGCAAAAAAAACAACTTAACTTAAACTGCAACTTACTTACTCCTTCCCACGTATTAGGCTTAGGTCAGGTACACCGGGGAAGGCCTATCTTAGAAGCACCAGTTGAGTACGTTAGTCAAATGTTTTTATGTATGTATATATTTTATCCATTTTAAAGTATCATGTGGCTAAGAAACCATATCAATGCTTTTACAGTATTATTTCATAATACTCCTTCTACTGTATGTACTTTACTTCATGATAAGTATTGCAATTGTGGCAACTCATTTCTCTTGCATGAGAAAGAGGACTGCTCAATAAATAACTTTTATTGAAAACGCCCGTCTCTCTATTTCTCTGAACTCTGGTGAAATTAAGCATGCACGATTGACTGAGTGAAATAGCTGTCTATTGTTTTCACACGACTCTAGAGATATACTCTTTATTCTGAGGGAGCAAAGTTGTCATGTTTATGCGGTTGTCGGAAGCTAATCCCTTCTTGTCTAAATCAAGAGAGTTAACTCTTTCCTGAACATTCAAGAAAGTTTCTAGTGACCTCTGAGCTAGCTGGCAAAACTAATTAAGTCTAATATAGTCAGTAGAGACCTAGATGACCTCAGTCCTACGTCTACACTGCTGTTTATATTATTCCAATTCGCAGAGCCTATTGGGAATATAGGAACTACACTACACCTTAGAACAGATACCCCAGCAGTACCAACCCCGGTGGTGGGTCTGCGAACCAAGATCACACCAGAAAGTCCTGGAGAACAGAACGGCCAAAGAAGCCGTCTCTCTAAACTTAGCTGTCCAAGCAGTAGTCCTTGGTAAACGTGTGCAGCAAGCCCCACGTAGCTGCCTGACAGATGCAAGGTAACTTCCCGTCCCAAGGCAGTAGTGGTGGCCATCGCCCTGATAGGATGGCCGTGTAGCCCCACCTGAGGCTCCTTTTTAGCCAAAGAATAACAAGCCTTTATGCAGAGAAGGACCCACCGAGAGATGGTCACTTGTGCACGGTCCAACCTTTCTTGGCGCCCACGTAGCCAACAAAGAGCTGGTCATCCACCCGGAACTGTTGTGTGCGGTTCAGGTAGAATGAGAAAGCACGTTTTGGGTCCAGACCTTGGAGCCTGTCTTCCTCTTTGGAGGGATGCGGACGAGGAAAGAAGGTGGGCAAAATGATGGTCTGCCCGATGTGAAAGGCAGTGACCACCTTTGGCAGAAAAGATGGACGAATCCTTAGAACAACTTTGTCTGGATGGACAGAGAGAAACAGAGTTTTAGAAGAAAGAGCCTGGAGCTCACTCATTCTTCTGGCACTGCTGATGGCAACCAGGAAAGCAGTCTTTAAAGTGAGAAGACGAAGAGGACAGTTGTGAAGTGGCTCAAATGGAGCACACATTAGATATATCAGAACCAGGTTCAAGTCCCACTGAGGCATTATGAAAGGAACAGGAGGGAAATAATGCCTTTTAAGAATCTACTTACAACAGGCGTCTTGAAAAGGGAAGGCTGATCTGGAAGCCGTAAAAAGGCTGAAATGGCTGAGAGGTAGCCCTTGATAGTGCCCAGAGCAGAGCCCTGCTGGGACAAAGAAAGGAGGAACAGGAGTACCTCTGAAAGAGGGGCAGAAAGGGGATCCACAGCCTTTGCTGTGCACCATGCCACACACAAATTTGTTCCACCGGCAGGCATATACAGTCTTAGTGGAGGGATGCCTGGCTGCCAAGATTACATCACAAACTTTGGGAGGTAGGTCAAAAGACGTCGTCAACTGCAGCTGCTCAATCTCCATGCAAGGAGGTGGAGGCTGGACAGGTTCGGGTGGAGGACCGTCCCCTGCTGCTATGACAGAAGATCCTCCCGAAGAGGCAGTCAGATCGGGGGATCGATGGCCATGATGAGTTGCTCGGGGTACCATACTCTTCGAGCCCAGTCCGGAGCCACAAGAATGACTTGGGCCCGGTCGCGCTTGATCTTCTTCAGCGCTCTGGGTAGAAGTGGTATAGGCAGGAAAGGCGTATAGTAGACCGCAACTCCACTCGTGATGAAAAGCGTCGCCTAGCGAGTGCCGCCTATGTATATTCCAATGCGCAGAACTGATGACATTGCGCATTCTCTGCGGTGGCAAATAGATCCAACCAAGGCTCTCCCCACTGCAAAAAGAGACCTTGCGCCACGTCCGAGTTCAGACGCCATCCAAGATCCATCATGCACCGGCGTCTGAGTTCGTCCGCCCTGGCGTTCAGTGAACCTGCCAGCTGTTGAACCACCAGGGAAATGCCCTGGTGCTCCAGCCAAGTCCAGAGACTTAGAGCCTCCTGACATAGGGTCCACAACCCCACCCTGCCCTGTTTGTTGCAGTATCACATGGGGGTGTTGTAGTCCATGAACACCTGCACTACTCTTCCCTGGACAGAGGGAAGGAATGCCATCATTTCAAGCCGGATCGCCCAAAGCTCTAGAAGGTTGATGTGGAGCCCGGACTCCGCCGGAGAGCAGAGGCCTCTGATCTCCACCTCTCCATGTGGCCGCCCCATCGCAGAAGGGACGTGTCCATCTCCAATGTATGTTCCGGTTGGGGAAGGGAGAGGAAACTGCCATTGACCCAACAGCGATTCGGGAGCCAGCACTGCAATTGTCATGCAGTGCCCTCTGAGATCAGGACGTGATCGGACAGCTTGCCCTGATGCTGTGCCTACTGGAACTTCAGACCCCACTGCAGAGCCCGCATATGTCATCTGACATGATCCCATAGCAGGATGCAGGAGGCCATCAGGCCCAGGAGCCGCAGGGTCATCCTGACCGAAACCCCGGATAGAGGCTGAAAGATCGGAATCAGTTTCGGGTTCATCCCATAACTCGCTGCTCGGGGGGATAAACCCGAAAATGCGCCAGAACTGCTCCGATGAAGAGGAGCTTCTGAGAGGGAATTGGCACGTTGATGGAGAACCCCAGCAAATGCAGGAGGTCGGCCGTTGTCTGGAGGTGGGAGACAACTACCTGGGGTGAGCCCGCATTCAACAACCAGATGAGCTGTGACCACCACCATCACTTTCATGAACACCCTAGGGGCGCTGGTAAGGCCAAAGGGGAGCACGGTAAACTGAAAGTGCTCGTGGCCTACTGTGAACCGCAGGTAACGCCAGTGGGCCGGCAGGACGGGGATGGGAAATATGTGTCTTGCAAGTCCAACACTACCATTCAGTCTCCAGGGTCGAGGGCAGACAACTTCTCCTTCCAGAGGAAGCGATGGACGTTCCTGAGGTCCAAGATAGGACGCAGGTCTTTGTCCTTCTTGGGGACCAGAAAGTAGTGGGAATAACAACCACAACCTACTTCTGGCCCAGGAACGCGCTCAATGGCCCCCTTGGCCAAGAAGGCTGTGACTTCCTACTGAAGAAGCGCAAGATGGTACCCCGACATGCGGTGGTACTGAGGTGTTACTGAGGTGGCATGGCTGGAGGGGTAGTCTTGAAGGGGAGGGAGTAGCCCTTTCGGACTATTTGCAGCACCCACCTGTCCGAGGTCATGTTGCGCAAGTGGGGGAGATGATGGCGTATCCTGCCGTCCACTGGCGTTTGATGAGCCTGAACGTTTGGACTAGGAAGGCTTGAGGCAGATGCTGCGGGGTGGAGGTGGACTGACCTGTCCGCTGCCCCCCCCCCCCCTCCGAACCGCCTCAGCGGTTTCCACATCCGCGCTGAGGTTGTTGTTGTGCAGGCCTGTGGCTCTGAACCGAATGTGGTGGGCACCCCTTCCATGGCCATGAAAGGAGCAAAAAGCAGAAGGCGGAGGGTGAGAGGACGACAGGCCCAAGGACTTGGCCGTAGCCCAGGAGTCCTTGAAGCGATACTCTGCTTTGTCACCGAACAGGCGACAGCCATCAAAGGACATGTCCATCACAGTGTTCTGGACATCCCCTGAAAAGCCATTTGTCCTCAGCCAGGCATGGCGCCGAAGCACCACCATCGTGGAAATTGCCCTGCCCAGCGAGTCAGCGGTATCAAAGTGAACTTTGCTGCATCAATGTCTTGAGAGAGCACTGTCCGAGCCTCCTCCGGACAGGCAGACAGCACCTGCGCAATAGTGTCCCATACAGAGTGGGAGTAACGGCCCAAGAGGCATGAGGTGTTCACCGACAGCAGCCCTAAGCTGGCAGATGAAATTAGCTTCTTGACAAGCTGATCCAGGTTCTTGGATTTCCTACCCGGAGGTGCAGAAGGGAACTCGCTCTGGGAAGTAGAGGCTTAGACGACCAAGCTCTCAGGGGTGGGATGTTGGCAGAGAAAGAGAGGGTCAGCCGAGCTAGGCAATGGCGTCGGGCTACGTCGTTTCCACAGGCGCCCCGGTGTTGGGCCTGGACAAAGTGCCCAAAAGAATCTCCGAAAGTGCGTCATTAAAGGGCAGCAAGGGCTCCGAAGAGGTCGCCGCCGGCTGAAGCACTTCTGTCAGGAGGTTAGTCCTGACAGCCACTGTAGGGAGTTCGTGGGGGAGGGCCTCGGCCGCCCTACGCAACACCACTGCTTAGCTTGCACTCTCCTCCGTAGCCACATAAGGAGGAGACAGCATGCCAAGGTCAGATGCGGTGTCAAGACCGCTGGCTTCCCTCAATTCTTCTGCCCAGTCTGGGTCATACTCATACTGTTGTGTGACCCCTCCCAGTCCTCCCCTCCCTCTGAAGTATGCGAAACAGGCTGGAAATAAGGACGACTGACATGGGGAAAGTATAACCTCATCGTCGTCGAGCAACGCCGATCCGGCTCCGTGTCTGCTTTGGAGCAGAAACCCGGGGACGACGTCGGAGGTGGTGCCAGGGGGTGGGGGGGTCGGCGTGAGTGGAGGCGTTATTAGGTCAACCTTATTGGGTCAGTGGTTCAAATCCTTCCTGGAAAACAGAACGCAATCCTACTTGATCAGCAACAATCTTTCAGTCTCCTCCCCATACCTACTGGGAGTTCCTCAAGGCTCCACGCTATCTCCCATGCTATTCAACCTATACGTCGAACCACTCACTGAGCTACTACAGCTGGAGAACATATCCTTCCACATGTACGCGGATGATACCCAACTGTACATCAAGATCTCCTCTATCGAAGATTTAAGGTCAATGAACACAGCCCTCGAAAAGACAGTCCAATGGCTATCGACCAACTTCCTCAAGCTAAACTCTCAAAAAACAGAGTTTCTCCTAATCTCCCCACCTAAAAACACCACCGAGACAAAGGAATGGATCAAAACTATCACGGCGTTGAACTGCACGCCAACAGTAGTGGACTCCTCCATATCACTAGGAATCACTCTGGATAAGAACCTGAACATGCAAAACCATGTCAACCTATTGGCTAAAAATGCCTGCTTCCATCTCAGCTATCTGAGAAAAATGAAACCATTTCTCGAGAACACGAACCTCAAATCTGCAGTCCAGTCCTTAGTTATCTATAGAGTGGAGTACGGTTGTACCACCCTCGCGGGGGTTCCCAAACTCTCAACAGCCCCTCTAAAAGAACAAGTTACTTACCTTTGGTAACGCTTTTTCTGGTAGATACAGTATCTGCCTGTGGATTCCTCACCTTGTGAATATCCCCCTTGCGTCAGCAACGTTTGGAATTTTTCTTCGTAGCACGCCGGCGTGGGCGACGCCATAGGAACGCGGCATCGCGCGCGACTCCGTCTGACGTCACCGACCCCTTATTAGGCCTACGTCGGCGTGATGACATCAGTTCCGCCCTTTTTTCCGTGCCTTCGAGGCACCCGGACGGACCAATGACAGCAAATATACATATATACAGTGTACATAGTACATACAAATCAGAACAGCACACATAGTGCGAAGCAAAGGTATCAAAAACCCAATATATATACAAATATAAATATAAATAAACATAAACTCAGGTATAGCAGAGTGGACAACGGGGAGGCGGGTGGGTCAGTGAGGAATCCACAGGCAGATACTGTATCTACCAGAAAAAGCGTTACCGAAGGTAAGTAACTTGTTCTTCTGATAGATACATCTGCCTTGTGGATTCCTCACCTTGTGAATAGAGTCCCACAGCAGTCCCCACTCCCGGAAGAGGGTGTCCACTCTGCTACACCAGGAAATCTTGGAGGACAGAACGCGCGAAGTGGCCGTCCCTCCTCACCTCGGTATCCAAGCAATAATGCTTCGCGAAAGTGTGGAGGGAGGCCCAAGTCGCGGATCTGCAAATGTCCTCAACAGGTACACCTCTAGACAATGCAGAAGTAGCAGACCTTGCTCTGGTAGAATGAGCTCTTATACCCTCAGGAGGGTCCTTACCCGCCAGGGAGTAGCAAATCTTGATGCACAGGATTATCCACCTGGAAAGTGTGCGCTTGGGCACTGATCTCCCCTTCCGACAGCCAGCAAAACCAACAAACAGCTGGTCATCAATCCGGAAGTCTTTAGTCCTATCCAGATAAAAAGACACCGCCCTCTTAGGGTCCAGACGGTGCAGTCTCTCTTCCTCCTTAGAAGGGTGAGGGGGAGGAAAGAAGGTAGGAAGGGTAATGGATTGTCCTAGATGGAAGGGAGTTACCACCTTAGGCAGAAAAGCAGCCCTGGTCCTAAGAACCATTCGTTCATCATGAATGGTCAGGAATGGGGGCTTAGAACTAAGAGCTTGAAGCTCACTCACCCTCCTTGCCGAGGTGATTGCTACTTAGAAGACCGTCTTGAAAGACAAAAGCCTCATGGGACACTTGTGTAAGGGTTCGAAGGGAGAACCCATCAAGAAAGTCAAGACAAGATTCAAATCCCACTGAGGCACGATAAATGGAGAAGGAGGGAACTTATTTGTGAGGCCCTTCAGAAACCTCAAAACCACCGGAGATTTAAAAAGAGACGGCTGGTCCGGCAAGCAGAGAAATGCCGATAACGCCGAAAGGTAACCTTTGACTGTGGCAACAGCAAAACCTTGCTGCGCCAAAGAGAGAGCAAACTGCAAAATATCAGACAGATGAGCCCTCAAGGGGTCAACAGCCCTCTCCCTACACCAAACAACAAATTTAGACCATCTATACGAATAGATGGACTTGGTGGAGTCACGCCTGGCCGAAAGAATGACATCCACCACATCGTGAGGGAGAGAAAAAGGGTTCAGGTTGCCCCGTTCAAACTCCAGGCATGAAGGTGTAATGTCTGGAGGTGGGGGTGTAGAACCTGCCCCTCCAGCTGAGAGAGGAGGTCTGCCCTGAGAGGGAGACGGAGCGGCGGGTGAGAGGAGAGGTGGAGTAGGTCCGTGTACCACACCCTTCTTGGCCAATCCGGGGTGACCAATATGACTTGGGCCCGGTCCTGGCGAATCTTCCTCAGAACCCGAGGAATCAAGGGTATGGGAGGAAACGCGTAAAGGAGTTGATTTCCCCAACTCAACTGAAACGCGTCCCCCAAGGCTCCTTGCATTGGATACTGGAGACTGCAGAATGACGGACAGTGAGCATTCTCGCGAGTGGCGAACAGGTCCACCCGAGGAGTCCACCATATCTGAAAGATGTCGTGAACAACCTCCGGGTGAAGCCTCCACTCGTGATCGGCAGAGAACTGCTGACTGAAAACGTCTGCACGAACGTTCAGAACTCCGGCCAGATGATTTGCCATCAGACAAATCTGATGGTCCTGAACCCAGGACCAGAGAAGCAGAGCCTCTCTGCAGAGACACTGCGACCCTACTCCTCCCTGCTTGTTGATATACCACATCGCTGTCGTGTTGTCCGTCAGGACTTGAACCGTCTGACCGCGAAGGGAAGGGAGGAAGGCCTTGAGCGCCAAACGTATCGCCCGTAACTCTAGAAGGTTGATATGAAGCAACCTTTCCTCTGGAGACCAAAGACCTTTGACCTCCAGATCCCCCAGATGAGCACCCCACCCTAGAGTGGATGCATCCGTTATCACTGTGGCCACCGATGGAGGCAGCTGGAAAGGCTTTCCCTGAGAAAGATTTCTTTCCACACTCCACCAGGACAGATCCGCCGCAGTTTCTCTGGAGATCCTCACAGACTCCCTGAGATCTCCGTTGTGCTGATACCACTGCCTGCGGAGACACCACTGGAGTGCCCTCATGTGCCAGCGTGCATGGTTGACCAACAGAATGCAAGAAGCCATCAGACCAAGCAGACGAAGGACCTTCAGGACTGGAACAACCGCTCCATTGAAAAATAAAGGAATCATTTCCTGTATGTCGCGAATCCTTTGAGGTGGAGGGAATGCACGACAAACAGTAGTGTCCAGTACCGCACCTATGAACAGGTTGCGCTGGGAGGGCACCAGGTGAGATTTGGGTACATTTATCGAAAAACCCAACCTGTGTAACAACTGAGTTGTCTCTTGCAAATGAAGGAGCACCTTCTCTGGCGACTCTGCTTTGATGAGCCAGTCGTCCAGATACGGAAATACAGGAATCCCCGATCTTCTGAGATGTGCTGCCACCACCGCCATCAACTTGGTGAAAACTCGAGGCGCAGTAGTAAGTCCAAATGGAAGGACCGCAAACTGGTAGTGTTGCGAACCCACCGTAAAACGGAGATACTTCCTGTGCGACTTCAGGATAGGGATGTGAAAATTAGCATCCTGCAAGTCGATCGACACCATCCAGTCTTCTTCCAACAGCGCTTGAAGAACCTGCACAAGAGCATCTTGAACTTTTCTTGTTTCAGATACAAGTTCAAGATCCTGAGATCCAGGATTGGCCGAAGCCTGCCATCCTTCTTGGTGATCAGAAAATACCGGGAGTAGCATCCCTGACCCCTCTCCTGCTCCGGAACCACCTCTATCGCACCCTTTCTGAACAGTGCCAGGACTTCTTCCTGCAGGAGGAGCAGGTGGTCCTCCGAACAATAATCTTGGCAAGGAGGGTAATTGGGAGGAAATTCCCGAAAGGGAAGGGCATACCCATTTTCTACGAGATTGAGAACCCAAAGATCTGATGTAACCGATTCCCAATCTCGTAGAAAATGAGTAAGCCGACCCCCTACCGGACCCGCATGATCCGGAATGGTGGATCTAGGGCTGCTTTGCTGCTGCGGGTGGGGGGTGGGAATTAGAGGAGGAAGTAGAGGAGGAAGAGGTTTGACGTCCACGTCCACGACCCTTCTGTCTACCTCTATAAGACTTGTACAGAGGGTTCTGTTGCTGCTGTTGCTGCTGGCCTTGCCTGAAAGGACGAAAGGAAGATCTGCCAAAACCTCTGAACTTTCTGGTAGCTGTACCTCTCGACTGTAAACCCAAGGATCTAGCCGTCGCCCGGCTATCTTTGAATCTCTCCAGAGCTGTATCTGCTTCCTTTCCAAAGAGACCAACCCCGTCAAAAGGTAAATCCAAAAGAGTAGCCTGTACATCAGTTGAAAACTCTGAGGATTTTAACCAAGCAGCTCTTCTGGTAGCCACTGAAGAACCCATTATCCTAGCTACGGAGTCAGCAGTGTCCATGCCACTCTGAATAACTTGGCGGGCTGCAGCTTGAGTGTCCAAAACAACCTCATTAAAGTTTAGCAGATAATTGTTTGACTGAGTCCATTAAGGCATGCACATATCTGCCAAGCAAACAAGTAGCATTTGTTGATTTTAAGGCCATGCTACCAGAGGAGAAGACTTTCTTAGCGGCCTGATCCAACTTCTTGGAGTCTTTATCTCCAGGAACTTGAGGAAAGGAGCCAGCTGATCTATTCGCACAAGCAGCCTGAACTACCAGACTCTCTGGCGAAGGGTGAGATGACAAGAATTCAGGATCTCCAGGAGCCACCCTATAACGTCTCGCCACCGATCTAGACACTGCAGGTGCAGACAAAGGCTTTTTCCAAACCTCCAGAATTGGTTCGGTCAGAGCTTCGGTAAAAGGTAGAGTAGGCTCAATGATAGAAGAAGGTGAATGTAAGACCTCTGTGAGGATATTAGGTTTAAACTCAACTGTTGGCAAAGTTAAGTTTAGTAAATCAGCAGCTTTCCTAATTACCATATGGTATGGAACGACATGCTTGGAGGGTGCATCTGATACCACAGGTAATCCCCATTCCGGAGAAAGTTCAAGACTGCTAGCAGAATGAAGATCTTCAAAATAATCATCATGCTCATGAAGTTCACCTTCCTCCATTTCAGATTCCACATACTCTTTTTCCTCAAGTAGACGCTGGGCTCTACGCCTCGACCACTCCATACGGATCGACGTCGACGGATTCGGTAACAACTCAGATGGAGTCGGAGCCGGCGTCGACCGAGGAGCTGGAGCAACAGGAGTCAGAGAAACAGGAACCGGCGTCGAGCCTCGATCTGAATTCCGAGGTCGCTCCCGAGTCGGCGAAGCCGTGCGCGGAGTCGAAGCCCTCGGCGGCGCCGAACCGATCCAAGGAGGATATGGAGTCGGCATGAAGGGTAGAAAAGGCGCCGGTGCATAAGCTTGGGGGACACCCAAGTTGAAAGACAAAGGACCCATAGGACCCGCAGGTGCTCCAGTGGGGTACATTGCCCTCGTATACACTCCATACATAGCATTTAGGAAATGCGATGGATCTTGACCAGGACCAGGAAAAGAAGGGTAAGAACCCATTGGATTTGTAGGAGGCTGAACTGGATTTGGCTCCTCTTGATCCTTTAGGTTTTCCGGTTCATCCTCCGGAATCGGAGATTGAGGGACCTCCAAGACGTCCTCATGCTCCGAAGACTGACCCGAAGCCGGATTCGGATCCAGTTCCGGCTCCGGTGTATGCTCTCGAGATGTTACCAGAGTGGTAGCATCAGCAGGAGATGGAGACACAAAATCTTTGTGATGCTTTCGAGAAGATTTCTTCTTAGAGTCCGAAGATCCCGAATGATGGTGAGAACTATGCTTCTTCCTCTTATGTCTTTTCTTCGAGGAACCCGAAGCATGTCCAGAAGCCGATTTCGATGCCGACTCCGATCTGGCCCTCGACCTCGATAACTTCGATCGCGACCTTGATCGTGACTTCGATTTCGACTTCGGTCTCGATCAGGAGTCTCTTGATCTTGATCTCGAAGATCTGTCGGCTTCTTTACCTTTTATCTTGGCTAATAAAAGTTTAGCTTCTCTCTCACGCAGTGCCTTCGGATTCATTTTCGAACAGGATCGACAGCCCTTGACGTCGTGATCCGATCCCAAACACCATAAACAATCCTCGTGTGGATCAGTAATTGACATCATCCTGGCACACGAGCCACACTGCTTGAATCCCGTTTTCTTCGACGACATCCTCGACGAAGAACAGAAACAGTAACAACAAAAAGAAACAAAGTCACTATCTGTAACTACAGAAGATCCCTGAAACCGTTAGCGTCGACGACGCGGAAAAAAGGGAACTGATGTCATCACGCCGACGTAGGCCTAATAAGGGGTCGGTGACGTCAGACGGAGTCGCGCGCGATGCCGCGTTCCTATGGCGTCGCCCACGCCGGCGTGCTACGAAGAAAAATTCCGAACGTTGCTGACGCAAGGGGGATATTCACAAGGGGAGGAATCCACAAGGCAGATGTATCTATCAGAAGCTTGTCTCAATGCGGCAGCAAGACTCATAACAGGGTCTAGGAAATTTGACCACATACCGCCACACCTGAAAGCACTCAACTGGCTACCCTACGAAGCTCGAATCCACCTAAAAATGGCCTGCATCACACACAAGGGGCTACACCACAACACCCCTCGGTACCTAGCCCAAAAACTTAGCTTATCTGGAGGAAACAGACATTCAAGGAGTGCTAATAATCTACTTCTGAAACCCTCACGTTTCAAAAAGTCTAAAACTTCCAACAGAGCATTCTCTGGAACAGCTCCAAGAATTTGGAACTCCCTTAAACCACACATCAGAAAAACCTCCTCTATCCCTCTCTTCAAAAAGGAAACAAAATTATTCCTGATGAGCAAATTCCTACCTTAAAGCAATACCACCATGTCACAAGATCGACAAACTCCATACTACCTTACTCGCTGGTCCGTTTAATTAAGACCTTCGTGAACCTAAACTGTGCTGTTTGGGCCCAGAACATTCTTCTCATGGCGGCCACGAGAACTGTTGACCAACACGAACATGAACGGTCTGTTATTGTTTTTCAGAACAAGTTTTCTCAATGTTATTACTCCCTGTTACTCGTGAACTATGTTTCTTTGTATGCAATGTTCCCCATTGAATGTTTCACCTTACGCCTCATGTAAAGCGCTCTGATAGCCCAGTTTGGGTCTGGTTCGCTATCTATACAACTCTAAAAATAAATAAATAATAAATAAACCTGCGTCGACCGGGATCCAGGTCCAGGCGGGTCCTGTGGCCGAAGCCCGTGGCGATGTAAGGGCAGGACCCCCAGTCAGGCCCCGAAGGAGCACCGGCGGGGTCAGAGGGCCCAAAGAGTCAGGCCATGGCAGCAAGAAACTCATGCACCTGAGCAGATGTCACCGACGGACCTGGAAAGGGCGGGTAGGCCGGAGGTGATGTTGCAGGCTCCGCCAGAGCCTCGGGGTGGCACCACCCGCACCCAATGCTGCGTCGGGCGAGGGTAAGTCTAAGAGCGATGACGCTTCTTCGACTTCTTCTTGGAATGCTTTGACTTACCTGACCCAGAGTGCGAAGAGTAAGATCCAGAGGAACAATGATGATGGACGGAATGTTGCACAATGGCAAAACATTCACCCCCACTCACAGATCTGGGTTTAATCCATCGTTATTTTGCTCACCAAGCCACCCCACTTCAGACATGGCCATATGCAAATCAGTCTTGACCCTGTGCCTCATGGGAACAGTCGAGCCCGAACTGCCAAGCCATGTCTTCCCTGGACCGGAATCAAGCATCCTAGGACCGGTTTCTGGCTATCAGCCGTCTTCAGCCAGGATAGCTTAACTCCAGTGGCCTAGTGAGCATGGGACCCACGTCTGGGCATACCCTTCCTGTGAGAAGTTGGCCTGATATATGATGCTCACTAGTTCTAGTGATCACCTTGTATCAGTCCAAACAACCCTTATGGTGATTGGTTGTAAGTCAACCTTATAGACCAGCTATCCTAATGGTAGCATGGACAAAGCAGTCTTAGGCTAAACTCTTTTGGCATGTGAAGCCAGCTGTTTTACCACAATATAACCCCTTGAATACCAGATGAAAGGACACCACACAGGTTGCTATGAAAATAATCAGTATATTTATTAATAACAACACCTCTGAACTCTTTATGAGGTCAGAGTGCTAAGCACATGACAATCTCTTAAGAAAAATACGACAAGTTGCACAAAATTACAATGGTGCCCTAGGGGCACGACAAACTATATACTAAGTAAGTGGAATGTGAAAGTCGATAAAAGGAATGGAGCTGTCCAGAGGCTGTAGGATCGATGGGACCACGCTACACTAACTCTAGGTAAGTAATAGGAGGCCCACTGAACGCGTGTGCAGAGTGTGAACTCTCACGCGAGATGCGTAACAACGTCTATGGACAGTACAGTTCAAGTAAAAGGTGAGTATGGGCAATCCTGACTAGTTAGGACTAAAACAACTGTGGAACTGGACAGTAGAACAGTTAAACTACCCTTGAGCACTGAAATGCTCTCGTTACCTCACCCACGGGCTGCGGGTGCATAGGTGCCAAAGTGTGTCGGGTTCTCGCCTTGAAGTCAATGGAGCCTGAAAGAAAAGATGCTCCAGGCGACTAGGAGGAAGATGTCCGGTGCGATCCAAGGGTGGATTGGTGAAGAAGAGGACCTGAAAGCAGAGGGGACAGTGTTCAAAGTCACTAGCCAGTGACCGGTGAGGAACCAGGAAGGAACCAGATGCTGTCGTCGCGATCAGGTGAAGAGTGGACGCTTGACTCTGCAGCCACGTGGACCAGGAGGTGACTTCGACGACCAGGATGGAGGCACGAGCTGTCCCACGCAGGCTCTCGCTGTCGGCGGTGTCGGATCCGGGATTGGAGTCAACAGGCCTTGGCAAAGGCAACCCACGCGGTGAGTGGAAAAGACGTCTGGTGCGGACTAGGAGAGTCCGGGGTGTCCCTCTTTTGGAAGGGAGCAAGGGCCAGTCTGGAGCAACCAGACCAGCAGCAAAGATTCAAAGGTTTGTTGTCTAGGAGGTCACTAGCCAGCTGGCAAGTGACCAGACTACGCGTCGAGCAGCAAACAAGCAGAAGGGCCCCATGCAGATCTCGTGGAAGCTGGAGGGCTGATCTTCGGTGCAAGGGCTGCTCGGGGCTGGGGCTTCTCAGTCCCCAAAGCACTTGGTCGAGTTTACCTCGGGAGTCGTGCTGGAAGCGAAGTGCAGGTTCTTTCAAGATGGCCGGTCCCACGTGTCTCGTCGCACCCACGGATCTCAGCTGTGCTGCAGATGTAGGTTGAGGTCGGAGAGGTCTGGGAATCCGGGTCTTGTCGGGCTCTGAAGTCTGGATCCTGGAAGGAAGACGACAAAGGGAAGCCGCTGGACGCTTGATGGTGCCTGCAGTTGCAGGGTGGACACTCCTTACCTATAAGGGAGATTTATTCAGTCTTCTGTGGAGCAGAACGTCGAAGTCCAGAGTTTCTTCTTGTAGAGTAGTTCAGGATTAATCTAATTTGGAATGGGACCAGCTCCTACCTTTATCCTGCTAAAGGGGGCTGCACTACTGACTAGGTCCCTCCCCTGGGTGGGACCAGGAAGGGGGGGGGGGTTACACCCCCTATCCTTTGTCCGGTTTCCCGCCAGAGCTGGGGCTGGAGTGCCCCAGCAACTAGTTTGAACCGGTGTATGCACAGGGCACCTTGTGTGGCCCAGGAATGTCTCATTCCTTTCAGGCCTAGCCTACCCAATACACAAAATCCTGTCTGGGGTGGTGCTAGCACCTCCCAAGGCAGGAAACCCCTTTGTCCAAGTCGCCCTCGCTGGAAGGACTCCCAGCAGCAGGAGGTCAGACTTGTGTCTGTGGTGGCAGCATCCATTTTGTGATGCCAAGGCTCAAGTTAACTTAAACCGGGGTTCACAGTTACATACATGTCGTGTCCCTCTAGAAGGGTGGAATGCTACCCCCGTCGTCAGAATTGGCGAGGGGGTAGTATTCCAATTCGTATGACACCTTACTCGACATGTTTTGATAATGTTATACCAGAGTTGGCATTTAACCGCGAGGTTGATAATGCACTTAAGAGTATATGGTATAGCGTTATCATGGAACAGCTATTAGGACTTGGTTCCGCAAGCTGCAAACGGGCTCAGCTCATGCAAGAGCACCATCTCACATAATTCCAAGCACTCTGTCTTCAGGATTGATAAGGCCTGCCATAGGAGTGACTGATAAGAGGATATGTGTCCATTTTTAGGGTTAGATATAGGTATACTATATCTACAGCAAAGGGTGTTTACACCACCTTGCCCCAGCTGTCGTGCAGCCAGTTGTGTCAGTTTTAGATGGCCAGCCAGGGGTGGCATAATACATGCTTCAGCCCCTAGTAGGCCCTGGGTACACATATGCCCTGGGTACAGGGACTGATAAGGTGGCCCAGTACCAATTGGTGAATGCACCTAAAGTACATGGTTGTAAATTTAGACAGAGAACAGCTAGGCTGTGGGTCTGATTAGCAGGCCCACAGCCAGGGAAAGTCGTAAACCAGTGAAGAAAAAAGCAAAAATCTGGGGTGACCATAGGATTGCAGACCCCACTCTCCTACATAACCCCCCCTCAAACTTAGGGACATTAAACTAACCTTGACCAGGTGAGTCTTCCTGTTCTAAGTGGAAATACCTGGAGAGACCATCTGCATTGCCATGGTCAGTCCCTGGTCTGTGCTCCACTGTAAAGTCCATCCCCTGTAGAGAAATGGACCACCTAAGAAGTTTGGGGTTTTCACCCTCATCTGATTTAGCCATAAGATGGGCTTATGGTCGGTCTGAATCTTGAAGTGAGTTCCAAACAAGTATGGCCTCAACTTCTTCCGGGCCCAAACCACAGCAAAGGCCTCCCTCTCTATAGCTGACCAACGTTTCTCTCTAGGGGTCAGCCTTCTGCTTATAAAAGCAATGGGCTGGTCATGACCATCAATATTCAGTTGAGATAGAACAGCTCCCACACCCAACTCAGATGCATCTGTTTGGACAATGAAGGTTTTGGAGTAGTCAGGACTCTTGAGAATAGGTGCAGTACACATGGCCTGCTTTAGGTCATCAAATGCCTTCTGACAGCTAACTGTCCACTGAACTTTCTTTGGCATTTTCTTGCTTGTCAAGTCATTAAGTGGTGTCACAATGGACCCATAATTTTTGACAAACTTCCTATAGTAACCAGACAGGCCCAAGAAAGCTCTGACCTGTGTCTGGGTGGTTGGTGGAGGAGCCCAGTCCTTTATGGCCTGTATCTTGCTCTCCAAGGGTTGAACCTGGCCTCCACCCACAAGGTGGCCCAAGTACACAACCTGACTCTGCCCTATCTGGCACTTGGTGGCCTTGATAGTGAGGCCTGCCTTTTGCAGGGCCTCCAAAACTTTCCTCAGGTGGATCAGGTGATACTCCCAGGTGGAGCTAAAGACAGCAATATCATCTAGATATGCTGCACAGAAGTCATCCAACCCAGTGAGAACTTGGTTCACCAACCTTTGAAAAGTGGCAGGTGCATTTTTCAAACCAAAGGGCATCACCACAAACTGGTAATGACCTCCTGGGGTAGAAAATGCTGTTTTGGCCTTGGCATCCTCAGCTAACCTGATCTGCCAATGACCAGCTGTTAGGTCAAATGTACTTAAGAAAGTTGCAGAAGCCAACTTGTCTATCAGTTCATCTGCCCTAGGTATTGGATGGGCATCTGTCTTAGTGACAGCATTGAGACCCCTGTAGTCTACACAAAACCTCATCTCTCTCTTACCATCCTGGGTGTGAGGGTTTGGCACTAGAACTACAGGACTAGCCCAAGGGCTCTCTGAGGGTTCAATGACTCCCAATTCCAACATCTTTTGGACTTCTTTCTTTATGCAGTCCCTGACGTGGTCAGGTTGCCTGTAGATTTTACTCTTGACAGGCAGACTGTCACCAGTGTCCACCTCATGGGTGCACCAGTTTGTCTGACTGGGGGTCAGTGAGAACATTTGTCTAAAGGATTGAAGAACCTGTTTACAATCCTCTTGTTGGTGTTCAGAGAGGCTGTCAGAAAAGACTACACCATCTACTGACCCATCATCAGGGTTCTGAGTGAGCAGGTCTGGGAGAGGGTCACTCTCTTCCTCCTGTCCCTCATCTGTGGCCATGAGCAAGCCCATGTCCTCCCTGTTGACAAATGCCTTGAGCCTATTCACATGAAGCACCCTGTGGGGGCTCCTGGGAGTTCCCATGTCCACCAAGTAGGTGACTTCTCCCTTTTGCTCAATGATGGTATGGGGTCCAGACCATTTGTCTTGGAGAGCTGCTGGGGCCACTGGCTTCAACACCCACACCTTCTGTCCTGCATGATACACAGTTAGGACAGCCTTTTGGTCATGCCAAGCTTTTTAGAGATCTTGGCTGGCCTCAAGGTTTTTGGATGCCTTCTCCATGTACTCTGCCATCCTGGAGCGGAGACCAAGTAGATAGTCCACTATGTCAAGTTTAGGCTTTTTGAGAGGCAACTCCCATCCTTCCTTCACCAGACATAGGGGTCCTCTTACAGGATGCCCAAACAGAAGCTCAAAAGGACTGTAGCCAACCCCCTTCTGTGGGACCTCTCTGTAAGCAAACAGGAGGCAGGGTAAAAGGATGTCCCATCTCCGCCTAAGCTTTTCAGGTAACCCTTTTATCATCCCTTTGAGGGTGTTGTTGAATCCCTCAACAAGCCCATTGCACTGTGGGTGATAGGGTGTGGTGAATTTATAATTGACACCACACTCCTTCCACATTGCAGTCAAGTATCCTGACATGAAGTTTGCACCTCTGTCAGAGACAACCTCCTTAGGAAACCCCACTCTGGAGAAAACTCCAAGTAGGGCCCTGGCCACAACAGGAGCTGTAGTTGTCCTAAGGGGAATAGCTTCTGGATACCTGGTGGCATGATCCACTACCACCAGTATAAATCTGTGCCCAGATGCTGTTGGGGGGTCCATTGGTCCAACAATGTCTATCCCCACTCTTTCAAAGGGTACCCCCACCACAGGTAGTGGTATGAGGGGGGCCTTTGTTGTGCCACCTGATTTGCCACTGGCTTGGCAGGTGACACATGAGCGACAAAACTCTTTAGTGTCTTCAGACATATGAGGCCAGTGAAAGTGTGGGGCAAGCCTGTCCCAAGTCTTGTTCTGGCCTAAGTGACCTGCAAGGGGAATCTCATGGGCTAAGGTGAGAAGGAAACCTCTAAGAGACAAGGGGATGACCAGCCTCCTGGTAGCACCAGGCTTGGGGTCTCTTGCCTCAGAGTATAGGAGTCCATCTTCCCAATATACTTTATGGGCACCTGTAGCATTCCCTGCAGCCTCAGCAGCAGCCTGCTGTCTGAGGGGTTCAAGAGAGAAACAGTCTAATTGGGCCTGTCTCAAGTCTGCCCTGGAAGGTCCCCCTGTCCCAAGAAACTCAACCTGATCAGGTTCAAGTTCTTCTAGGACAGTTCCTTCTGGGGTCTCTGGGTCAGCCTCCTGAGAGGGCTGATCCTCAACCTGAGGCAGGGGGAAGGCTCTGCCTTAACCCTACCATTCCTTCTTTTGGGTAGTGTCTGGTCCATTCTTCCAGGATCCAGCACTTGTTCAGCTGGGCATTTCTTGGCCTGTGACCTAGTCACAGCAAGGACATGTGAGGAGAGACCTAGCATTTCTACATGAGTCCTGTACTCCACATCTGACCACAGTGAGGATTCCTAATCATTGCCCAAAAGACAATCTACTGGGAGGTCTGAACTAACTACAACCCTTTTGAGGCCAGTTACCCCTCCCCAGGAGAAATTAACAACTGCCATACTGTGATTGGTAGTGACATTGCTAGCATTCGTCACTAGGTAATCTGAACCTAGCATGATCTGGTCAGGGTCCATAAATGTTGGTGTCACCATGGTGACACTGGCACATGTGTCCCTGTAGGCCTGAGCCATTTTTCCATTGATTAAAGGCGTTTGTCTGTATTTGCCCAGAGTACTAGGACTTACAGTAGGGGTCATATCCATGTCCCCAGTACAAACAAGAACTGCCTGAGTAGGAATTCTGACTAAGTCAGAACCCACCTCAGTTCCCAGGGTTAACCCAACTATAGCTTTGGGAGGTACACTACCACTACTAACTTTACTAGGGGGTGCAGGTGTCTTAGGGACAGTAGTGGTAGGAGTTTGGCCTTTCTTGGTGCACTCACTAAACCAGTGAGTCTTACTTTTACAGTATTGGCACCATGGTTTCTTAGGACCATCCTTCTTCTTTTGGGAATTTTGGGACCCACCCTCCTTAGGTTGTTGGGGCCCTGTTAAAGACTTCTGGTCATTTTGCTTATTCTCATTACCCTTCTGGTCTGCTTTCTTCTGGCCACCACCCTGGTTCTGGTTTTGCTGCTTGACCCTTGCCCTGACCCATCTGTCTGCCTTCTTTCCCAATTCTTGGGGAGAGGTCAGATTTGAGTCAATCAAGTGCTGATGCAACAACTGGTTCTGACAATTATTTAAGATTTGCTCTCTCATAATTAGATTATACAATCCTGTGTAATCAGTAACTTTACTTCTCAGTAACCAGCCTTCCAGAGCCTTAGTGGCACAATCAACAAAGTCAGTCCAATCTTGAGCCTGAGTTTTCTGGGTGTCCCTGAACATCAACCTGTACTGTTCAGTTGTTAAGCCAAACCCATCAATCAGTGCAGTTTTCAAGACTTGGTAATCATTAGCATCCTCATCTCTAACAGTGAGGAGCTTGTCTCTACCTTTACCTTCAAAGGAGAGCCACAATATAGCTGCCCACTGACTCTGGGGTACCTGCTGTACTTTGCAGGCTCTCTCCAAAGCAGTTATCCACTTGTGGATATCATCTCCTGTCTTATAGGAGGGCACTATTTTACTCAGGTGTCTATTATCAAAACTCCTGTCTCTATCCCTAGGGATATTGCTGCCACCAGTGGGGACTACCCCACTCAACTGTTGCTCTCTAGCAAAGGCAAGCTTCTCTTTGGCAAGGGCAAGTTCTTCCCTTTGGATCGTCACATTAGCTTCCTTCATCTTTGCCTCATGCTCTCTCCTCTGATGGGAAGTCATCCTCCTCTGAGCAGATGCATGAGAGGCACGAGAGTGCAGATCTAATGGAGTCCCTAGAATGAGACCTATCTCTTCTAACTCCATGGTTAGGCCTGCTTAGGTTCAGCACTGGGGGTCCCCCAGTTCCTTCCCTATGTAGGTCTAAGTTGGCCCTTGTGAGTCTGCTGACTATCACAGAACCTTTGTCTGCCTCATCCCCGGAGAGTTCCTCATCCTCCTCCTCCTCATCTACATCTTCTGTTTCAGGGAGATTTGGATCACCACGAGTACCTTCTAAGGGGGGCATGCTCCTATCTGGATTAGAAGGGTCTGTGTTAGCAGCCCTTCTGGCATCATATGTCTCTAAGAGACCTAACAGAAAAGGAGTGGTAGGGTTAGAACCCTGTTTTAATTTCCTGGAGGTACACAATTGTTTTATCTCCTGGAAACTGAGAGCTGCATATCTGGAAAGGACCTGTGGAGGGTCACTAACCACTAGGGGAGTCTCTGAAGACTCTCCATGGGTAGACATGCTTTCTAGTGAGGTGTAAGTGATGCACCTACCTACACTATGGGTTTTCCTACTGATCCCTTGCTAAGAGTTGTAGTCAGGGTGTGCTAGGCCCTTTCTACCTACTACAACAGCTGGTTCAGTAGAACTCAGAGTATTTCTAAGCTTGTTATATGTACCTAGAGTACCTTATGTGATCTTTCAGATGATATTTCAAGATTATATGTGGTAAAAACAACAGCAAGCTCAAATCCCAACCGCTGCACACCAATGTGAGAAGTTGGCCTGATATATGATGCTCACTAGTTCTAGTGATCACCTTGTATCAGTCCAAACAAGCCTTATGGTGATTGGTTGTAAGTCAACCTTATAGACCAGCTATCCTAATGGTAGCATGGACAAAGCAGTCTTAGGCTAAACTCTTTTGGCATGTGAAGCCAGCTGTTTTACCACAATATAACCACTTGAATACCAGATGAAAGGACTCCACACAGGTTGTTATGAAAATAAACAGTATATTTATTATTAACAACACCTCTGAACTCTTTATGAGGTCAGAGGGCTAAGCACATGACAATCTCTTAAGAAAAATACGACAAGTTGCACAAAATTACAATGGTGCCCTATGGGGCACGACAAACTATATACTAAGTAAGTGGAATGTGAAAGTTGATAAAAGGAATGGAGCTGTCCAGAGGCTGTAGGATCGATGGGACCACACTACACTAACTCTAGGTAAGTAATAGGAGGCCCACGGAACGCGTGTGCAGAGTGTGAACTCACACGCGAGATGCGGAACAACGTATATGGAAAGTACAGTTCAAGTAAAAGGTGAGTACGGACAATCCTGACTAGTTAGGACTAAAACGACTGTGGAACTGGACACTAGGACAGTTAAACTACCCTTGAGCACTGAAATGCTCTCATTAGCTCACCCACGGGCTGCGGGTGCATAGGTGCCAAAGTGTGTCGGGTTCTCGCGTTGAAGTCAATGGAGCCTGAAAGAAAAGATGCTGCAGGCGACCAGGAGGAAGATGTCCGGTGCGATCCAAGGGTGGATCGGTGAAGAAGAGGACCTGAAAGCAGAGGGGACAGTGTTCAAAGTCAATAGCCAGAGACTGGTGTGGAACCAGGAAGGAACCAGGTGCTGTCGTCGCGATCAGGTGAAGAGTGGACGCTTGACTCTGCAGCCACGTGGACCAGGAGGTGTCTTCGACGACCAGGATGGAGGCACGAGCTGTCCCATGCAGGCTCTCGCTGTCGGCGGTGTCGGATCCGGGATTGGAGTCAACAGGCCTTGGCAAAGGCAACACACGCGGTGAGTGGAAAAGACGTCTGGTGCGGACTAGGAGAGTCCGGGGTGTCCCTCTTTTGGAAGGGAGCAAGGGCCAGTCTGGAGCAACCAGACCAGCAGCAAAGATTCAAAGGTTCGTCGTCCAGGAGGCCACTAGCCAGCCGGCAAGTGACCAGACAACACGTCGAGCAGCAAACAAGCAGAAGGGCCCCACGCAGATCTCGTGAAAGCTGGAGGGCTGATCTTCGGTGCAGGGGCTGCTCGGGGCTGGGGCTTCTCAGTCCCCAAAGCACTTGGTCGAGTTTACCTCGGGAGTCGTGCTGGAAGCGAAGTGCAGGTTCTTTCAAGATGGCCGGTCCCACGTGTCTCGTCGCACCCACGGATCTCAGCTGTGCTGCAGATGTAGGTTGAGGTCGGAGAGGTCTGGGAATCCGGGTCTCGTCGGGCTCTGAAGTCTGGATCCTGGAAGGAAGACGACAAAGGGAAGCCGCTGGACGCTTGATGGTGCCTGCAGTTGCAGGGTGGACACTCCTTGCCCACAAGGGAGATTTCTTCAGTCTTCTGTGGAGCAGACCGTCGAAGTCCAGAGTTTCTTCTTGTAGAGTAGTTCAGGATTAATCTAATTTGGAATGGGACCAGCTCCTACCTTTATCCTGCTAAAGGGGGCTGCACTACTGACTAGGTCCCTCCCCTGGGTAGTACCAGGAAGGGGGGTGGTTACACCCCCTATCCTTTGTCCGGTTTCCCGCCAGAGCTGGGGCTGGAGTGCCCTAGCAACTGGTTTGAACCGGTGTATGCACAGGGCACCTTGTGTGCCCCAGGCATGTCTCATTCCTTTCAGGCCTATCCTACCCAATACACAAAATCCTGTCTGGGGTGGTGCTAGCACCTCCCAAGGCAGGAAACCCCTTTGTCCAAGCCGCCCTCGCTGGAAGGACTCCCAGCAGCAGGAGGTCAGACTTGTGTCTGTGGTGGCAGCATCCATTTTGTGATGCCAAGGCTCGAGTTAACTTTAACTGGGGTTCACAGTTACATACATGTCGTGTCCCTCTAGAAGGGTGGAATGCTACCCCCGTCGCCAGAATTGGCGAGGGGGTAGTATTCCAATTCGTATGACACCTTACTCGACATGTTTTGATAATGTTATACCAGAGTTGGCATTTAACCGCGAGGTTGATAATGCACTTAAGAGTATATGGTATAGCGTTATCATGGAACAGCTATTAGGACTTGGTTCCGCAAGCTGCAAACGGGCTCAGCTCATGCCAGAGCACCATCTCACATAATTCCAAGCACTCTGCCTTCAGGATTGATAAGGCCTGCCATAGGAGTGACTGATAGGAGGATATGTGTCCATTTTTAGGGTTAGATATAGGTATACTATATCTACAGCAAAGGGTGTTTACACCACCTTGCCCCAGCTGTCGTGCAGCCAGTTGTGTCAGTTTTAGATGGCCAGCCAGGGGTGGCATAATACATGCTTCAGCCCCTGGTAGGCCCTGGGTACACCTATGCCCTGGGTACAGGGACTGATAAGGTGGCCCAGGACCAATTGGTAAATGCACCTAAAGTACATGGTTGTAAATTTAGAGAGAGAACAGCTAGGCTGTGGGTCTGATTAGCAGGCCCGCAGCCAGGGAAAGTCGTAAACCAGTGAAGCAAAAAGCAAAAATCTGGGGTGACCATAGGATTGTAGATTGTAGACCCCACTCTCCTACACTTCCCACATAGGGTTAACAGCAAAACAAACAAGATGATGGACGGAATGTTTCACAATTTCAAAACATTCACCCCCAGTCACAGATCTGGGTTTAATCCATTGTTATTTTGCTCACCAAGCCACCCCAGTTCAGACATGGCCATATGCATATCAGTCTTGACCCTGTGCCTCATGGGAACAGTCCAGCCCGAACTGCCAAGCCATGTCTTCCCTAGACCGGAATCAAGCATCCTAGGACCGGTTTCTGGCTATCAGCCGTCTTCAGCCAGGCTAGCTTGACTCTAGTGGTGTGGAGAGCATGGGACTCACGTTTGAGCATACCCATCCCACTCGGGGCGACAAAGGCGAAAAACAACAGGTGATGGACATAATGCAGAACATTGTCATACATTCACCCCAGTACAGAGATCTGGGCCTAAATCCATCGTTTTTTTTGCACTCTACACCACCCCAGGTCAGACATGGCCATATGCAAATCGGCCTTGACCCTGTGCCTTATGGGAACAGTCCGGCCCGAACTGCCAAGCCATGTCTTTCCTGTATGACAATGTTCTGCATTCTGTCCATCACCTGTTGTTTTTGCCTTTGTCGCTCAGAGTGGGATGGGTATGCTCAGACGTGAGTCCCATGCTCTCCACACCACTGGAGTCAAGCTATCCAGGCTGATGACGGCTGATAGCCAGAAACCGGTCCTTGGATGCTTGATTCCGGACCAGGAAAGACATGGCTTGGCAGTTCGGGCTGGACTGTTCCCATGAGGCACAGGGTCAAGGCTGATTTGCATATGGCCATGTCTGACCTGGGGTGGTGTGGAGTGCATAAAAACGATGGATTTAGGCCCAGATCTCTGTACTGGGGTGAATGTATGACAATGTTCTGCATTCTGTCCATCACCTGTTGTTTTTGCCTGGGTCTCTCGGTGTGACAGGTGACCCAGTACTAAAATGTTATCCGTAATGGAACTTTCAGGCCTAAAACCAGATTTAAAGAGAGGAATGATGTTGTCTTTTACCCAGGCTTCTAGTTCTTTCAACAGTATTCTTGCATACACTTTTGCTTCTTTATCTAATAGAGCAATAAGGCGGTAGTTTTCTGGTTTCGTGCTGTCCCCTTTTTTATATAAATGGGGAAAAGAATGGAACCTTTCGCCGTCAATGGGATAGTTGAAGTGGCGTAAGCGTACTTGGAGCATGGAATGAGCGGTCCTGCCCAGTATGCATGTGAGGCTTTAAACACTGATGCTGGGACCCTGTTGGATCCTGGGGCTCTGTCTGTCCTCATTTTTTAATTAAGTTGGTAACCTTGGCCCCTGTAATGTTAGGTGTTTTAACGGCCTGTCATGTTACTTGGGAGGATTGTTGAGGGTTGGTATATGACATCTTCTGGTGGTTAGAATATAACTGCTTTGCGTGTTTGACCTACTCAGCGGCTGCCACTCCATTCCCTTTTGTCTGACCGGTATTACTATGTTGATTGATGTATTTCCAAAGTTGATTATGTCCCCTTTCTTTATGGAGGGTGAATATTTTCAGCCATTCTGCCTCGATTTTCTTAGATCGTATCTGCCAGACTTTCTTTCTGTGCTCAGCATGGAGATGTGATATTGTCTGTGTTTGCGGATTTATTATTCCTTTTCTTCTTGCCTTCAAGGCCTTTGAGAGACTGCGTTTGGTTGGATGTAGTCCCCTTGGTTTAATTTGTGGGGGGAGTTGGTGGGCATAGGTAGCCTGCGTTTGGGTGTTTCCAAATCCGCCCCCTAGAGCTCGTTTTAGATCCGCTAGGAGTACTTTCCAATGTTCCAGGGGGCGACGGTACTCATGGCTGTGGGGTTTAACTCTTTGTGTTTATTCCACTCCAAACGTTTTGGGCCAAGATTTGCAGACTATTTTATTCTGCTCAGCTTCTTGGTGCTCTTCCCCGGTTGAAGCCCCTAGTGTTTGCAGCTGTGGTGCAATTTTCCCATTTAGTTGAGAGATTACCCTCCTAAAACAAAAGCAAAAGGGCCGGCATCATTTACAGTCTGAGACGCCTAAACCAGCGACTTCACAGTCCGACTGCAGAACCCATCCTGAAAGTTTTAAGAGCAAATGTTTTTCCCCCCTTAATTATGGTCAGCTATTATTTCCCAGCGTATTCAACAAGCTCCTTATGAACCTCCAAATCTCAGCTTATAAGAAGGTTCTAGCTCTCCCTCGACAGGTCACTTGAGCCAGAGTGAGGCTGGAGCTGGGACTCGCCCGCCAGGATATTATTTGCTATGGGGACATAATAAAATACTACATTAGTACTTTGGGTGCCTCAGCACCCTCACTGAAAGCTCAAATCAAAACAATTTTTGAAGAAGAGGGTGGTTCCCCATGGCAGGTTCAGTTGGCAGCAGCTACAAGTCTACTTGAAATAGAAGTCCAAACTCTGGACAAGCAGGATATCCTGGCCATAGCCTGGAAAAAGACAGTGGACGCTCAGGTCAAGAGAATATTATTTGAAAGGGACCTGGAAAGTTTACATTACCAACTCAATCTATCCACACTGGACATCTCTTATATCCTGGGAAAACCTCAGCCATACTATGAGCAAGTTTTGACAGGCTCGGCCCAGAAATAAATCACCTACATGAGACTTCGCGCAGTGCCCATCGTGATCTTCAATCCATCCTGAGCCAGGCATGACAACTTAATCGCCTGTCTATGTAGCTACCATTGTGAATCGTGGTTTCCCTGATGTGTTGCTGCCCGAGGTTGGCAAGAGAGCGGCACTGCATGGTACTCCCAATATGCAGGTCTCACGGCTTTAGAAGATACAGAGAAGTCTCAGACCTGTGTTTCTTCGCCAACACAGCACAAATAGTTGCCCGACTAGGGAAATTCACAGATGAAATCCGGGCTGTACTGACACACACCACTAAAGTCACATGTTGCAATCAGTTGGCCACCAAGCCAGAGTGACGACGACTAAACAGTCCACAAAGCAAAATATCAGTCCAGTGTCTACAATATATTCAGAGTCCTGCCTCGGTTTTTATTCAAAACAAATCCCAGGCACACAAGGAACCCAAAAAAAAAAACGATTAAGACTAGAGGACTAAACAAGCATGTCAGACAAGCTAATCCAGGTACCTGGCACCGAAACAAGGAAAATGATATTGTTTCAAATGTTTAGTCATCATAAAGCGAACATTAATTTTATCGGGCATAGGGAATATCTAAAGGACGTGCAAACTGGGTTCCCAGACAAAGGAGCCATCCCCATGCACCAGCACTTTAGTTTTCGTTTGGACAATTGTTTCTACGATTTTATAGCTTTTAGCAAATTTAGTTACCCCTGTAACCTTTCCTTTTTTCTACTGGGAAAATGTGTATTATTGTACTGTTATTAAATAATTGAACAATAAAAAAATACTGAACTCCATCACTAGGATATCTGCCTTCCATATCTACTCTCTATCTATCCAATCACAGGATACTTGCCAGAAACTCTTTGCCTCTGAGAGCTGCACCCATCAGCTGGCCAATCCATTGATACTTTGCGAAGTCCCGGCAGGAGGGGTTGGGGACATACACATCCCGGGCTTCACCAGTGCTGTTGCCCTGGAAAGGAACAAAAGAATTTTCAGTTCATGGTGGTCTCATCGAAAAAAACTGGACACAAACTCAAACAGGCAGACCAACCTCACATGTGTGGTTCACAGGGTTTTTAGCTGTCTCTACAGAGGGGGAAATAATTGATCTCTTGCCAGAACAGAAAGGGATTTTGGTCAGTAAAAGGGTAATGGGACTTAGAAAACTCCTTTGCTTTGCTGCATTAAGGGTCACATAGGAAGAAATCACAGAAGAGCAGCTTTAATTTATCCTAAAAAGTCTATATGCATCATGCCACCCTTCACACTGTTGCTGCAGGGTTTCCCGTACCTCTTTCTATTGAAAGCCCGCCAAAAAAAAAACAGTGAATCTTTGCTAGAACAAGTGTTTGAGAATTAAAAAAAAACACCAAATATCTTACTACTGCCCCTCACCTTCCGCTGGCACGCCCACTCTCGTTTACCCTTTCCATATGTATAACATATACCTGCCATCTCTCTTGCTTTTCCTCCCCCTCTTACCCCTGGCTCTTCCTCCTCCTACCTCTATGAGTGCCCTGTTTCTGAGCTAGTAAGGAGACACAGTGCTCGGCAGTCGCTCTGTGTCAGAGCTCTGCCGTGCTCTGCAGACCTGGAGCCGAATGGCAAACCTTTTTGACTGGCACTAATAAATGTCCTTGATGGTCAGTACGGTAGTGATTGGTGCAACAGCTTGCACCACAGTACTACGAAGGCAAGTTTGTGGAGGAGGCAGTGGGTGACAAGAATATTTGAGCATATTTGTTCTGCTGTTTGTGTTGTGTTTTATCCTGTCTTACCTACATTGTGTTATTGTTGTGCTGTTTTGGGGTTGTTGAGTTGTATTCTTTTTTGACTGTTTTGTTGTGCTCCATTATATTTTTGTTATGTTATTTTGCTTTGTGTTATTTCATTGTTCTGTAGTTTGCTAGAGATGTGAACAAGTACTGTGCATTTCCTGTCAAAAGCAGCACAATCCATTAAAGTTCTCGTAACAAACAGCCATTTACCACTGCCAATGGTGGGAAAAAGACTGCCTGAGCTTTTGAACAATTTATTATATTGGTCAGCTTAAATTTGCTGCATAGACCTCTGTTACATCAGCACTTTCAGTGCTCACATTATGTGATACAGCCCAACTACCCAACACAGAATGTGAAGGAAGAATTGCTTCAGATCATTTAAACATGATCTTTAAGAAAACATCAAAGGCCTGGTGCTTCCACAGATCACAGAAAAGATAAGTATCGGGGGCGTGGCTTTGTGTTGTAGGGGTGTTGTGTTATGCGCCGTGGTGTAGCTCTGGGGTGAAGACTTCAATCTGCTGCCGCCTGGCGCCCTAGAGAGTGCAGCGCGCCTCAGAGGGCTGGGGGCGACCTGTCTTGGGCTCTTAGGCCCCTCCCCGATGTTGTCCAGCCTACCTGGGCTGTGCCACACTTATGAGACGGGCTGTGGTGGTGCGTCACGTGAGCAGGCCATGGCTGCGGCTGCTGGGGCCCACTGCGTGCTGAAGGCTCCCGAACACTGTAGCCCCCATCTCCCTTTGCCCCCATTGCCTGCTAGACACGATAGACTGCTGGGGCAGAGGGGGCAGGTGGGGGCTGCTGCTGTGGGCCCTCCCCGCCAATGTGAGATCATCAAGCCTCTTCCTCCTTCCACGCAGGAGGTTGTAGGTGGATACGAGCGTGCCAGAGAACAGAACCAAGGGGCATCCATCTTGTTTCTCTCCCTGTCGTTGCCTCCTTCGTGTTACCTGCATGGCTTTTGAGGCTCTTGGTCAGATTGCGATTCACGCTGCTAAACTGTCGTGACCTGCAGTACCGGGACTGCTCCTTCCTCGCCAGAGTAGGTGGATTCTGGGAGCGACCAGTACACACAAGGAGATGATGGACGGAGAGTCAAAACTTTTCAGACACTCACCCCCAGTCACAGATCTGGGTTGAATCCATCATCGCAGAGACCCTGGCCATGGTGCAACCAAGGGTTGGAAAATCCACAGTGCTGGCCTCGTCATTGGGGATGTCATCCACCATGGCCGCAATGGAGTCTGCGGGGGAAGGCCTGACTGTGCTAGATACATCGACTGGAGCGAACTCAGCACTGGAAATTCTTGACTCCATTTTATAAGCCATCACTGAGACCTGGATAGAGCATGGAGGATGGATGGATGCGGTGGCCTGAGAGCTGGGGCTGTTATGGGCTGAACAGTGAAAACTCATAGAATTCAGTCTGCGGAGGCAGCCAACTCTTACCTTTGGCCATAAATGCAGTCGCTCAGTGCGCAGGTGGATGTACTCGCCAATGAGGTTAGTTAATTGGAGGAAAAGCTCGACCATCTTGAAGGCAGGTCCTGGCGCATCAATGTTCACATCCTTGGCTTCCCAGGGTGGGCCGAGTATGGAGACCCAACTACTTTTTTCGAGACTTGGCTCGCCATGGAAGTTGCACCAGGGGGACTGTCACCTCAATTCACTGCGGAATGAGCGCACAGGGTGTATGCATGCTGGCCCCGCCTGGTGTGCCTTTGCAACCAGTACTGGACAAGCATCGGCAAGTGTCCTTTGCAGGAGTGAAGTGTACGCTACAGGATGTGGTTATCAAGTACCCCCTTTTGATCCCAGCAAAATTGAAGATGATCGCATATGGCAAGACCTACTTCTTCACGGAGCACGGAGATGCTTGGTACTGGGCTGAACGATGCAGGCAGGCCTCTCTGGAGCCTGATCACACTGTGCTGAGCGGGGCAGAGGCCCCCTCGACTAACCTGCGGCAGGAGCACCGTGACTGTCAACTCCCAGGAATGCATAGGAGGACCTCGGTGTCTCTGGTTCTCCTTCGCCTATTTAAGCAATACGGAAGAGCCCTTGTAGTGACGGCACATTTGCGAAACTCGACACACTACTTCAATTGTGCCTTGCCCATAATCGATCAAACCCACCTCTTCCAAACTTCCCCACTGCCCGAGCTGTAGTCTCCTTTCCACAATGGGCTGTACAATGGTCCTCCTTGCCAGCTGTAGTTACCTACACCAGGGAATACTTCTTTTACTCAATTCCTCTTGACTTGCATGTCAGATCGGATAGGTTTCTCTGCCCTCCACACACCAAACTGCTCGTCACAGGTGCAGAATACCGTGGCAATCTGCATTGGTCCTATGTTGGTTGCCTACTCCCAGGCAGATATTCACAAGGAGTTTTGCACACACTGTCAGACATTGTATGCATCTGACCGTACTCCGTGCCATGCTGAGATAGAGGACTTCCTTTCCACGGTTGTCCTTTCGGGTGTCTCAGCAGAACACAACCGACTTCTCTGTGGCCCCGTCACGGAGGAAGAGATCCGATCTGCTATATGGGATTCTCCCACTTATAAGACCCCCGGGATTGGATGTCCTTCCCATCGAGTTCTAGAAGATGTACTCGGACCTGTTGGCGGAACTATATGCCGCAGCTCTGTACGCTGGCATACTTCCTGGTTCCCGGAGTGAGGCACTGTTGGTCTCCTTACCTAAGCCAGGCAGAGACCAGCTAGCCGTGGGCTCTTATTGCCCTCTGACCTTGATGGGGTATGACTATAAGATCCCCAGTAAAGTATTGCCCATTTGTTTACTGACCTGTATACCGTATTTGGTTCATGAGGACGAGCACAAGTTTATATTGGGGGAGATGTTTGTCATTTCATTTGCGGTGACTCAATCGGCTGCTTGAAGCTGTCCCAGAGCTGTATCCCCACTCTGCTTGCCAGGTTTTAGACCTTGAAAAGACGTTTGATATGCTGGAATGGGGAAATAGGCTTGTTGTACTGAGGAAGATGGGGATGGGGGAGGGACTGGTCCGCTGGGTCAAGCCACTTTAAACGAAGCTGACGGTCAGAGTTCGGATTGGCCAGTTGATATCTGTCCTAATCCCGAAGTGAAAGAGTATGAGGTAGCGGTGCCGTTTGCTGCTACTGGTTTTGCACTAGTGATACAGCCATTGGCGCAGAGACTACGACCGCCAGACCAGGACTTGAGACTGGCACTCCAGGGCCAAATGCAGGCGTTTTTACTCAATGCAGATAATATCCTAATAAAGGTGGTGTGGATTCTGTGCTGGGGGCCCCAACTGCATTTTTAAGGTGTATCGGGACTGGGTGTAAATTGGCCTAAGATAAGCATATTGCCCCTGCAACTATACTGCCCCTGGAAAACAGTGGTTGCGGAGTCTCACAGCATAAAATGGGAAGCCTGCACATTTTGATACTTGGGCATCAATGTGTATCATTCTCCCAAGGATTTAATGGAGGGCAACCTCATGAGGGTGGTGGCCTCCCTGGGTCCTCTATTCGCCCCTTGGTGCACACCCCTCCCCCACAGTACAAGTGAGGGTTGCCCTATCTAAAATGGTGATGCTACTTAATATTTCATAAACCTGCCCATTTCTGTCCTGCGACTGACGTTCCACATGCTGGATTGCATGCTGGGATACCTACTCTGGAGCAAGAGTATGCGTAGAGTTGCTCCAGGCAAGCTTTAGTTGCCCACAGCCGCAGGGGGCCTTGCAGACCCAAACTTTGAACAGTACTACCTAGCAGCAAACAACAGTGGTCTGTCCATTGGCTAGCAGGGCGTGATCTGGTAGAGATCTTGCCCATAATGCTCGGTGAGACACATTACAAGGTGCAGGAATTTTTTCTCATGCAATCATCGCTGCCTGCACATTCCAGCAGTCTACTCCACGTAGCCTAAGACTGTTGCCGTAGGGCATTGAGGTACGCATCTGGCACACTGCTGCATGCACCAGAGATCCCGCTGAGCACTCTACCTGACTTTTCACGGCAGCCAGCAGGGAGGGCCTGGCAGTTTAGGAATCCTTGGGGGTGGGCTCTTTGATTGACCTGTTTCAGGATCACGCTTTAGTCCCGTTCTATACTTTCAATCAATCAATCAATCAATCAGGTCATTTGTAGAGCGCACTACTCACCCGTAGGGTCTCAAGGCGCTGGGAGGGGGGGGGGGGGTGCCGCTACTGCTCGAACAGCCAGGTCTTGAGCTTCTTCCTGAAGGAGAGGTGGTCTTGGGTCAGGCGCAGATCGGTCGGAAGTGAGTTCCAGGTCTTGGCGGCCAGGTAGGAGAAGGATCTTCCTCCTGTTGTCGCTCTTCGGATGCGGGGGACGGTGGCGAGGGCGTGGTTGGTTGATCTGAGGAGGCGCTTGGGAGTGTAGAAGTTGATCCGGTTGTTGAGGTAGCTCGGGCCTTGGTCGTGTAGGGCTTTGTGCGCGTGGGTGAGGAGCCGGAAGGTGATTCTCTTGTTGACCGGGAGCCAGTGTAGATCTCTCAGGTGTCCGGAGATGTGGCTGCGTCGGGGGATGTCGAGGATGAGTCTTGCCGAGGCGTTCTGGATCCGCTGGAGTCTCTTCTGGAGTTTGGCGGTGGTTCCGGCGTAGAGGGCGTTGCCGTAGTCCAGTCGGCTGGTGACGAGGGCCTGGGTGACCGTCTTCCTCGTCTCGGTGGGGATCCACCGGAAGATCTTACGTAGCATGCGCAGGATGTTGAAGCATGACGAGGAGATGGCGTTGACTTGTCTGGTCATGGAGAGGGAGGAGTCCAGTATGAAGCCCAGGTTGCGTGCGTGGTCCGTCGGTTTGGGTGCGGTGCCCAGGGCGGGGGGCCACCAGGAGTCGTCCCAGGCGGAGGGCGTGGAGCCCAGGATGAGGACCTCCGTCTTGTCTGAGTTCAGTTTCAGGCGGCTGGTCGTCATCCATTCGGCTACGTCTCTCATCCCTTCGTGCAGGTTGGCTCTGGCGGTGTCGGGGTCGTTGGTCAGGGAGAGGATCAGCTGGGTGTCGTCGGCGTAGGAGATGATGTTCAGGTTGTGTTTGCGTACGATGGCCGCGAGGGGGCTCATGTAGACGTTGAAGAGGGTGGGGCTCAGTGAGGATCCTTGAGGGACGCCGCAGATGACTTCGGTGGCCTCTGACTTGTACGGTGGTAGGCGGACTCTTTGTGTTCTTCCGTCGAGGAAGGAGGTGATCCATTCCAGTGCCTTCTCCTGGATTCCGATGTTGCTGAGGCGCTGTACTAGGGTGCGGTGGCAGACCGTGTCGAAAGCCGCGGAGAGGTCCAGGAGGATGAGGGCCGCTGTTTCGCCGTTGTCCATCAGGGTTCGAAGGTCGTCGGTGGCGGCGATGAGGGCGGTCTCGGTGCTGTGGTTCGCTCGGAAGCCGGACTGTGAGGGGTCGAGGGATCCATTCGTCTCGAGGAAGGCGGCCAGCTGTTTGTTGACGGTCTTCTCGATGACTTTGGCCGGGAACGGGAGGAGCGAGATGGGACGGTAGTTCTTGAGGTCGGTGGGGTTTGCTGTAGGTTTCTTGAGGAGAGCGCTGAGTTCGGCGTGCTTCCAGCTCTCAGGGAAGGTGGCGGTGTCGAAGGAGGTGTTGATGATGTCCCGCAGGTGGGGTGCGAGGACAGCGTCGGCCTTGTTGAAGATGTGGTGAGGGCAGGGGTCAGTCGGAGATCCGGAATGGATGGAGTTCATGGTGCGGATGGTGTCTTCGGTGCTGATCGGGGTCCAGGTGCGGAGGGTGGTGGTGGGTGGCGTCGTTGTGGTTGTGGCTTGCGTTGGTTGGTTGTTGAAGCTGTTGTGAGCTTTCAGAGCAGTCTGGCCTTTCAGTGGGTCCGTTTTTACTGCACAGATGGCTAGTTGCTGTGATGGGACTTCTCTGGGGCACTGTTCATGTTGAGGGAGGGGCACCGTCTGGTCACCATGCTCGGGAAAACCATTACTGATCAATGGATAGACTTATTGGCTGGTCAGAAGGGTCCGGTGTGAGCAGGACTTACATCGTCTTTTGGCTCCTAAACAGTGCTAACAGATGCTCCAATACCAGCATAAGGTCTCCAGAAATGTTTGCTTCCAGTATATCCAGTTTAAAATCTTACACTGTCCTTATTTGACCTTAACCAAACTATATTGCATTTATCCAACGTCTGCTCTGGCATGCCCCAGGTGTAAACAGACCGGCACAGATATATTCCACATGCTCTGGGAATGCTTCATAGTACATCACCTTTGGGAGGACGTTTGTGCAACACTTCACAGACTCATAGGTCGATCAGATAGATGTAGGCCAGAGTTATGCCTCCTTGGACTACATGGTTGTCAAAGAGCACGGGGAGACACATCACTCTCTATTGATTTGGTGCTCCAGTTAGCAAAACGCACAATTACAATGCGGTGGAAGGCTGTGTAGCTCCCTGGACCGGCGCCATGGCAGGCGGCTCTGATGCAGTAGGACACAGCGGCATTACCTATAGCTGCTGATTGGGATGACTCCTTACGTGCTTTTCGGAGCGTCCCGACTCGGATTCTGGCTCATAGTCACTGTCATTTTGCACATCATTACATTCCCGTCCAGGGGGCAAGACAGTGTCCATCCCACGACGATGGGTACATAGTCATCCACACACAAAGACGTTGCGACAGACTCTCTAAAGTAGGTCTTATGTTATTTGTTGGTTTACTGCTTTCTCTTTTGTTGATATCCCATGTTTACAATAATGCTTTGATCTAATGTATTTTGTCACTGCATGAGTGACACTGGCTCCAACTGTACTGCTGTAAACAATGGCGTTCTTTCTTGGTTTATTACTTGAAGTGGTTATTTGTATTGTTCAAACACCTTTAATAACTATATGTGGAAAAAAATAAAATATTTGTATCAATAAGTCTTTGAAGGTGCTCACTGAAATCATACAGCTAAGTGAAAAATTCTGTTTTATTTTGTGAGGTTCCCACTGAAGAAGAAATGTCTTCTCTCGACCCCCCCACCCAGGACTCAAGATTTGTAGCGGAACCAGCAAACAAAACATGATACACCCAAGCTTTCAGAGGACCATAACGGATGCTCATCTAGATATTTTAGGTCTTGTCTCCACTGCTATGGTGCCACTGTGGGAACTAGAGTTCGCCAGTGCTTCATGTAACAGCCTGTCATGCCCCCACCTGATGCATCCAACTGTGTTCATCAAGAAGACAGTCATCACCAATCAGAAATGGGTGAAATAAAAAAGCAAAAGGAGAGCAAAGCGACTAGTCTGTTTGAAGCTTGTTGGTTTGACTGGGGCAATAGAATTACAGATTAATGCTAAGGGCAGAAATACTAAGTGTGCGCGCTGGTGCTCATATAACTATAAGATATTCAAAGCATCGCAAAGCACCAAAAACATCAGCAAGGGAACAACTTACACATGCATCTCATCTATCGTGATCTAGTAGGCACACTTGAAAAGCATCACGGGGAAAACAGAGACCACAGCAGTAAATTAGAATGCAAATGGTGACATTCAGTGACATTGTGATGCGATGAAGCTATAAAGCGATCAAACATGTCAATAGATCTACTACGTCAAGTGTACCCAAACCAGTCAAGGGACATTTTTAACATTTTTAATGAGCTGACCAACTCTGAGTTACAAAAAACATCCCTGAATACCTGTACAGCTGTGCAAATATTTATTTTCTTCTCGTCCAAGTGTAGGAGAGCATTATTACCAGCAGCATGAAGTATAATCACTTCTCCTGACTCCCTCACCCAACCTTTAAGCGATGCTAACAGCATTTCAGCCATTAGATGAATCAGCATAAATGCATAATTTTATGTGCTTTGACTTTGCACTCGTAAAGATACTACTCGTAAATCCTTTTGTGAATAGCAAACAAACGTAAACTTACGCAAAAGTGTGAGTTTACCAGGCCCAAAGTGTTTCTTCCCCTGAGCTACAGTGGGAAGAAACCAGTTAGAGGCGGTGAAACTTAATTATAACAAGGTCCGCTACCAGGTGGAACATTCTTTCGTTTCTACATATAGTGAGTATTCCTTTACCCAAAGGCCACAGTCTCATTCATCAGTGAAGAAAAAAGGGGCGGAGTCAGGATTAAGACAAGCCACTCACACCCAGAGGTCCTATATAAAGAAGGAAATAGAGTAAGTAGATTGTATCTGTATTAACCAATGATGTACTGACTGCTGTCCTGGTGCTTTCTATCAGGAAAAAATATATATCCAGGACTTTATATAGATGTGAAGGGAGCAAGGAACTTAAATCAGAGGACAAAGAACTGAATTGATAGACTGGAAAAACAAATGCCTGTTTCAACAATTTAGAAGCTCCTAAGAGAATGAAGTAATGCCCTTAATGAGGTCCCCTGTCTATTTTAAGTACATTCTGTGTGAATGAATACTGACAAACCTTACCCTAAGTTCCCTACAGACATTTGATTTTCTCCAAACGTCATCAGATCACCTCAAAGGGCACAAAAAACACCTCTGCACCGATGAGCAGCCGGTTAGCTCCTGAAACTGTGCCATCAACCACTGAGAGCTTAAGGAACAATTTTCCTCGAACTTTTAAGTAAAGATGTTGTCCGCATGCCTCTTGCAGAAAGTTGGCTTTACCCCCGCTAGGCCTAGTTAGTGCTGGGTCAGCCCGCTGGAGCTGCAGTGCAAAAGGGTAGAGAAGAGTTGTCTTGTGGTATGAAATGAAGTTGGACGCCCGGAGAAGAAGTAAGTGACTTTATTGGTAGCACACCTCAGGAGCAGTCATCCCTCAGCCAGCCAGCAAGAAACTGCCAACTTTGGAACGCCCATCTCCTACACTCTCTACAAGGAATGGAGAGTGGCGATGACATTCCAGTCTATCAACTTATAAGCACACTTCACAACAAGTTGGCACCCAGGGAGCGGAGGAGGCTCAGCTTAAATTGGTCTTGAAGAGAAGCTCTTGTTGATATTAATAAAAACTATGCTAATGCATTTAATGGTACACTCGCATACATAAACAAAATCACATCATTATCTTTAAATTCGCCCGTCATGAACTCTCAATCAACCCAGACTCAAAAATACGTGACAGGCAAGCTCTGCAACCTAAACCTGCAGTAACTGATTGACAGGTGACCGGTGGGGTGGCACATAGCTGGCAGACAAGCGTGCGAACAGGAAACTCAGGTTAAAACCCCAGGTAATCGCAGCAACACTAAAATGGTCCTGGGAAATTGGCCCCAAGCACACATGGGCATGGGGGTGTGTGCATTCCCAAACACCATAACGTCAAATGCCACAAAGAGTTGGGAACACACAGCCAATCAGGACACAGCATACACAGTACATGCAGTGATCACATGCCCCTCATGCTGGACATCAGGATATTTTACCCATTGGCCCACACTGTGTCCATGCAAGGTCGAGGCTCACATGCATTTGTTATCAGGGACCTTTTATTTACGGCTCCACAGACTAGGCCTGTATTCTTTTACCAAACAAGGATCGCCGGATGTACATTCATGGCACCCAAACTGTTTAACAATTGCTCAGAATTATACTTTGAGACAGTCCTCAGACCCGTTTCTGTAAGCTGTACTCCCGGCCGAAGTATTTAACTGTTCCTATTTTGCCAAACGCTTCTGGTCTTTTGTTTTTTCAAAGTAAATTCATATTAGACCAACACCCCTATGGAATTACTACAGAGGGCCTTATTACCTGTTCAGATGCTATTTATCATACTTGATAAATAATATTTGTGGGGAAAAACATGCATATTTTGGTGTTTAACGTACCAAAATCAGGACGGTGTGGTAAATACCATATGGTTTTCCCCCGTTAAGTTGAAATTTAACAACAGTTGAGGTATTTAACAAAGTTGATAATTATCAGATTTGTTACATTCAGCCAAACTCATAATTGCGAGATGGCCATGGACTGGTCCAATGTCCTTTAAAAAACTCTTCAAGTATTGTGTGTATTGTGTTGATAAATGCCAATAAACAAAGTAAAACAAAAACCTCATAATTCTGTCTTGTTCGATAACAGGGGTTTATGCACAGGTCGGAATTAACCAACCCACTCGTAATCAGAACAAGAGACTGTGCTTGTTTGACATCATACACCGAGAGTCACTCTAGCCTTAACCTGTCCACCAGAACAATGCCTCCAAGAGATGCTAAGTGTTGTGACTCACTTTTTTACTCAAATACAGTCTTAGAGTTTAGAGGACAGATGATAAGAGTAGAAGGAAGTGAAATATGGCTTCACAAACAACCCATTCCCTCATGAATTGAGGATCCTAGCTGTGATCTAGGATTTTCCCCTCATGAATTGAGGATCCTAGTTGTAATCTAGGATTTTCCCCTCATGAATTGAGGATCCTAGCGGGGGGAGAGGGGGGGAACTGCCCAGGGGGCAGAGGGGAGTGTTGGGGTGGAGGGGGGGGGGGGTGGGAAGAGACTATCAGGCATCAGTATTATTGGTTCACAGTTGTTATATAAAAGTCATTTTTGTGCACAAACCTGGTGTTGGGAAGATACACCCTCAACTACGCTAGCGCACACAAGCTTAATGTATGGACAGTCATGGACCTACTCTGGGGCGGCTGCCCCAACAGCATACGTTTTGCCAGTATTGGGCGGGTATTCCTCCTTCTTATTCTACTCATTGTTTTGTACCCCATACCTATATGATGTAATGTCACTTAATGCACATCTGAGATGCCCATTTACTGTGCTGATACTGTTGCAATGTCCAATGTACTGTGATATCAGATTTGACAAAAAAATGAATTGAGGATCCTAGCTGTAATCTAGGATTTTCAGAGAGTGTTAAAAACATTGTGGAATCAATCGCCACATGAACAATCACCTGACAAACAGATGAAGGTATACAGAACCTTACCAAGAGGGTTTCATGAATGGACTTCTTGGAGACTGTACTGGAAGAAGGACTGAAGACTCACAGTAACTTTCATTACTGTGTGGTGCCAGCAGTACTGAGGTTGTAGTTCGAGACTGAATCTCTTGAAGATGATAAATGAACATCTGAGGAGTCCTTTACTGTTCCGACATATAACGTGTCCTAAGCAAAGTCTCCCATTATACAAGGCTCCCTTTATTAGAGTTTGAAATCCCATAGGGTAAAGACCAAGAGTGCATAGTTGGATAGTAAACCTAAAGACAAAGGGTCTGGGCAGAAGGAGGAAATTATCTCCGCCATCTTGATGGACTACCATTAAATTTAGAGATCCTGATGCACTACCGTCAAATTTAGAGATGACCACCGGCCCAGAGGTCCTCCTTATATATTGAAGGGAATAGCCATCACATCATTTGTTTACTCACCATCTGTTTTCCCATCCATCCACCAAACTTGTAACATATTATGTTTTTCAGAAACAAACTTCTAAAATGGGAGTTTGTTTTCTAAAAAACCCCAAAACCTAATGACCCTTACACCTTTCGAGTGTTCTCCCAAGGTGTCGGGGTCATTAATGTTTTTTTCTGTCCCTCAAAAGCAGGTTTTTCCTGGTGGTAACCGCTAGAAAAAGAAGATATTACACCATCCTCCCTAAATAGGGCAAGCGGTGTAATTTTTAAATTACTGACCGAGCGCACGGATTGAAGCGGGACTGCTCCGGGTCCCCTCACTGCTCCGGTGATAAGCGAGGGCCGATTTAGGGCTCTTACAGCTTGCAGCTTCCCCACAGAATTCGGGCGCCATCTTATGACAGCAACTGCAGGTCAGCGCACTAGTGTACGGGCGATTGGCGGCCCAGATACTACAAATTGGACACAGCATTCACGCGCCTGCACTTAGAACTTAAAGCTCCTGAGGCGTTCAAGCCGGGAGTTAGGTCACACACGCACTCACTAGCCTGCCTGTTTTAATCTTGTCGTAATTTTAAAACTTTCGCATTTTGTGGTGCTTTTTCAAAATAATTTTTAAATTACTGACCGAGCGCACTGATTGAAGCGGGACTGCTCCGGGTCTCCTCACTGCTCCGGTGATAAGCGAGGGCCGATTTAGGGCTCTTACAGCTTGCAGCTTCCCCACAGAATTCGGGCGCCATCTTAGGACAGCAACTGCAGGTCAGAGCACTAGTGTCCGGGCGATTGGCGGCACAGACACTAAAATGAACGTCACTTCCTGCACGCGCAGCGGGCCGGCGGAGCGGACGCGCCGATGGCGCGCCAGAGGCAAGCCCGTCTGCGCCCGTCCGCGCCAGAGCGGGCCATGGGCCAGATACTCTGCCCTCTACCACTCCCAAAGATCGCAAGACATACACTAGGGGCGAACTTATACAGCTAAACCATAAGGTAGGCCCTCAGCACGGTCAACTGGAGACTCACGACAGACAATTCAGACAAGGTCAGCTCTGCCCTAAAATCACCCAGGCCAATAGAACGGGTAACAAGACCTGTAATCATCTCAATATGGCACTTCTTAATTGCAGGTCACTACCAAAGCACGCTGTCGAGATAAACCTACTGCTTCATGAGGGGAACCTGGATATACTGTTTCTATCTGAGACATGGCTATCCTCCAATTCAGAGTTCGACATTGTCAGCGCCCTTCCGACTGGCTTTCTTATTCAGTGCCAACATAGGGCGCTGGGGAAGGGAGGTGGCCTGGCAATAGTTTATAAAGATACGTTCTCATGTAGAATAAATGACAGTTGTATTGCGGACTCAGAAAGTTGTCACTTTATTCTCCAAATCACCCCTAACAACTCCCTATCAGGTCTCCTAATCTACCCCCCCCCCGGGCAGTATAAAACAATTTAAGGAATCTCTTCTGGATATTACTATAGCCGCAGCTGCTTCTTCTTCCAACTTTATGATATTAGGAGATCTCAACTTACACTTTGATGATCCTGACGATAAGGTGGCAGCGGATCTTAGGCTTGATTTTAAATCCTTCGAACTCAACCTCATAAATAAGGAGCCCACTCACATTAAAGGTCATCTATTGGACTCTATATTTTCTAATATTACTCATCTCGATTCCAGCTCCCCCCTCCCTATTCCTTGGTCCGATCATCTCTTGGTCCCTTTTACATGGAAAATTCGTACTTACTTACCAAACGTCACACCCTGCCGTACTCTAGAGAGAGCCTGGTCTAAATTATCCCTTGAGAACTTTATTCGGACACTGGAACAAACAGTTCCCATGCCAGATCCAGACCCACTAGTGGCTGACACCAACTTTCACAGTTGGCTGATTAATTCCCTAGAGGTGGTACTGCCTAGGAAAAGTACAACTAAAAAGAGCAGTCGCTTCAAAACACCACGGTATACTTTGGAACTCAGAATTATGAGGAAAAAGTGCAAGCAATTAGAATGCACATGGCAAAAAGACTGGTCGGCCAATAATAAGGCAGCATACCGTGCCGCCGTGAGGCTTTATAAAACTGCCCGCAAAACAGCCCAGTCAGCCTTTCTGGAGGAGAGAATCAAAACTGCCTCCAACTCATCCAGGGAAACTTTTAAAATAGTAAAAGAACTGCTGAAAGTCCCCTTACCCTTAATTAGGCAGGAGAACTCTGAAGTTAGATGCAATCAACTAGCCGACTTTTTCTATATGAAAATCCAAAAAATCTTAGACAGTATTCCGCATAGTGGCCCTGCCCCGCACTCCACCGACCACTGTTCTCGCATACCTGGTCCATCGCTGGATTCCTTTTCCCCTTTTACCGTGGATGACTTTTGTAAAACCTTGTCCCTTCTCAAAAGCGGCTCCCCAACTGACCCCGTGCCCATCCATATCCTTAAGCTCATCTCTGATACCATCGCCCCTGTAGCCACGGAGCTTATAAACATCTCCCTAACTTGTGGTGTTGTTCCACCCAGCTGGAAGCAAGCTAGGGTGAAGGCTCTTCTCAAAAAGCCAGGTCTTGATCCCGCAGACCTGGGAAACTATCGTCCAATATCACTCCTACCGGGGCTTAGCAAAATTGCGGAGAGAGTGGTCAACAAGCAGCTTTCCTCTTTCTTGGAAAACAACTTGCTGCTGCGTAATTCACAAACAGGCTTTCGCCCGGGTCAGGGGACTGAATCCGCCCTGATAGCAGTGGCGGAAGAGGCAAGATGCATTTTAGATTCAGGGGGATCCGCAGTTGCGATCCTCCTGGATCTCAGTGCAACTTTTGACACGGTGGACCATGGCATCCTTATCCAGCGACTTGCGGGATTGGGAATCTCTGGCATGGCGTTACAATGGCTGTCATCTTTTTTGAGCTGTCGTTCTTTCCAAATCTGCGAAAACAGCGCAACCTCGAAATCCATCCCCCTCCAGTGTGGAGTGCCCCAGGGCTCTTCATTGAGCCCTACCCATTTTAACGTTTACATGTCACCACTGGAGGAGGTGGTTAATCCTTTTGGGATAAAAATAGTTACCTACGCTGACGACACCCAACTAGTCGTCTCGTTATCCCAACAAGAGAGTTGCTTTGAGAATCTTTCCGCCTGCCTCTCGGGAATCTATGCCTGGATGTCTAGATCTCGGCTCAAATTAAATGGAGCCAAAACAGAGATCTTGCTCCTGGGTCATCAACTAACAGCGTTGCCAAAGTCCATCTGGCCTCCCTGCCTGGGTGTTGCTCCCACCCCTAAAGATGAAATCAAAAGTTTAGGGGTTTGGTTTGAGCGGGACCTTACCTTTAAGACCCAAGCAAAGAAAACAGCAGGCATATGTTATGGGTTGCTTCGGTCTGTTCGAAAGGTTCTTCCACTTCTGCCCAGTCCAGGAAGCTGTTAGTCCAAGGTCTAATACTATCTAGACTGGACTACAGCAATGCCCTGTTTTTGGCGGCACCCGAAGCAACCATTAACACCCTTCAACATGTCCAGAATTCAGCAGCTAGGCTGCTTACGGGCTCCTCAGTAAGAACTTCAGCCAAGCCAGCCTTAAGATCTCTTCACTGGCTCCCGATACGGGAAAGAATAAAATGTAAGTCTCCTTGCATATCACACAAGTCCCTCCAGGATAAGGGACCTTCCATCTTGAGGACTCTGATCCGCCCTTACAAGTCCTCTCGGACTTTACGATCTGACCAGGGAAACCTCGCCATTGTCCCCAGAGTGAGGAGGGTTCGCTCGGGGGGGGGGGGGCTCGCTTCTCAGTCAACGCGGCATCACTGTGGAATTCCCTCCCTCTGACGATCCGAACTGAACCCAATCATGGGAAGTTTCGGAAACTCCTCAAAACCTTTCTTTTCCCACTGATCTCAAACTAACGTTGTCCACTTTAGGTTGCTTTTTGTTCTGCTGCTCTGGGACGCTTTCGGGCAGCCATGCGCTTTACAAATTACATTTCATTTCATTTCATTGCTCTTCCTCTGATGGCTACTACCCCAGTGGGTGGCTGGAGGAAGTTTTCTGTCGATGGAGCCCCTGCTGGACAACTTTAAGATCTGCCTGTCTTTAAATAAGGCAGGCGGGCCCAAACTTTGATGGACACGTTACTCTACCACGTTTGAGATGGAGTACCCTATATGCCTAGCTCTAAATCAGGCCCAAAGTCATAGCAATGTTAGCATCCAACCTGAGCAAGAGAGAGTCCTGCAAAAAAATTGGGGCAACAGACATATACAGTGAAAATAATCTTTTATGATTACAAACAATCCACACAGACCAGGAGGTAAGACGTAAACAAGGGGAAAAGGTCTTGATTGGTCTGAGGCTCAAGGCAGAGCGTGATATTAGGCAAAACCTGGGGCTCCCCTGTGTTTACACAAATGTCAGCTTCAAGAGTCTTCATGAAAGTTCAGTGAAAGAGCGCTGTGTGACACAAGAGAACAAAACCCAATACTGGTTGTTGGCCACTAGAGGGGGAAGGTGAGATGCACTGTACGGTACAAAGTCAAATCTTTTTTTCTAAACAAATACAGTGAGTGGGGGTGGGCAAAACCTATACCTGATCTGACATTCCCTAGTAGTTGCGATGGTCCCTCCTTTCCTTCCTCCCTCCTTTCTCTCATTCCATTCTTTTTTTCTCTATGGGTTTTCAATGTGGTTAATCTATTTGGAGGATGTCACCTGAGATGTGAGTAAAGTTATACTGGGGAAATGTTTTTTCAATGCAATATTATTATGTTATTTCCTTGAGATATTTGAGACCCCTCAACAAAAATGAAAGAAACCGAAATATATCAGCTGTTGTAGTGTTAAACACAATCCAATCTTTAGCATGGAAAGTTACTGGCTAATCTTTACAATTCTGGAGCGTTTGCATGAGGAAACTATCTTCCTCCTGTTCCAGCAGTGTGGTAACTCTGGGCCTGATTTAGATCTTGGCAGATGGGTTACTACGTCACAACGGTGATAGGATATAATGGGATTTATATTTCAACAGACAGAATAACGATCACTGTTGTGATGGACTGACCCGTCCGCCCAGATCTAAATCAGGCCCTCTGTAATGAATTACAGAGAGATTTCATCCAGAGGTGACAACCATGAATAATAACACTTCCCACTAACCCGTCAACGTAATTAATCCAATATGGGAGAGATCCAAAATATTTTTTTTCCCTTGCATTTTTATTTCACTTTGCATGATTAATTTTCAAACAATATTTCTTATTCTCATTTATATCATTTTCGCATGAACTTGTTTGATAGAATTACAGTGTTTAAAATGTATACATTCGTTTTTGTAAACAACACTACACGAAATATAAAGACAAATCCGCACAATACTTCACAATGCAAAGTTACGATCACCCCACTCTCCGATCACTCACTCACTCATATATCACTCCCATACACTCCGTATATACAAGTCATTTACACTCCCAGAATATAAATCTTTAACAATCCACCTAGGAGACCATTCTTTTTTGGGCTTCTATTGATGTGTCTTGATCTGGGTTTTTCCAGAAAATTGGTCAAGGCATGTATCGGTGGTATGCAGGTTCTTATAACCGCCTTCTTCAGGACATATAGCTCTTTAACTTCTTAAACAATTCAATGAGTGGGGGGATTTCCAAAGAAGTAAAAACATGCATTTTTATGGGTCTGAATCTCCATTTAGAATGAACATAGCTTCAATTGCATTTTTGAGACATAGTTGCTCGTGACCAGTTCCCACCATATAATGGGTCTCATGGAGATTCCATGCCAGTTAAAAAAAAACCAAGGAGCAGTATTCTGAAGCAGACACTACAACAAAACAAGCAGCAAGCACAACATCAGTGACAGCCTATACTCATGTACATTCATACTTCAGGGTTGCTACTGCTTTTGCCGCACACCGCCTGTGTCTGGGGACTTCAGTGTTTGGACGTGCTCCCTATGCTGGCACCGCCTCGCATCCACCGCTAGTGAACTCAGCGTGAGGCTGGGTGCGATGCTGCCCCCGACGGTGTGCCTCTGAGGCCTTTTCTGGCGGCAGTGCCTGTTGCTTCCAATCCACTGTGGGCTGACCGGATCCCGTGACGGCTATCCTAGGGCCTGGCCCTACCGTGATCGGTGGGGACGCTGTGCAGGAGTGCCTATTTGACCCCAACTGGTCGTTCACCGCGCCCCCACCCTGTATTCCTTTGCGCTGACTCGGGGTCTCAGGCGCTGTGGTGTGCCCTCCTGAGACGGCTGGCTTTGGGTGATCGGCCTCATTGGACTGGCTCATCTGTTACCTGCCTGTGCGGACGCGCCGTGTGGGCCGGGCTGGCGCTTGTGGGTGTTGCTGGTCTCCTGGCTCTTCTTGCTGCTGTCTTGCTCCTCCTGCGCCTCACCTCCTACACTGGGCCCGGATGCCCCCTCTGGGTCTGGCTAACCCCGTGACGATCTGCTCAGGTATGGGAAAGTCGGATCTCAAACAACCCAAGATCGCCTTTGACCTTCGTAGGTCCTCCCGCCAAGACGGTGCGGGCCTTGAGACGACGGACTCTGCCGGGGCTCTGGATGCTCTCCCCGGGCGTGATGACGATCTCAAGGCAATTATGCTGGAAGTGAAGTCAGCCGTTACCGGCATTGCCTCTCAACTTGAACAGCTCTCGGCTCGCCTTGATTCGGTTAAGGCCCGGGTAGACTCTCACGACAACCGGCTCCTGCACGTCGAAACCAGGGTATCGGATGTAGAGGACTCTGCCACCCAGGATAGGCAGAAATTGCTCCAGATGGACAAAATCCTAGCTGTTATCCGCGAGAAGAACAAGTTACTTACCTTCGGTAACGCTTTTTCTGGTAGATACTATATCTGCCTGTGGATTCCTCACTTTGTGAATATCCCCTTGCGTCAGCAACATTCGGAAATTCTTTTTGTAGCTTCGCGCCGACGTGGACTCGGACGTCACAGAGGCACGGCATCGCTCGCGACTCCGCTGACGTCACAGACGCCTACAATAGGCCCACGCCGGCGTGATGACATCAGTTCCGCCCTTTTTTCCGTGCCTTCGAGGCACACGGACGGACCAATGACAGTAGACATATACACAGTATACGCAGTACCCATATCAAGGTAACACACACAATGTGAAGCAAATGCAATAAAACATTTTACAATCAAATAAATATATAACAGAAACACCGGCATAGAAGAGTGGACAACGGGGAGGCGGGTGGGTCAGTGAGGAATCCACAGGCAGATATAGTATCTACCAGAAAAAGCGTTACCGAAGGTAAGTAACTTGTTCTTCTGATAGATACATCTGCCGTGTGGATTCCTCACCTTGTGAATAGAGTCCCACAGCAGTCCCCACTCCCGGAGGAGGGTGTCCACTCTGCTATACCAGGAAATCTTGGAGGACAGAGCGCGCGAAGTGGCCGTCCCTCCTCACCTCGGTATCCAAGCAGTAGTGCTTCGCGAAAGTGTGGAGGGAGGCCCAAGTCGCGGCCCTGCAAATGTCATCAACAGGTACACCTCTAGACAAAGCAGAAGTTGTAGACTTTGCTCTAGTTGAATGAGCTCTAATACCCTCAGGAGGGTCCTTACCCGCCAGAGAGTAGCAAATCTTGATGCACAAGATTATCCATCTGGAAAGTGTGCGCTTGTGCACCGCTCTGCCCTTCTTGCAGCCAGCAAAACCCACGAAGAGCTGATTGTCAATACAATAGTCTTTAGTCCTATCAAGATAGAAACTAACAGCTCTCTTTGGGTCCAAGTGATGAAGCCTCTCCTCCTCCTTGGAAGGATGTGGGGGAGGATAGTAGGTAGGAAGGGTAATGGACTGTCCTAGATGGAAAGGAGTTACCACCTTAGGCAGAAAAGCAGCCCTGGTCCTGAGAACCATTCTTTCAGCTTGAATGGACAAGAATGGGGGCTTGAAACTAAGAGCTTGAAGCTCACTCACCCTCCTTGCCGAGGTGATTGCAGCCAAGAAGACCGTTTTAAAAGAAAGAAGCCTCAAGGGACACTTGTGCAAGGGTTCGAAGGGAGAACCCATCAAATAGGTCAACACAAGATTCAAATCCCAATGAGGAACAATAAAAGGAGTAGGAGGGAACTTATTTGTGAGGCCTTTCAAAAATCTCAAAACCACAGGAGATTTGAAAAGAGAAGGCTGATCAGGCAAACAGAGAAATGCTGACAGCGCTGAAAGATAACCCTTCACTGTCGCAACGGCAAGACCCTGTTGCGCCAGAGAAAGGGCAAACTGGAGAACATCAGACAAATGGGCTCTCAAAGGGTCTATAGATTTTTCCCCACACCAAGTGACAAATTTTGACCACCTATAAGAATAGATGGACTTAGTGGAGTCACGCCTGGCTGACAAGATGACATCCACTACATCAGGCGGGAGAGAAAAAGAACTCAGGTTGCCCCGTTCAATCTCCAGGCATGAAGGTGTAAGGTCTGGAGGTGGGGGTGTAGAACCTGCCCCTCCATCTGAGAGAGGAGGTCTGCCCTGTGAGGGAGACGGAGCGGCGGGTGAGAGGAGAGGTGGAGAAGGTCTGAGTACCACACCCTTCTTGGCCAATCCGGGGCGATCAATATAACTTGGGCCCGGTCTTGTCGAATCTTCCTCAGAACTTGAGGAATAAAAGGTATGGGAGGAAACGCGTAAAGGAGTTGTGAGTCCCAAATCAACTGAAACGCGTCCCCCCAGGCTCCTTGCATCGGATACTGGAGACTGCAGAATGACAGGCAGTGAGCATTCTCGCGAGTGGCGAACAGGTCCACCCGAGGAGACCCCCACATCTGAAAGATGTCGTGATCCACCTCCGGATGGAGCCTCCACTCGTGGTCGGCAGAGAACTGCCGACTGAGAATGTCTGCACGAACGTTCTGAACACCGGCCAGATGATTTGCCATCAGACAAATCTGATGGTCCTGGACCCAGGACCAGAGACGCAGAGCCTCTCTGCAGAGACACTGCGACCCCACTCCTCCCTGCTTGTTGATGTACCACATCGCGGTCGTGTTGTCAGTCAGGACTTGAATCGACCGACCGCGAAGGGAAGGGAGGAAGGCCTTGAGTGCCAGACGTATTGCCCGTAATTCCAGAAGGTTGATGTGAAGCAACCTTTCCTCTGGAGACCAAAGACCCTTGACCTCCAGGTCCCCCAGATGAGCACCCCACCCTAGACTGGATGCATTCGTTATTACCGTGGCCACCGATGGAGGAAGTTGAAAAGGCTTTCCTTGCGACAGATTGTCTTCCACGCTCCACCAAGACAGATCCGCTGCAGTTTCTCTGGAGATCCTCACTGACTCCCTGAGATCTCCGTTGTGCTGATACCATTGCCTGCGGAGGCACCACTGGAGTGCCCTCATATGCCAGCGTGCATGGTTGACCAATAGAATACAAGAAGCCATCAGACCGAGCAGGCGAAGAACCTTCAGAACTGGAACGACCGCTCCATTGCAGAACAAAGGAATCATTTCCTGTATGACGCGAATCCTTTGAGGGGGAGGGAATGCGCAACATACAGTTGTGTCCAGTACAGCACCTATGAACAGGTTGCGCTGGGAGGGCATCAGGTGAGACTTGGGTACATTTATCGAAAAACCCAACCTGTGTAACAACTGAGTTGTCTCTTGCAGGTGATGGAGCACCTTCTCCGGCGACTCCGCTTTGATCAACCAGTCGTCCAGATACGGGAACACATGTATCCCCGACCTCCTGAGATGTGCTGCCACCACCGCCATCACCTTGGTGAAGACTCGAGGCGCAGTAGTAAGACCAAACGGAAGGACCGCAAACTGGTAATGCTGCGACCCCACCGTAAAACGGAGATACTTTCTGTGCGACTTCAAGATGGGAATATGAAAATACGCATCTTGCAAGTCGATCGACACCATCCAATCTTCTTCCAACAGCGCTTGAAGAACCTGTGCAAGAGTGAGCATTTTGAACTTTTCCTGTTTCAGGTAAAAGTTCAAGATCCTGAGATCCAGAATTGGCCGGAGCCTGCCATCCTTTTTGGGGATCAGGAAGTACCGGGAGTAGCATCCCTGACCCCTCTCCTGCTCCGGAACCACCTCTATCGCACCTTTTCGAAACAAAGCCAGGACTTCTTCCTGCAGGAGAAGTAGATGGTCCTCCGAACAAAAACCTTGGCAAGGAGGGTAATTGGGAGGGAACTCCTGGAAAGGAAGTGCATACCCATTCTCCACAAGATTGAGAACCCAAAGATCCGATGTAATCAATTCCCAATCTTGTAGAAAATGGGTAAGCCGGCCCCCCACTGGGCCCACATGATCCAGAATGGTGGATCTAGGGCTGCTTTGCTGCTGTGGCTGGGGGCTGGGATGGAGAAGAGGAGGAAGAGGAGGAAACATTACGGCCCGAGCTCGGGCTCTTTGTTTGCCTCTATAAGCTCTGTATAAAGTGTTCTGCTGCTGCTGTGGCTGCTGTTGGGTTGATTTATAGTTTTGAAAAGAAGATCTGCCAAATCCTCTTGAGCGTCTTGCAAAAGTGCCCCTGGTCTGAAGGCCCAACGACTTAGCTGTTGCTCTGCTATCTTTAAAGCGTTCCAACGCAGTGTCTGCCTTCTTCCCAAACAAACCAGATCCGTCAAAAGGAAGATACATCAGTGCAGCTTGGACATCAGTGGAAAACTCACTAGATTTAAGCCATGCGGCTCTCCTTGTTGCAACAGAAGAACCCATGATCCTTGCCACAGAATCAGTCGTGTCCAATCCACTTTGGATAACCTGTCTTGCTGCAGCTTGAGTATCAGAAATAACTTCTTGAAAGTCTTTCCTATTCTCTTCAGGTATCTTGGGCACCAATTGCTTCACAGTGTCCATAAGAGCATGGATATAACGACCCATTAAGCAGGTTGCATTTGTGGATTTTAAAGCCATACTGGCAGATGAAAAGACCTTCTTAGCAGCCTGATCCTGCTTTCTAGACTCTTTTTCCGCTGGAACCTGCGGAAACGCACCTGTATATCTCTTGGAACAGGCAGCCTGCACTACCAAACTCTCCAGTAGAGGATGAGATGTTAAAAAATCGGGGTCCTCAGGAGCCGCTCTATACCTTCTAGCCACAGCTCTAGATACAGCAGGAGCAGATACAGGATTTTTCCAAATTTCTAAAATTGGTTCCTTTAAGGCATCATTAAAAGGTAGTAAAGGTTCAGTCACTGAAGAAGGAGAGTGAAGGACCTCTGTAAGCAGATTAGATGTAAACTCTGCAGATGGTAAAGAAATGTTCAATAAATTTGCAGCTTTTTTTTATCACCACATGATAAGGTGCTACATCTTTTGAGGGTTCATTAGAAACCGAAACAAGGTCCCATTCAGGTGACAGTTCAAGGCCACTAGCTACAGATAGGTCCTCAAAAGGGTCCTCAGAATCATGAAGCTCGCCTTCCTCAAGATTTTCTTCTCTATATCTCTCCTCATTTATCCATCTTTGGGCTTCACGCCTAGATCTCATCTTCACATTCGAAGCCGTCGGATCCGCAATCGACTCCGACGGAGCCGGAATCGGCGTCGAACCCGACGTCGGACGAGGAAGAGATTCACGACGTCGCTCAGGGTTCGGCATCATAGTAGATGGAACTGGAGTCGAAGGAATCGGAGTCATCGATCTCGGCGTCGATGGCTTCGGTGTCGAAGGCCTCGCCGGAGTCGGATAATGCCAATGCGGCGCCGGAGCCGGCATAAAAGGCATAAAGGGCGCAGGTGCATAGGAATGAGGAACACCCAAACCATATGCCATAGGACCCATAGGACCAGTAGGAGCCCCAGAGGGATACATAGCCCTTGAATAAATTCCGAACATCGCATTCAGGAATTGCGAAGGGTCTTGACCTGGAGCCGGGAAGGCTGGGTATGAACCCCCAGGTTGCTCTTGAGGACGTGGAGTCGAAACGACGTCGACCTCTTCTTCAGGTTGGTGTACCGGAGTCGTACTACCTTCTGGCATCCGAGCTCCACCCTCACCAACCTCCTCCTCCTCCTCACCTTCATCCTCCCGACCTGAAGGATGTGATGGGTCCGGAGATGGAGCACACTTCCGCTTCGGTGAACTCGGAGAGTCCGCATGCGATGCTTCAACCTCGACATCGTGATCCTCCGAAGCCGACAAAACCACTTTCTCAATAAGTTTCACTTGTGACTTCGGCTTGGAACCCGACTCCTTCCTCGATCGATGTCGGGATTCATGGGTTCTCTTCTTATGCTTCTTTCTAGAAGACCTCGAAGCATGCGCTGATGACGAATCCAATCGCGACCTCGATCGAGATCTTGACTTCGAACGACGAGTTCGCGATCTTGATTTTTTCTTTTCTTTTCCTCCTTTAAACTTAGCAACCAGAAGTTTCGCTTCTCTCTCTCGGAGGGCCTTTGGTGTCATCTTCTTGCAGGATTGGCAGTCCTCGACGTCGTGGTCGGAGCTCAGACACCACAAACAGCATTCATGCGGATCTGTAATGGACATTATTCTGTTACATTCTCCGCAAGCTTTAAATCCAGTCTTCTTCGAAGCCATGATGAAAACGAGAAGACAAAGACACTAGAAGTTTAGATAGTAACAAAGTTACAGTAAAAGCTACAGACGATCCCAGAAAACCGTTAGCGTCGACGACGCGGAAAAAAGGGAACTGATGTCATCACGCCGGCGTGGGCCTATTGTAGGCGTCGGTGACGTCAGCGGAGTCGCGAGCGATGCGTGCCTCTGTGACGTCCACGTCGGCGCAAAGCTACAAAAAGAATTTCCGAATGTTGCTGACGCAAGGGGATATTCACAAAGTGAGGAATCCACACGGCAGATGTATCTATCAGAAGAACGAGGACTTGGAGGCACGCTCTCGTCGGAGCAACCTCCGCCTCACGGGCCTTCCTGAATCCACGAATATCTCTAAGATGAAAGACTACATGGAGAACCTCCTAAGGGAACTGTTTGGAGACGTCCTCTCGTCCTTCTTTGTGGTGGAGCGGGCACATCGCTTCCTGGGGCCTCGACCTCGTCCTGGTATGCCTCCACGCCCCATCGTGGCCAAAATTTTAAATTTTCGCGACCGGGATGCCATCCTCTGTGCTGCCAGGGACAGAGGCACCATCACCCACCAGGGCAACACTCTTTCATTCTATCCCGACTACACCATGTCTGTTCAGGCCGCGAGGAGAGAGGTTTTACCAGCTAAGAAAATCCTCCAAAAACATGAGGTGTCTTACTCTTTGGCCTATCCGGCAAAGCTGAAGGTCCGCCAGGGCGACAAGACGCTGATCTTCCCAGACCCGAGAGAGGCTCTCGCTTATGCCAAAAGCCTGGATAGAGACTCTAGACACTCCCCCTCCGGATCTTCAAGTGAGGCCACCAATCAGCCGAGTGACAATGATTGATGGGCCTTGTGGGCTTTCTTATGTTTTCCATGCCAAAATGCTGGAGAGAGCAATGAATCAGGAACTAACACACACCTAGAAAACCATCACCTCCTAGACGTTACTCAGCATGGCTTTAGGGCTTGCCACTCTACTGAAACCGCTCTGATCATAGCCATAGAGGACATTCGCAGGACCATGGATGACGGGGGTAGAGCCGCCTTGATCTTACTTGATCTAACAGCGGCATTTGACACCGGTAACCATGGGGTCCTACTTAATAGACTCAGGGCGCTGGGCATTAGGGACACCGCCTTAGCGCTTTTTGAGTCCTTCCTAGAGTCCCGTGTACATCTGATCCACTGGGGAGGCCTCCAGTCAGCAGAATTCCATCTTCCATGTGGCGTTCCGCAGGGTTCGGCTCTATCACCGACCTTATTCAATCTATACGTCACTCCCCTGGCTTCACTAATAAAATCCTATGGCTTGCGTTTAGTGTCTTACGCCTACGACACTCAATTAGTGGTGTCATTATCTCAGTCGGTAGAAGCCACGGCTGCCAACTTCAGAAGTTGTCTGTCGGACGTAAAGAATTGGATGAACGATCACTTCCTAAAGCTTAACACCGAAAAGACTGAAGTGATCGAATTTGGCCAGAAACCTTCCATATGGAGTCACCAATGGTGGCCTCCAGAAGCGGGAAGCTGCCCTGCTCCAACAAATAAAGTCAGAAATCTAGGTTTTATAATAAAGATCTCAGCTGCTCAGCACACACCAGTCAGGTCACTTCGGCATGTTTTTACTTAACGAAGGTACTTAGGAAAATCCTACCCTACATTCCGTTCCTTCTTAGGAAAACTGTGGTGGGAGCTTTAATTATGTCTAGAGTATATTATTGCAACGCTCTTTACCTGGGAGCAGGTGCAAAACAGCTTGCAAGGCTCCAGTCTATTCAAAACACTGCGGCAAGAGTGTTACTTAACCTCCCAAAAAGACATTCCACCTCCAAAGCCATACGTGAATTGCACTGGCTCCCGGTTAGGCACAGGATCAAATTTAAGGCCATGTGTTTGGTCCATAAATCACTGTATGGCAACACATCTGAGGAGCTTACCAACCTCCTTCCCCGCTATATGCCCTCACGCGCCTCAAGATCCTGCAGCCAACTTCTACTCCAAACACCTAGAATAAAGAGAGCCCGGTGGGGAGGAAGATCCTTTTCCTTCCTGGCCCCCAAGTTATGGAACAGCATGCCCGTTACACTGCGCTCGGAAAACAACAGAGCGAGTTTTAGAAGGGCGCTGAAGACCTGGCTCTTTATGATGCCTTACACCTTCCCCTCTACCTGCTTCTGTCTCACAGCGCCAAGACGCCTCGGCATAAGAGCGCTTTAAAAATAATTCAGTCAGTCATGTACTCTGATGACGGTTTTTTTCACCCTATGTATACTGGGTTGTGTCCCTTCCTTCCCCTTCCTCTTGCATTCCTGCCGCCACTGGGGGCCTCCAGTTTCTGTGTAGTGTGTAATGTCGGGCGCTGCCCTTTTGTTCTCTGTTATTCCTAGCCCCGCAGGTAGACTTTATCCTTGCCTATTATTAGTGCAGCTAGGTAGTGTGGGCACACTGTTGGTACTTTCCCACTATCTTGCTAAGAGGCTGCTGCTCCTTTTGAGCTTGGCCACCCTGCCTCACCGCGGGGGCGTTCGCCGAGTCCTGCCATGCCCCACCAGGGATGGTTTTGCTGTCCTGTCCAAGTTCTGGGTTCCCTGGGTGGGGAGGGGGTGTTTCTCAACCTAATTGGGTGGTTGGAGTGGGTGGAGGAAATGGTGGGGCTTTCCGCTTGCTCTGTTGTGGGCGGATCCTGGCCTGTGTATTGTGGGGGGTGGTTTTGTTCTTCAACCAAAGTTGTGGGTTTGCCGCGCTGTTATTCTATTTATGCTTTGTGACAATGTATGCCCTGACGCTCCTGCTGCGCAATGTTTGAGATTATCTCTCTCTTCGTTCTGCGATGGCTAGATTGCTGCGGGGGGGGGGGGGAGGAGGAGGAGAGGTCGCTTTCCCAGTGTTTTGGCTGCATTGAGTTGTCGCCTTTATGTTGCCTCTGTACAGCTGTGTATGCCTCACTATGGACACCATGCTGTGCTGGCGTGAGGTGCTCCCCTGCGTGTCCTTGCGCCTACCCGCGGCAGCGACCGCGTGGCCCTGCCCTTCTGTTCCCTGGGTGCGCTGTTCCAATTCCCCTGGGCTGGATTGCTCTCCCTCGGGCTGCTGCTGGTCTTACTTCCCCCATTGGTTCGCCAGTCCGCCCGCTGTGACCAGTTGTGGGACAAGGCTCATCCCCCTGCTGCGCCCCCCCGTGCGATGCCTCCCTCTTTGATTTTTCTGATGCCTAATCTTACGTGTTGGACATGGAATGTCCGGGGCCTGAACAATTATCGCAAGGCCCGCCTAACCTATGCCCATTTGCAGCGCCACTGCGTGGATATCTGTTTATTGCAGGAAACCCATCTACTACCCAGCTCTGTTTCCAGGCTTCAGGCGCGCTATTGGGGGGAAATCCACTCCTCTAATGCCAGGGGAGTATCCATTTTGCTGGCCGCAGCCTCCCCTGGCAGACTACCAATGCCTGCGTTGACCCGGAGGGCAGATATGAGATCTTACATGGCCTCCTACTAGCACAGCCAGTCACCATTGCTGCGGTGTATGGCCCGAACTCTGACAACCCCGACTTTTTCCACCACGTCTGGCATCAGATTTCCTCCTGTGGTCCTGCTGCCATTATTTGGGGTGGGGATTATAATGTTACCCTCTCCACTGCACTGGGCCGGTCGGGTACTACCCGGTCGAGCCCGCGGGCCGCCACTGTCTTGTCCTCTATTCTGGCCGATAATTCACTCTCTGATGTTTGGCGCCATCTCCGCCCGGATGCCCGGGAAGGTACTTGTATCACGGGAGCACGGGGCTGCTGGTCAAGAATAGACCTCTGGGTCGCCTCGCCAGACGTCCTGTCCTGGACAGTCAATGCCACTCCTATGGCCTGAACCCTCTCCGATCATGCGCCGGTCCAGCTCATCCTTCGGCCCCCCGGGTTTCAGCTATGGGCTTTCTCCTGGCGTCTCTCTCCTCATGCCCTTCGGGATTCACCACCTTTTTTGAGCTTAACGTGGGATCTGTCGACTCGGCCTCTACCCTCTGGGAGAGCTTTAAGGTATTTATTCGGGGTGAGTGCATCACTAAACAATCAGGTGTTCTCCGGTCCATTCGCTCTGTGCTCGCTCGCCTGGAGGGCGAGATTCGTGACTTGGATGCCGCTCTGGTGCTCGACCCCAGCCCTGACGCGCTGGCGCCAAAACCACACCGAATTTTCGGAGGAAGCGGGCCGAGAGTTGTCCTTTCTGGGTAGGGAGGGCCGTGCCCGCCGCTTTGGGGAGGGGGATCGCCCAGGGCGCACTCTCACCAACCTGCTGCGGCCTCCGCAAGCTGCTTCTTATATCACCACCCTCAGTGATGGGGGCCCGGATCGCACCACGTCCACGGAAGAGATTGGGGCCCGGTTTGTAGCATTTTACTCTAACCTCTTTTCCGCGGGTTCTCCTCCTCCCTTAGCGGAGTTTGAACAATATTTTGAGTCCAGCGCCTTAGTCTGGCTGGCGGATTATCATCGTAAATTCCTCGATGAGCCCTTCTCGAGGGAAGAGATCCTGGCGGCAATTAGCAGCCTTCCAAGCGACAAAGCACCGGGCCTGGATGGCCTGCCTGCCGCCTTTTACAAAGCATTTGCCACTCTCCTGGTCCCGCATCTTGCCGCCATGTTCAATTAATCCTTCGATACGGGCACGCTCCCGCCATCTCTCCGCGAGGCCTCGCTGACCCTTCTTCTCAAGCCCGACAAACCTGCTGATCCGAATGGGTTTTACTGCCCACTGCTTGCAGAACATTCGTTTACTTTATACTGCTCCCACGGCTCGGCTTCTTAAAAACGGTCTGGTGTCGGATCCCATTGCCATCTTGCGCAGAACCAGGCAGGGGTGTCCGCAATCGCCCATGCTTTTCGCCATCGCGATGGAACCCCTGGCTGCCCGGCTGGGGCAGCATCATACCCAAAGGGGTATCGTCTTCTCATCCCGCTCCCTCCTGGTCTCCATGTACGCCGACGACATCACTCTTTATGTTCGACACCCCCAAGAACACCTAAGCCTCCTGGTAAGGGAAGTGATCCGGTTTGGCGTGCTCTCGGGTGTCCTGATCAACTGGAACAAGTCGGTGCTCTTCCCCTTGACGGATGCTACTCATTCATTTTTGTCAGATTATCCTTTTGAGTGGGCGTCTGGCCCCACGCGCTACCTGGGGATTTGGCTAAGCAGAGACCCAGATGAGCTATGGCGCTCCAACTATGGCCGCGTGACTGATTGGCTTGAATCTAAAGTTCCCCAATGGTGCAGGTTACCGCTGTCCCTGGCAGGCTGGGTGGCCATAGCTAAGATGGTGGTACTCCCCAAATTCCTTTACCTCTTCTCCAACATACCTATCCCTCTCACCTCCTATTTCTTCCGCCGACTCCGGTCGCTGGAGGTATCGCTGGTCTGGGCCGGGCAGCAACCCAGGATTGCCTACGATATCCTCACCCTGCCTATGTCGGCCGGCAGGCTGGGCGCCCCAGATTTTAGATTGTACGATCTCTGTGCGCAGGCTAGTTTCCTTCATTTCTGGCTGCACCCCACCCCTTACCAGCTGGATGTTTCCTCTCCTTGGCCCCTATCCACAGCACTCTTTGCTCCTGCGGTGCGTCCCCGGGCGGAGGTAAACACTGTAGAGACGCTGCGTTGGGCGTGGTTATATCTTTGTCGTCTATCAGGTCTTTCTCATTTATCCGCTAACGCCGTACCCATCGTTGACCACCCGGATTTTCCGCCCTTGCAGTCCTCCAGCATGTCTCGCCATGCAGCGTCCCGGGGTCTTAGCATCGTCGCGGATCTGTACCCGAATAACTCCTTTTATTCCCTCCCTGAGTCTCCCTCCCTGATGGACACTCTCCTCTTTTATCAGTTGCGTGCCACCTGTCTGAAATTGCACCCGACCTTCCCGCATCCGTCGCCAACTTTTCCAGCACTGGATTTTGTGTACACATCGGAGTCCCCGCATAAACTTGTCACTAGATTGTATGCTTTTGCGTTGATGGCCTCCCCCAACTCCTGGACTCGAGCGCGTGATGCGTGGAGTGCAGATCTTGGCGTAGACATTTCGGATGCCGATTTGTCTTACTGCTGCAACCAAACGACCAAACTCTCCCCGAACTATCGGCTCCGCCTGATTCATTTTAAATTTTTGCACAGGTTTTACCGCACTCTGATGTATCTTTATCACGTGGGACTGAGTCCGGAGGACTCCTGCAGGCGATGCTCGGCATCAGCCGCGGACTTCGCTCATCTGTCCTGGCTTTGCCCGAGTGTGCGGGGGTTTTAGAGGGAGGTCTGCTCTACTGTATCTGAAATCACCGGCTCCACCGTGCAACCGGACCCCCTCCTTTGTCTTCTCGGATTTGTTAAACCGTGCCCGGACGCATCTCGTCGGCTAACTGCCATGCTACTGCTGGGGCCGCCGTCCCTCCCCTGTTGTTGCGGACGGGCTTGCAGATGCATCCCGTCAAACGCTCCTCTCTGAATTCTGGGACCTGATGCCTGTTAGATCACGGCCTGTGGACATTTGGGGCCCCCTGGTCGCCTATTTGCTTTCCCGTTCCTCCTCGGGTGGTGCCGTCTCGCCTGCGCTCCCCGTCGGCCCTGGGTCCGCCGCGGCCGCGGAGATGGCCGACGCCTGACCTCCTCTTCTGCTCTCGCCCTTTCCATGCACTGCCTGTCCCTTACCCCCACTGCTGCCTCCCCCGCGCTCCCCTCAGGCCCTTGGCCCGCGGCGGCCGCCGGTGCTGGTTGACTTACAACCGTCCCCTGATCGGTCGCTGTTGCACCTTTGAATCTGGAGCTTCCACCAGACATGCTGTCCAGCCCAGTGGAGTGGTCTACCCGGGAGCACAGCGCTGCTACACCAATGTCTGTAAGGACTGTCTGCTGCTTCTCCGTCACCCTTTATTGTGAATGTGGACATCTTTGGAAATTATTTGACACCCTGCGTGGTGTCTTGTTATGGAGCTCATATCTTGTCATGTGTTATTGTACTGCATCGTTTTATCAGAAAATGATAAATAAAGTTAAAAAAAAAAAGTAAAACAAATTTAAAAAAACAAACGGTTTGATAGGGTTCCCGGAGACACCCAAGTTATATATTAAGGGCTGTTTGGGCTCCGTGGTGCTAGAGGAGCGACCATCAAAACTGCTGATTGCGGAAAGGGCCCACAGTGAGTCAGCCATGCACCCCAGCTGCCCACTCCGAAGGCCATTGTGGTTCAGCTCCTACATTTTCTTGACTATGATCATATCTTGTAGGTGGCCAAGGTTCGCAGAACTTGTCAGTTAAATGGAGGTTAGGTTATCATTTATCAGGACTACACGAAGAAGGTTCAGAAGCAGAGTGAGCCTTACATTGAGGTTAAGGGACAACTGAGGACCCAGAACCTTAAATATGTGCTAGTAAGCTCCGTGTCACAGAACACAGAAAAGAACAGGCAAGCAACACTCCAAGAAAGCCAGCTGGTTCACTCTCACCCTCCACGAATCCAGACGCACCTGCAGACGACTCGAGAAGTGATGGAGAAACAACAAAACCCCAGAAACCCATGCTACCTTCAAATCTGATGTCAAAGCACATCAACTCCTCCTCAAAACCACAAAGAAAACAGCCCCCAAGACCGATTCAGCGCTAACGCACCCAACAGCAAAGAACTCTTCGCCATCGTCAAGGAGTTCACCAGGCCCATCAGCGAGACCCCAGATGTCCCTCCTTCCCAAGACCTCTGCAACAAACTCTGCACCTTCTTCTACTACAAGATCAAGCAGATCTATGACAGCTTCAACATCCTAGACCCTGCCACTATTTCCACCACAACTCCACGCAACCAGGCCGCACCCCAACAGACCATGCTCTGCTGGACCCCGCTCACAACAGAGGACACACTCAAGACCACGAAGAGCATTTACTCAGGAGCCCTGTCGGATCATTGCCTGCACCACATCTTCCATGAAGCAGTCGCCGCCATCGCTCCCTAGCTTCACCACACCATCAACTGCTCCATCGAAACCACCAACTCCCCCAATGACTGGTAATATGCCGAGATCAACCCCTTGCTGAAGTAGTCGTCCTCAGACCCAACTAACCTCAAGAACTTCAGACCTATCTTCCTCCCCACCGTCCCAACCAAGGTCATTGAGAAGGTCATCAATGCCCAACTCTCCACGTTCATAGAAGTAAACCACGTCCTGGACACCTCCCAATCTGGCTACCAAAGCAACCACAGCACGGAGACCGCACTCCTCGCCGCCACCAACGATATCTGCTCCGTCCTCGACGAGGGCGAGACCGTAGCCCTCATCCTACTGGACATCTCAGCCGCCTTCAACACAGTCTCCTACTGCACCCTAATCACGAGACACCACGACGCCGGCATCCACGACAAGGCACTGGACGGGATCCACTCCTTCACTGGCCGGACTCAGTGAGTCAGACTACCACCATTACACTCAGATCGTACTGAGATCAGCTGCTGAGTGTCCCAGGGTTCCTCCCTGAGCCCCACCATCTTGAACATTTACATTGCCCCCCTCGCAGCCATCGTAAGAAGCTATGGACTCAACATAGTCTCCTAAGCCGATGACAACCAGCTGATCCTCTCCCTCACCAATGAACCCAAAACCGCCAAAACCAACTTTTATAGCTGAATGAAGGACGCGGCTACCTGGATGAAAGATAGTTGCCTTAAGATCAACTCAAACAAGACTGAACACCTCCTCCTGGGACCCACCCCTTCAGACTGGGAAGACTCTTGGTGGCTTGCCGCACATACCCTCCCACCCCGACTTACCACACATGCAACCTCTGCACCATACTGGACTCATCACTCACAATGAACCACCCATATCAAGGCAGTTTCCTCAGCCTGCTTCCCCATGCTTAGCCTGCTTTGAAAGAGATTGAGATGGCTCCCACAGAACCCAGAAACATGGTCACCCATGCACTCATCTCCAGCAGACTCGACTACGGCAATGCACTCAACGTCGGGTCACCCAGAAACAGCTCAAGAAACCACAGAACGCCCAAAACCCTGCAGGAAAACTGGTCCTTGACATCCCCTGCCGCAGCCACATCACACAAGTGAACAAGAGAGTCACTTCCCAGCTTCTCACACATGCCTACAAAATTCTCCACAACGAAGGACCAGCAAACCTGAACTACCATCCCGCATTCCACGTACCCGCCAGACAACACTGTTCCACCCAACTCGCCATAGCCTCCGTCCCCAGGATCCAGAAGACCAAAAACGGCGGAAGATCCTTCTCCTACCTCGCCGCCAAGACCTGGAACACCCTGCCCTTCCACCTCAGGCAATCCGCATAGCTGACCCAATTCACAAAGGACCTCAAGACCAGGCTCTTGGAATGATCCTACACCCAGAAGGACCAGCAGCCCCCCACGGCTTGAGACCCTCATGGGTCAGTAGCCGCACTATACAAGCCCCTGATTGATGAGATATGGAGGGCTTGTAGGAAGCTGGCTCTGTACATACTATACCAAAATGAGGTATAGTGCACGGAATCCAGTGGAACCCCAAAGGTAGGCTGAGGTAAAAGTAGATAGCACCTTACCCTCTATTTGTGGTAGTGTGGGTGAGCAGTAAGGCTTTATAGGAAGGTAGTGTTATGCAGTTGCTGTACAAAATTAATTAGCAAATGATGTCACAAACTCAAAGACTGAACTCAGATTTTTTTTTTTATATACAAATATTATTACGTTATTTTATTTCTAGAACCAAGCCAAGCTTGGTTCAGCCATGTGAAATAAACTACCTACTCCACACAAAGTTTTTTTTAGGAAAAAGCAGTCAATACATTCCTATGGAGGAAAATAGAGTTATCGGTTTACAGGTAAGTAGGTATTTGTGGGAGTGGGTATTCTGGGCTTAGAACCAGGGTTCCCCCTGGGTTGAGGATGCACTCTCAGAACACCTTCAACAGCACTAGGGTGGCTGGGTGCAGAGTGCTGAGGCCCAATGTTATCCAATGGGGGATAAGGGGCCTATAGTTGGTGGCTGTTCACGGGCAGGCCACACGGTTGTGGAAGAAAAGCTCCTGGTGTTAGGCTCAGGGCAAAGAGGGATCTGAGTTAGCACCTAAAGTACACCCGCAGCTACACAGGGGCGGCTGGGTGCAGGGTGCTGTTTGTGCTTCCGGTGCCCCGTTGATTTCAATGGGGATTCTCCGGTTTCAACAAAGACTGCAGGCTCCTGGAAGATCTTCTGGAAGAGACCACTGGTTGGAGAGGTAAGTTGGGATGCCTGGGGATGCTGGGACACGGTCAGTTGGGCAACCAAAGGCCGTGGGACTTCGGGTGCAGGGGTGTCTTTAGACGTCAGGTTTTCCTTACCAGCTCCGGTTGGGGTGATCCCCCAGAAAGAGGCTGCAGGCTTCGCTGGGAGATTTGAGGTAGGTCAGAGATCACAAGATCTCAGGTCAGGATCGCCGGTAAGACCTCCTTGTGGTGTTGGGTCACTCAGAATCGGGCCGTTGGGTGCAGAGTGGTGATGACTCGCGGATTTGGCCAAAGCCAGAGTCTGTGGGTGAGCAAATCCGGTGCTCAAGGGAGACAGAGTCTTTTCTGTGGAGGGCAGGTCCTTTGGTTTCTTGAGGTTGCTGGCTGCGGGACACACCGGGTGGGGAGAGGCCGGTAGGGCAGGTGTGAAGTCAGTGGGCATCCTCCTCTTCTTAGCTATGGCACGGCTCTTCGGTCTTTCTTCTTCTTTTCTTCTTGGTCGGTTCTTGTCTGAGGAGACAAGGTTCGAGGCTGCCCCTAAATAATAAATTTAGGGGTGTTACAGGTAGGTAAAATTTGGGACCCTTCCTTGGGGTGTGTACACTCCCTATTATGCCACATTCCAGTGGGAGGCGGGCATATGCCTCACACGGGTTGGCTAGGTCCCCCATCTGCAAGATGACGAGGACTGAGAGTTGTGCTTCGCCTCACCTCCCTCACCTGAGGGGTGGGGTTGGCAAAGGTGGGCACACCTCACTTCAACATTTGGCTTTCCGGACGATTCTCCCGCCCAAAGTGGGGGTCAGAACCGGTGGGGGCCAGTTCCTGGAAGCAGCAAAAGTGCCCGGGGAAGCTCATAAGGGCAGCACGCCTTTGAAGCTTCCCCTTTCTGGACCCTGCCCATCCTGGGGGAGGAGGCTTGGCAACTAGTCCCAGGATGTGCATTGTTTCAGACCCTCGAGAGCAGCAGGCTCTTGACCCAGGGGTCCAGAAACATGTCCGGTGGTGGCAGCAGGCAAGCAGCCACTCAGCCTGTACACTATTGTTAGTATGTTTTTCAGGAGGCATCTCTAAGATGTCTTCTGTGTGCATTTTTCATTAAATCCCACACTGGCATCAATGTGGGTTTAACGTGCTGAGAAGTTTGATACCAAACGTCCCAGTTTTCAGTAAAGCCATTATGGTACTGTGGAGTTCGTATTGACAAACTCCGAGCACCATATACTCTTAATGGCATTACTGCACTTACAATGTCTAAGAATTGACTTAGACACTGTAGGTGTACAGGGCACATGCACCTGTACCTCACCATTAGTATAGTGCACCCAGCTAGAGGGGTGGCTGACCTATGCCAGGGCAGTGGGTTGTAGGCATGGGACACAGGGATTTGTGCCATGTCGACTCTTCATTTTGTTCTGCACCAAAACACGCAGCCTGCAAAGGCAGTGTGTGTGAGAAAAGGTACAGGGCCTCTAAAAAGGTGGCATAATAAGTGCTGCAGCCCTTAGAGGCCTTCCCTGGCCACAGCGCCCTTGGTACTTGTGGTACCATGTATAAGGGACTGACCTGTGGCCAAAGAGTGCCAATTGTGGCTTGTTTTCAATGCAGTTTAGGGAAAGAACATAGGCCCTGGGCACCTGTTTGGCAGGAACCCAAGGCACACTCAGTCAAAGCACATCAGCAGTTCAGCAAAAAGTGGGGCAACAATGCAAAAAGAGGGCACTGTCTAACAGGGCTCCCATTTCTTTGGGATGGCAGCGGAAGCTTTGGACTGGCTTGAGGCAAATGGGCACCTGGCGCTAGGCCGATCAGAGAACAATGGCAAGGAGCCGGAATGCGACGGGCGGCGGTCTAGACCTGGGAATATGCCCACAAAAACACAAACCAAGACAGAAATGGAGAGGGTGGTATCGGAGATCCAAGGTGGCCCTGCCTGGTATGAGGGTAGCCAATGGTCCGCATTGGATGTTCAAAAAGAAGCTGACAAAGATACAACCGATGGGGAGTCCTTCGCCACGGGGGCGAATCAGAGACGCCGGCCGTCAGCGGTTACCCCCATGCCTGCCAACCTGACTTTAGGACTAGAAGACAGGAATATATCAAGCCAGCATGGTGCAAGGGTGTCTGTGTGGTAAGTAGGATTGTTCTTGTACAGAAAGGAACACTTTACTCCACAAAAACAATCCTCTGAGGAAGTTTCCTTTTTGTATGTGTGCTGTCAGGCGCGGTCCGTGCAGGTAAGCGCGGTGGGAATACAGCACACATAGAAAGAGGAAAAAATGAAAAGAAATAAAGATATAATTCTTCGTTTGTTTGTCACCAGGAGAGGTGTAGCATTTTGACCCATTCCCAGGTCTACCAATAAATCTGGGAATGCACTAAAATCCAATGGTGAATGCGTGGGAACACCCACGCATCCACCCATGGAATGCATGCCTGTGGCATAGTAATGCAACGCAGGGATTTGCGCTGCGCTACTCTAGATTCATCAAGGCATGCAGGGCCAAGCAAAGTGCCTTTGCATGGCTTGATAAATCTTACTTTGTAGTTGTGTCACCATAGCGCCCCTTGCGTGGCTCAAAAGCAACACAACTGTATGATAAATATGACCCTAGTAGTCAATGGACCAAGAGTGGATCATCCTCAACACAACAAGAAGATTAGTACCTAATCCCCTCCTGAAATCAGAACTGGTCAGAGATGCTTTGGAGTCTGTACTCAATCTAACTTAATCATACTCGCAACAGCTGAACAACTGAAAGGATAAATGGTACCATCAATGCTAAATTATTCCTCCTAATATATGCAAATCATCTAAACCATAATGGTATTGAATGATGTAATCCCACCACTGTCTAGGATCTGAGCGGCTGAATGTATGCATTGCATGCATGCCATACCAGACATAACTCAGCTACCAAATCAGGACGGAGGGCACACTGAGCATCCACTTCTGGCCAGCCAGAGAAGGGAAAACCTGCTCATTCCACCCACTGAAGAATCCAAAATAACACAACCCTCATCCTTTTTCACCCTGTCCATGAAACAGACTATTGTTTGCAAACAACAGGTGTCTACCAAGACCAACGTTAAATGACCACTCTTAAGGACTGTACTAAGACCAAGGTTACTTCTCCGCCTGTAACTTGCGCTCTAAAGTATCCAAAGTGTGACATGCCACTGCACAACTGGAGGGCAGCACCTCACTAAATCATGCCTGTACGTACAGTGCTGTAAGTTGCATCAATCGTAAGGTTTCATTAGAAAGGGTAAAGAGCCAGGCACCTGGTTGGATGTGCGCACAAAAAAGGGCAGAGGTAATGAGCTGTCGGCTGAGCTGGGACACAGCTCTCCGGAGATGTCTGTCAAGCAGTCCCGGAATCCACCACCTGTGAGAGAGAGAGAAGTAAAGCAGATCGTCACATCATCGTCATCCTAACTCTGCAACCCGCACACCTGTAGAAAGGTGCATCTTTAAAGGACAACATCAAAACTGCACATGGACTGTGATCTGTAATTCTGTTTTTGGCAGGTGTTCGTTTTCTCAGTTCCCACTAATCACTTCTCCCACATATCTGAGCACTCTTCAGACAGGGTTCCAGGGCAGCTCACACCCTGACACAAAGAGCAGGGCTGCTTCACTCGAGGATGGATTCAGTTAACTGGGCCTCCAGTACAGTTACTAACAGGATGAAAAGACCACTGAACCCTGAATTTAATGAATTCAGTGCAAAGCCTTCTCTTGTCCCCATCTGCTACACCGGGCAAGTGCTGCATTCAAACCATTTGCAAGGCCGGTGGATTGAAAAAGTTAGTTTGATGCACAATTTCCAGATCGGTTTCTAGGTTTTGTCAACAAGACTTTGTTGAACGTGGCTTATGTTACTACTGCACGTTGTGAAACCACATAGAGGAGCGTCAATAAACTCGCATTCCCTAAATGTAATAACAGACCTGTCTTCTACATGCATTCTCATTACACTGCAAATATTATGACAGTACCATTTTTGTATATCCGTCATCTGTACACATCTGTCATAGAGGAGGGGTCCCATCAGAAGCACGGAAGGCAGCCAATGGCCATTATGATGTGCATGTCAGAACAACCCACCCTTCTCGCTGCCTCATATGTATAGCAAGAAGCCAGAGGAGCAGGCCAGAGGATGTAGCTAGCGCTTGGGCATGGCTCCATGCAGCTAAATTACAGGATCTAATGACACCAAAATGAGCATTGCTTGAATATACAGCTTTCTACATTTTTAACGAATTAGTGCTCGTTGGTTTGCAACTTGAGCTGACTAGAATTTAGGGGTGAGCGTAACTCGCGTAATTCAGTGTAGCGCAAGTTACCCAAAACGTCCGCGAGATTATACATTATTACGCAAGAAGAGTAAGTCTGTGCTAAGAAATGGTACTAAATGAAACAGAACACAAATAGCTTCTGCTCTTAGGGTACCTTTCCGCCCAATCATATTCGCTAATTCTAGATAAGCTGTAACTTGAAACTCAGCTTGAATGGCAGCTCCACATGCATTACAATAGGCCAGCCAAGAGAACACAAATGCTTTTGGGAGAAAGCTAACGGATGTGTTGTGTACAGTGGTGTCATCAGCTGGCGAAACCAAGACAAGACTCAGAGATGATTTGCTGAACTAATTCGGCCAATTCTGTATCCATCTTGACTCCTAGGCCATGTTTAATTGACATGGAGAAACATTTCAGTCTTGCTCCCATTTAATTGTATCCAACTGAGATATATCTGGGTGCCCAATGCCCTGAGGTAAAGTGGAAATACAAAAATGGTAACTATTTATATTAGCCCACTTTGAGATGCAATATTAAACTTACATGTAGTGTATATGACCTCTCCAATTAGAAGCGGGACTTCTTTCTCTGATTGACTCAGTTGATAGAGAAGGTTGGAAATTTGCAAACCTCACAATTTACTTGTTGTGACCTGTGCCCATTTTAAGTAAGCGGTCATGTGAATTTTTACCTGTGAGCCTAGCTTGACAAGTCACACTGCTCTTGGTTTCTCCACCTCACTTAGAAGTCAGGAGAAGAAAACAAGTTACTTACCTGTAACTTTGGTTCCCCAGTTTGGTAACTTTCATAGATTCCCATGCTTTTGTATCATTCCCCGTCGTCGGAATGGGAGTCTCGGTAACAAAAAATAACATAGCAGTAGGTACAAAAGAGAAAGGAAAGGCCTAGGCCGCTTTCCCTTTTGTAGCAATCCGCCTCTTTTTGTAAAAGAGACCAAACTAATCATCAGTCAATCAGAAGAGCCTCACCCCTTAGAACACTCCTGAAGGAACCTCAGATTTTTGCAGCCGTTGTGTAACAATAACCACATCTGCTGGAGGCTGAGCTCTCCTCGGGGAGGAGGGTGGGCGCATGGGAATCTATGAAAATTACCAATACTGGGTAACCAAAGTTACAGGTAAGTAACTTGTTTTCTTGCCCCAGTATTGGAACTTTCATAGATTCCCATGCTTTTGTATCAGAGTAGCAAGCAGTAAATAATAAAGCACATTTTGTGGCATAAATATATATTGCAATAGCCATCAGTACATCAAAGATACAAAATGTACATAAGAAAAAAGGAAGGAGGGATAGTAAGGAAAGCTCACCAATTATTGGAAGAGGTTCCTCAGGACTGCCTGGCCCACAGCCGTGTCCTCTTGCATCAAGAATTCCAAGCAGTAATGCTTCGTAAAGGTGTGCACGCTGCTCCATGTTGCAGCCCTGCAAATGTCTCTGATGTGTACTCCCGCGAAGAGAGCTGTCGAAGAAGCCACAGATCTTGTGGAATGCGCTCTAATTCTGCTGACCTGCTGTCGAATGGCAATAGAGAATGGCACTGGAAATCCATCTCGCAATACTTTGTTTTGAAAGAGGGAGGCAGGCCCTTACGAGGACCACCAAAAGCAATGAATAGTTGTGAAGATTTACGAAATTCCTTGGTGCGATCCAAATAAAATTTCAAGCACCTTTGTACGTCCAGAGAATGCAGAGACCTCTCTGCTGGTGTGGAAGGGTGAGGAAAGAAAGGTTTAAGAATCACTGGTTCATTCAGGTGAAAGTCCGAAGGTACCTTAGGTAGGAACCTCGGATTAGTTCTTAAGATTACAGTATTCCTCTTGAATTGAAGAAACGGCTCCTGAATAATAAGAGCCTGTAGCTCCCCAATGCATCTTGCCGATGTGAGGACAAGAAGAAGAGCCAATTTCCATGAAAGGAATTTCATGTCCGTCGATGTATAGGCTCAAAAGGGTCCTTCATAAGTTGTGTTAGAATCAGATTCAGCTGCCAAGTAGGAGGCGGAGGCCTCACTGGGGGATAAACTCTAAACAATCCTTTGAGAAACTGTTTAATTATTCTTGAAGACCAGAGAGAAGGTCCCGATGCTGAACGTCTGTATCTAGAAATTGCCGCTAAGTGAACATTTATGGATGAATGTGCCAGTCCATTCTTGGCTAAGGACAAAAGATAAGGCAGAAGTTGATGAGGTTGAGAAGAGAAAGGATCAACGCCTTCTTTCCTGCACCAAACGCAAAATCTTCTCCATTTTATTCGTGGAAGGGGCTTTAGCCTAGGAGAGAACCTGTTTTATTTCATTCGAGATAGGAAGGTTCATGAATTCTCGCTGCTCAGGAGCCATGCAGTCAGGTGCAATGAAGCTGGATCCGGATGCCAAATCTGCCCCATGGACATCGTGAGAAGGTCCGGAATGGCCCGCAAGGGAAGAGGAGGGAGACGAGCGACAACAGATAGAGTTCCGTGAACCAGAACTGTCTCGGCCAAGCAGGAGCTATCAAGATCATCTTGCATGGTTCCACTTTGATCGTCCTGATAAGCCTCGGAATCATTGGAATAGGGGGAAAGGTGATCCTCGATGGTGAAGCCTGCTTGCATAAGACCGGCATTTCTTGTTGGTCGGAGTGGCAAATAGATCTATCGAACGCTTGCCGCACTGTTGGAAAATCTCGTCCAGAACCATTTGGTTGAGTTCCCACTCGTGACTGACTGAGGATAGCCTGCTTAGTCTGTCGGCTGTCAGATGTTCTGCTTGCAGCAAAATCTCGTGATGGATAGCCCATTTCCAGATTTCTTGAGCTTCCTGAGTCAACGGGAGAGACCTGGTTCCTCCTTCATTGTTTATGTAATGCATGGCCGTGGTGTTGTCCGTCCGGATGAGAACCTTCGAACCTCTCAGTCCAGGGAGAAATGCTTGAAGAGCCAGTTCGATATCCCTGAGTTCTAGGAGATTGATGTGAAGAAGACGGTGCTGGGATGACCAATGTCCGCTGACATGTAGATCTTGCAATACCGCACCCCAGCCGTCCAATGACACATCCGTCGTCACAACCTGAGGAGACGGATCGCTTACGAAGGATAGACCTTGGGATAAGTTTTCCTGCTTCGTGCACCACAAGGCAGCTCTTTTCATTGCCGAGGTGATCGTCACTTTGTCGTCGGATGAACCGTGAACCTGCTTCCACTGATTGTCTAGCTGTTCCTGAAGAGGACACACCCTCAATCTGCAGTAAGGAATTAGAGGGAATCATGAGGAGATCACTCCTAGAAGGGATTTGTAACGGCGTACTGAAAGATACCTTCTTTTTCTTAAGACCATTGCCATGGTTCGCAGTTTTTCCTGTCTTTCTAAGGTTGGTACAGTTTTGTTGAGATTTGAGTCCAAGATGGCCCCCAGGAAGCGTGCAGTCCTGGTCGGAACCAGAGATGACTTCTCCTTGTTGAGAATAAGACCCAGATTCTGAAAAAGGTTTGTACACGCGTTGACTGCTTCCCTCGCAGTGTCCCTGGACAGAGCCTTCAGCAAACAGTCGTCCAGGTAAGACCTGAAAGTGATTTTTCCGCAGAAACGCTGCCGGTGCCAGCACCTTGGTGAAGATTCTTGGGGCTGAGCGAAGCCCAAAGGGTAAAAACCCTGAATTCAAAGTGGCTCTTGGCTACTGTAAACCGTGGGAAACCTTCTGTGAGCAGGGTGAATAGGTATGTGAAAATACGCATCTTCGAGTTCGAGCGGGCCATGAAATCCCCTGGATTGATGAGACGTAGTATGTCTTGAAGCGAGACCATCCGGAAGGATAGGGAAATGAGATAGGTGTTGAGCTCCCTGAGATCTAAAATGGGTGGCCATTTCTCTAGCTTCTTCCTTACCAGGAAGAACCTGGAATAGAATCCTTCCCCTCTTTGAGAGGAGGGAACCGGCTCTATAGCACCCTTCAGGAGCATCTGGTGAACTACGAGCCGCAGGAGACGCAGCTGTTTTGATGGGATGGCGGCCGGGGGCTTGGATGGTGGGATTTGTGTGAATTCCAAAGTATGGCCCTTTCGAAGGATGTTTAGCACCCAATGGTTTGATGTTATCTTGGACCAGTTCTGAAGGTATTGAGATACCCTGCCTCCTACCGATGATCTTGTGGAGATGGGCACAGTAGGAAGAGCCGGGATGCCACTATTGTCTCTTGGACGTATCATGTGCTTGGCGATTCTGTTTTCCTCTATTATTCAATCGAGAGAAATTCGAGGTCTGGCCTTGTCTTTGCTGACAAGGCTGGCGGTATTGCTGTGACCCTGATCTGTACGATGAGTACCGATGCTGCTGGTATGAGCCTCAGTACGTGGTACTCTTACCCCTGGCACCTCTGAATGGAGCTTTTCGGTACTGAAGCATACCAAGAGAACTAGCCGTCTTGGTATCCTTCTTGATATCCTGGAGAGTGTCATCAATATGCTTCCCAAACAACACCTCGCCATCAAAAGGTAGATCCAGGATCTTATTCTGGATTTCAGGTCTAAACCAAGTCGCCCTGAGCAATCCCTGGAGATGAAGAACTGCTGCACCAGCTAGCGATCGAAAGGCTGTTGTGGCGATGTCCATGGCACAATCGATTATCTCCATTGACGTTGCTGCCCCTTCTTGCAAAACGTTCTTCCCATCGCCTTTTGTTTCTTGAGGCAGTTGATCCAAATGAGGTGAAATGTCACACCAAAGTTGGTGATCATACCTGCCTAATATCGCCAAGGCATTTGCTGCCCGCACCAAAAGACGAGCCATTGAAGAAAATCTCTTCCCAGCCTTGTCTAACCTCCTGCCTTCCTTATCTGGAGGAGTAGTCAAGGGAGCTGACGGATTGCGTGATTTCCTCTGCACAGCCTGTGAATTCACTGAGTCCAGTTTTGGGTGTCCCGTCAAAGCCGCCGGACCATCCTCGGGCATCTTATATTTCTTTTCCAGGCGCGGTAGGACAGGTACCGCCATAGCTGGGTTCTTCATTACTTTAATGCCTTCCTCCCAAACATGTTGAACAATAGGGATAGATCTAGTAACGTTCTTATATGGCTCTTTAAAGTCATATAGAAATCACTCTGTGGCAACAGAAGGCATTGGTAGCTTGAATCTGCTAGAAGCCCTTTCCATCAACTTATGGAACCCCCCAATATCCACCGGAGGGGAGTTCACCTGATCAGGACATGGTGAAGCCGGGTCCGGGATGACATACTCCTCCCATTCCAAGCCTTGATTAGGCCTGCCATCAAAGTTTTGATCCTCATCTGAGGAATCATCGTGAATGTCCAGTGGAATTGAAGGTACTTGCGTAACCGGTGATTGCGGCTGAGACATCAACTGAGTCGGCAACTCTGGAGAGACCATCGCAGGGGTCGTAGGGACAGGCAGGGCTTGAGTAGTCGGAACAGAAGCAGGCTGTGAACATCTGGATTTGTAATCCTGTTGCATATTATGGAGATCCTGCAAGAGGGAAGATGGAACAGATACCACCTCTTGCCTCGTATACTCATGTGGCTGAGCAGAATGTTGATACGCACATTCCTGCAAGTACTCTTCTTTGGAATCAGTTTCTTGACATTTTACCAGAATTTGGGATTGACTGTGTGCATATCCATATGAGTCCTGATCCTCATCATCTGAGTCGTCATCATCCTCCTCTAACAGCAGAGCTGGAGGCAAGGGGGTAACCCTCCTTGGAGACGTCGTGTCTGGTGTAATCCGTCTCATAGAAATAGTGATCCTTTCCGTCGATGACAGTATCGTCGATGATCCCGTCGACGATGGAGTCGTTACTGGTAATGCTGCCGTCGTCGACAGAGTAGACCCCGTTGACAAACGAACTATCGACGACGAGATGGGCGTCAGCGTCGACCAGACCGTCGACACTCCTGCAGTCGTCGTCAGTGTTGTCGTCGAAGAATTCGTCGACGACACGGTCGTCGTCACCACCGTCGACGAAACCCTCGTCGTCGCTGTCGTCGACGAATCCCTCGTCTTCACTGTCGTCGCCGACGTTCCTGTCAACATCCTTGTCGACATTGCTGTCACCATCGTCGACGACTCCGTCCATCATCCCGTCGACGCTGATCGTACTGTCGACGAGCCCGTCGACGGTATCACTTTAACTTTGGGCTTCAACGCCTTCGTCGACAGAGCCTTCAGCTGCGTCGTCGACGACTTGGAACTCCAGTCTGACTTCTCAGAAGACTGAGAAGATGGTTTTTTGAAGGCTGGAGCATTCTTCATCCCAGAAGACGGTGTAGATGGTCCCTCCCTCTCCTTTACACCGTGGTGAAGAGATTCGATCGGACCCTGGCTCTCCGACTCTCTTGGGGGCTTTTTTGAGGCCTTAGATTAACGCTCCACCGAAGGTGAAGGGGAAGCCCTACCCCTTTTGACTGACCTTCTTGAAGATGTGGCTGAAGAAGACTCTTCACTGTCACTGGAGACTGTGTCTTTTCTGGCCTTCAGTTTCTGGAGCCAGCTTGAGAAGCCTACCCTCACGGTCCCAGAGGGTCTTGGTAGAAAAGATGCGGCAGATCTTGCAGTCCGCAGTCTTATGATCAGGATGCAGGCAATATATACAATCTTTATGCCGGTCCTCAACAAACAATCTTTTCTTGCCACAGGTGGAACATGGCTTGAAAAGGGCCTTCTTCTTCTCCTTATCAGACATCCTGGAAAGGACAGCCAACAATCCTGAAGAGAAATCATGTAGAAAACACTTGAAAGAGTAGAGATTGAGCAGAGCTCAAAGGAGACTCCTTAAGCACAATGTGCGGTAGAAAATCTGAGGCTCTGAGGTTCCTTCAGGAGGGTTCTAAGGGGTGATGCTCTTCTGATTGGCTGATGATTAGTTTGGTCTCTTTTACAAAAAGAGACAGATATGCTACAAAAGGGAATGAGGCCTAGGCCTTTCCTTTCTCTTTTGTACCTACTGCTATGTTATTTTTTATTACCGAGACTCCCATTCTGACGACGGGGAATGATACAAAAGCATGGGAATCTATGAAAGTTCCAATACTGGGGCAACATGGTTGACCGTTGGGAATGCTGCAGACAGCTCTACTATCAAAGGCCCATTACCACCATATCCGGTGGTGTCTGTTCTGTTTGGAACTGACATATTTACTATGGTGTATGAGAGACAAAACGTCTAGAAATGTCTCCCTAACTCACAGCTCTTTGGGATCTGTCCTCTGAAATAATATAACTGTCTGCAGTTCCATCATGGCATGACTAGGCTACCACGCTGTTTATTACCCCTCTGAAGCAGCTCCCACCACAGACATGAGAGCCTCTGCAAAGGAAAAAAGTCAGCTGTAGCCTCTAAAATGGCGTGGGAATTTGTTCTTGAAGCTAAGCACTCAGCCACGGATTTCCAATGGACTATTTTGGAGCAACCATTTATTCCGAAACACACAGCTGATGTGACAAGGTACCTGCTGAAAAAAGAGCAAAGGTGGGTGCTGAGATTGAAGACACACAGAGGGGGTCTGAACGATGATATTCCCTGGTCCTCTCTTTGACTCTGCCCATAATAATAGTGTAGGGCCCCACTGTTCCAACCCACATGTCTGTAGCTGCATTATTGGCTTGTAATGACGAATGAGAGGTTTGTCGTCATTCTATCTCTCTCCCTTTTAAATGTAGCCAGTATGGCTGAGCCACAGCACTTGGCTGAGTTTGTCCATCCTGATCACCACGTGACCCTACTTGGGATGCAGTCCCCATAAACAGGACCAGACCATACTGATCCCAGCAATATGTATGGATCACTGTGTCTAGGTAATCTCATTGCAAACAACAGCGTTAGGTATCTTTTATGCCTCACTAGATGCACCTGCGGTTAGATTTAACCGCAGTAAACATCGTGTCTAGTTCCTCCCTGGACGCCTGAGTAGGCGACAGTCACTGAAAACTAGTTCATTCATCTTCTTTTATAAGATATTAGACTATCTCTATGACATTTCGTAGTTCACCCTCCCCGTGGGATCCTGTTCGTGCTGTGTTTACATTTGGAATGGACCCGCGTTACCATGACCACTTCACGCAGGTTTGGCCAATGTACGCTCACGACTTACGCTGCATCAGCCAATGAGATGAGAGGGCTCGTCTAATTCTGCAAGATGCTCATAGGTCCGTTAGTCGCCCCATGTGACCTGGCGACCGATAGGAGCGCGGCTTATATACTTCTGCCACTCCGCCTCTCGTCACCTCCCCAGTCGGCCAGGACGCCGGCACGGAGTACCGACGGAGAGGTAGGAGAAGCATGTCGCTGTCCCACGCGCTCTTCCGCGTTCTTCCCCTTTTTTACTCATGTTACTTAACTCTGAAACTGAGCTCAGACCTCGCGCTTGCTGCCCTTACTCACGCCGAGCCGCGTTTTTCTAAAAAAACGACAGCAGCCTTTAGACACAGTTCTGGCTCCGCGAGTGATGGATACCACAAATATCCATCATGTAGAGATACAGATACCACTTCTTGTCGGCAACCGTTCAGAGGAAGTGCTTTATTCCTGTTGTGTGTGTTGTGTTTTTTACGTGTTCTTTGCATGTTTTATAGAGCGGTGCTTCATCTTTCCCCTGAGCCGCTGCCAGGTGGGGTGAGGCCAGTCATCCTTACAGATCTAGGTAAGGACGACGATATATTCGGCTTATGAAATTGTCTTTCCGAATAAATTAAAATTCAGGCCATATGAGTATTTATTGCCTATATGTCAACATAGTTAGTGTGATGCAAAGTTTGATCCACATAAAATGGACTTTCTGGTCAGCCCATTTAATACTGTTAACCATACCTAACCCACTTTCTTTCTCCTTAGTGATCAACACAGACTGTAAGGGCACCGGGAGCGTTCAGGTGACTTATTAGCACTTGCACTGTTATCCTGGTGTCATCTTTTACTTACTATTTTTAATTCACTTGGTGCAGTAGTTTTGATTTTTATTTATATTGGTCCTGAAGAATGCAAGGGAACTATAGTCCCAGTATTGCAGAAACTAGTCGACCTACTCTGACCTAGAGCAGTCTACCTTATGAGAAGGCCTTAGGTTATATTGTTTTTATACTTTGGTATGTTAGGCAAACACGGAATAAACTTCTTTTCAAGTGCCTATTCAAACCAATTTTAAACACACAGTTTATGGGTTTCTTTCACTTTATCACTATCTCTAGCACTGCACACCCCAGTCCCATATCTAGGGCCACTTACCAACATCGAGTGGTCTACCACACTGTCACTGCCATTCTCCTTTGAGGAACCCCCTTACCACCGGGTTGACCTCTCAGTGTGGCACCGAGCTTCTCAGACGGGTGGTACGGATAAAATCCCAAATGATGAAGGGTGGATCCGTATGGTGACTGATGGGTATTCTCCTCATCCTGTTGAGAATCTTCTGTGTTGTATCACTTTGGTCTGCAGGGATAGGTTGGCTCTCTGTTTCTTGTGGGCACACTCCTCGAGACCCTCTGGTACCTTTTGTTGTTGATATGCCTGTTGGGGATTGTACCCAGAGCGAGGTCTGTAAACTTCCCCTAGGTCCCCCCCTACCGTAGTGTGTTTTTTGTGGGAATTTGCTACCATGCCATGCTTCTATACTGATCCACAATCATACTGTGTTATGCTGTGGTTTGCAGCAAAACGTTCAATAAAGTTGTTTATAAAAAAAAAATCGCCTGGAAATCTTTAAAGGAAGTACAACTCTATCGATGGTGCTAGCTGTAGCCCAAGAGTATCTTCTCAGAAGGTGGCGATCAGCCATTTATCCTGCTCATAATGATTGGCTCATTTAAATGTTCTGCATGGTATCCTATGAAAAACTCATTAACAGACTTTAAGCTAAATTGGAGGTGTTTCTCCAAATGCGGTCTTCCTTTCTTCAAAGGAGGACTGAATGGTGACATGAAAGCCACCATATGGCCAGCATTGGGTAAGATACCCTCATATGATGGGGCCAAGGTACGTGGTGGATGGGAGGGAGGGACACCAGTAACTCATGACGCATAAGTCATTTCAGATATCAACTGGTGTAGTATTTTGCAGTATTGTGAGTAGAGGAGGATTGTAGTGATAGTTACAGGTGTATGAGTGGTAACTCGCCACAGGGATTAGCTTGAAATACACACTGAGCACTGTGTGTCACGTGCTGTTTAATTGTCTTCATTTTATGGAAAATTTTGTTTTTGCAATTTTTCTTTATTAATATTTGATCCAGACAGGTAGCGATACAACTTGATTTGATGTACTAGGATTTAATCGGGTTTGGAGTTACAGTTCTCCTGGGCTGCCCTGGAGACTGAATTATGCAAATATAATATGATCATTATGCAAATATCGGATTAAAATTGATCGCTTTACAACCCCAAAGCCAATAAGTGTGCTTTCTAAGTTGTAAGTCTCTTTCCTTTAGTGACACTTGAACACTAAAACGTTTCAATAAAGAGACATACAAAAATAAATGATCCTCAAACTCTAAGAATGTATTAAGGGGAACCCCCAAGCATCACTAGGGACCTGGGATTGTCACGCAATCTACACAAACAGCAGTGCCCCAATATATAAGACTCATGTTACTTAATTTCTCATTTAATCAAACATATACAAAAGATAATAAACATTGGGTTTCAGTGACAAAAAACATGCTTGGTGCGCTCTTTAGTGTGATACTCACGTGAATAAAGTGATCAATGTGTGTATCAGGTAAACGAGAACATGGCCTGTTTAGTTCAAATGAAGGAATACACATAGGGTCGGTTACAGGTCAACAATGTTTCGATCCCTTAACGCAATGTGGGATCATCAACAGGGCTGTAAGTTAGGAAGCACGAGGGGAGCAGCAAAAAGGATCACATGGGTTGCATTTGTGCTATGAAACTCTCCCAGAGAAAACCTAAAGGCAGCAAGGGTAATACTTGCTAGGGGAGTTCGAGGTAGTAAGGCCCCTACGGAATGCTGGGGGCATGAAGGACTCCTCTCGGACAAGGTGGGGGAAGGACAGCGGGTGAAGTAAGCTGATGAAAGGCTGTGGATAAAGCCCAGCGATTGTCACAGGGCGCATGCCCAAGGACTAGCCCTGCGGTGGGGTGCACTGCAGATGAGGCCGGAGCCAGCTGGCAGCGGGCCTCAGTCAACATAGCGCTCTCCTAACACTGGAAATGGTCATCGTTCATGTGCAATTACGAGCCATGTATTGCGACAAGGGTGAGATAGTAAAGTGGCAATGGCATGTACTCTCTTCATTCATTTACAGGAACTCCTAATTACAAAGAGTCTGACTGGGGAAAAGGAAATAAGCCTTCATAGGCTAAATAGGGTGATAGGTGTCCCGATAAATCAGAAAGATCCCATGATTGCCTATTGTTCATAAAAGTTATATTCCGCACAGTAACTGAAAGTTGGCAAAATAATGTTGTAAATTGCAGTTCACAGACACTCTGATACTCGGTGCTGTACATAACAGTCTCTGCTGCTCATGCAAAATGCAATTTATAATGCAGCTAAAGTCATTACCTCGGTCAACAAGGCCTTCTTCAGTGAACTTGCACTCCCACCACTGGGTGTAGCTCGGCGGCCATCTGGAATGGAAAGAGCAGGTTAGTTTACTGAAGAGGAGGTCATATTGGGAGGAACAGCAGCATGGTGTAATTTCTCCTGCAGGCTCATACCTCTCTGAAAGACAATACCTTGAGCCCTCCCAATGCAGATATGAAACCACATAGAACTGTAACAGTGAAGCAACATCGGCTTTCACATTCATGCATTAAAACCCAGATGCCAGGTCTAGAATACACGACTAGGCAGGCAGTCATCTCTAAATTTGGTGAAGGGTAGTCCGTTAGAGTCGCAGAAGTAACGTCCCCTACCACCATCACGGACTGTACTTCGTCACCATACTCTAAATAGGCAACTAGATATAATCAGAATTTTAAATTTGGTATCGCCGACACCTTCCACCTTCCAGAAGACCTAGATGTTCCACTTTATGGTTCAATTCTTTTTTATTAGCATTTCAACAAGTCAAACAATGCCAACAGCAAGGTACACAGTTACCCATAAACATACAGCCCCAACCCCCGACAAGTTATTGCTTATGTCATGCTGGCAGTGAAACCCCCCTTCCCAAACTACCTCCTCCCCTCTCTCCCTCCTGTACCGCCACATTGGGACTCTTGAAATGTACAGATGTAAGTTTGCTCAGTGATTTGAGATTGTTGGAGGTTGATTGGTCTCCGGCAGGCGTAATAGTCGGAGATATCTAGGGCATGTCAACTCCCTAAACTCCTGTAAGAGCAGGGACATGTACGGATCCCCAAATGCCTCCCCTCTACCGGCCTGGGTCATTGTAATCTTTTCTATCCCTAGAGTATGTCAGAGCCTCTGAAGCAAACTAATGTGTGTAGGAGTCTGTGGTGACCCCCAGTGGCTATAAATGTTTTGAATAGCAGGTCCTAGCGCCATTCCTATCTGCCGCCCGCGTCTGGATTTCATGGGGTAGGTCAAGGAGTTTGGAAGGCCTAGGAGTATGTATGAAGGGAAGCGTGGCAGTTTGGTGTCTAGGTGTTGGTCAATGTCATTGAGTACCTGCACCCAATACTGTTGGATCTGGGGGCACTCCCATAAGATATGCGTCAGTGTCCCCCGCTGCCCGCAACCCCGCCATCAGCTCGTGCTTCGATTGGGCTTGACTCTGTGTAGTTTAAAAGGGGTTAGTACCAATACGTGGCTATCTTTGTGAGGGTTTCGCTAAGGGCATTACTGCTAGCTGTGCGTCTGGCCCTATAGGATAGCTCTCCCCATTATTTAGTGCTCAATTACCTCCCCAGTTCCTCCTCCCAACTAGCTTGTCGGGCGCTGTGTGTGCTTGTTACGTTTGATTAAAAAAGCATATAATTCAGTTATTAACCCTTTGTCTGAGTACGTGGCGAGGAGCCATCTTTCGTAAGGGGTGAGTCGCCGGTGTGCATTCAATTTGTTTTGAGGATGCACAATCCAGTGCTGTATTTGTAGGTCGTGGGAGTTTTTCAGACTCCTGGAGCCCATATTCCTTGCGCATTTTGGGGAAGGGGAGCACTCCCTTGGTGTCGAAAAAGCGGCCTATGGAGCGGCACACCAACTATTTCCACTCTACAAACTCCCCATCAACAGTTCCCATCGTAAAGTCCGGGTTTTTCGAAAATTGGGGTCAACAGGGACGGAAAGGTGGTCAGTTTGTGCCTCATGGAAGTCCGATCCCAGGCCAGCATGGTCACCCAAGTTATTGGCGATAGGTAGAGACACTGTCTGCCACCGCACCCTACTTCAACGCCTCAGCAACATCGGTATCCAAGAGAAGGCACTGGAGTGGATCATCTCGTTCCTCGCCGGAAGAACACAGAGAGTCCGCCTCCCCCCGTTTCGATCCGAAGCCACCGAAGTCATCTGCGGCGTACCGCAAGGATCATCACTCAGCCCCACCCTCTTCAACGTCTACATGAAACCTCTTGCAGCCATCGCATGCCAACACAGCCTCAACATCACCTCCTACGCCGACGACACCCAACTGATCCTCTCCCTCACTAGAGACCCCGCCACCGCCAGAACTAAACTACACGAAGGGATGAAAGACGTCGCAGAGTGGATGAAGAACAGTCGCCTGAAACTGAACTCAGACAAGACGGAAGTCCTTCTCCTGGGACCATCGCCCTCCGCCTGGGACGACTCCTGGTGGCCCCCCGCCCTGGGCACCACTCCCAAGCCAACAGACCATGCACGCAACCTGGGCTTCATCCTGGACTCCTCCCTCTCGATGACCAGACAAGTCAACGCCGTCTCATCATCATGCTTCAACACCCTACGCATGCTCCGCAAGATCTTCCGATGGGCTCCCGACCGAAACCAGGAAGACGGTCACCCAGGCACTCGTCACCAGCCGACTGGACTACGGAAACACCCTCTACGCCGGAACCACAGCCAAGCTACAGAAAAGACTCCAACGCATCCAGAACGCCTCCGCCCGACTCATCCTGGACATCCCCCGACGCAGCCACATCTCCGGCCACCTGAGGGACCTGCACTGGCTTCCCGTCAGCAAGAGGATCACGTTCAGGCTCCTCACCCACGCACACAAGTCTCTCCACGACCTGGGCCCCAAGTACCTCAACGACCGCCTGACCTTCTACACGCCCACCCGCCAGCTACGCTCTACAAGCCTCGCCCCCGCCGCCGTACCACGCATCCGAAGAGCCACCGCCGGAGGTAGATCCTTCTCCTACCTGGCGGCCAAGACATGGAACTCCCTCCCCATCCACCTTCGGCTGACCCAGGACCACCTCGCCTTCAGGAGACAACTCAAGACCTGGCTGTTCGAGCAATAGCAGACCCCTTCCCCCAAGCGCCTTGACACCCTTCCGGGTGAGTAGTGCGCTATACAAATGTTATGATGATTGATTCTTTGGTCTGTGCGCCTTTGTCAAGAAGGGGACCTTCCAAAGCGAGGTCCCGGCCACCGCCCTGTCCTGAAAATGCTTTTCGGCCAGAATTCCGGCGGCGGTCGTCTCCCTCCGTTATCTGCACTCTCAGGCTGGGGGCAAAATCGAGGATTTAACGCTAGGGGAAGCAGGATTTTTAAGGATGTAGAAGTGGGCTTACAGATCTACTCTAAGCCGCGGGCATGTTTGAGCCAGGCAAGCTCTGCCCCCGTGTCGCAAATCACAATGTACAACAGCGTCTCTCAGACACTGTTTGCGATTCCCAATGGGGTTGCAAATTGCATGCCTCATGAATACTAATGAGGCACTTGCTATTTGCGACCCCATTGGGAATGGCTGGTCCTCCCAGGTATGGTGGCCTGCTGGGCTCAGCAGACCTCCATGTCTGGGACTGCTTTTAAATAAAGCAGGTTTTCTTTTTAAAATGCAGGCCGTTTTCCTTAAAGGAAAACGAGATGCATTTAAAAAAAGAAAAAGGAAACGTTTTAGTTTCATTTTTTAGGGGCAGGTATAGGTCCATGGGACCACTGCCTGCCCCTAAAAAATATTTCTCCATTCCTTCAAAAAGGGGAAGGGGTCCCCTGGGGACCCCTTCTCATTTGCAAGTGCTTTACCACCCTTCTGAGAAGGCTGGTAAACTGCGACTGTTTTGCGACTGCAATTGCGGTCGCAAAGCATTCTTTCATAGGGCTCCTACAGGCTCTTAGGAAGGGACGTCCTTGGAACGCCCCTTCCGAATAACGAGTCGCTAATCCTATTTAGCAAGTCCCAAAAAAATTGCGACTCGTAAATAAGGTTAGTACATGGCCCATTTGTACTTTGCATGCACAACGGGGACACCAAAATAGGGTCGTACATCTGACCCTCAGTTCCTTGATTTTACCTGCAATAGATCCAATCTACACAGTTTAAGACAGAATTTTCTCTTCTTCTAGCATTACTTATTGTATCGCAATTATTTTATGACCTATGCCAATCTAACAGTAAAGAACAAGTTACTTACCTTCGGTAACGATATATCTGTAAGAAACAGTAGTTAGTATTAGATTCCTTACCTTAGAATATCCCCAGGCGTCAGTCTGGATCCGGAAACTTTTGCGTAGCAGCGGGTCGGTAGGCGTCGTCTGCAGGCGTCCCCTGCGGCTCCGCGTCCGTCGTTGGCGTTGTGCGCCGTGATGGCGTCGCTGGAGTATATAGACGCGCCTCCGCGCGCTGACGTCAGTTCTTTGCACACAGCTTTTCCGCGCCAGAACACGCAGAGCCATGTAAGAACCAACACTGGTGCCATGCGAAACTAGGGCCCTGAAGGGGATGACCTTAACCCTATGTATCAGTTCGCAGAACGGGGAGGATGGGTGGGGCGGTAAGGAATCTAATACTAACTACTGTTTCTTACAGATATATCGTTACCGAAGGTAAGTAACTTGTTCATCTGAAAGAAACAGGTTAGTATTAGATTCCTTACCTTAGAATAGATACCCCAGCAATACCAACCCCGGTGGTGGGTCTGCGAACCAATACAGCTTACACCAGAAAGTCCTGGAGGACAGAACGGCTAAAGAAGCCATCCCTCCGGACTTGACTGTCCAGGCAGTAGTGCCTTGCAAACGTGTGCAGCGAGGCCCACGTAGCCGCCTGACAAATGTCCTGCAAGGGGACTCCCCGGCCCAGGGCAGTAGTAGCCGGCGTGGCCCGAGTGGAATGGGCCCTCAGCCCAACAGGAGGCTCCTTCCGAGCCAAAGAGTAGCACGCTTTGATGCACAGGACGACCCACCGAGAGATGGTCCGCTTATGCACCGCCCGTCCCTTCTTCGCACCCACGTAGCCAACAAACAGTTGGTCATCCACCCGGAACTGGCGAGTGCGATCCATATAAAATGAAAGCGCACGTTTTGGGTCCAGACGATGGAGCCGCTCTTCATCCTTTGAAGGATGCGGAGGCGGGAAGAAGGAGGGTAAGGTGATGGACTGCCCGATGTGAAAAGCAGAGACTACTTTGGGCAGGAAAGAAGGTCTAGTTCTCAGAACCACCTTGTCTGGATGAATGGACATGAAAGGAGGTTTGACAGAAAGAGCCTGGAGCTCACTCACTCTCCTGGCAGAGGTGATGGCAACCAGGAAGGCCGTCTTTAAAGTCAGGAGACGGAGAGGACAGGAATGAAGTGGCTCAACGGGAGCACACATCAAGAAGGTCAGAACCAGGTTCAAGTCCCACTGAGGCATCACAAACGGAACAGGTGGATACATGTGCGTGATGCCTTTCAAGAATCTCGTTACAATAGGGGACTTGAACAAAGAAGGTTGATCAGGCAGCCTTAGAAAGGCCGAAAGGGCAGAAAGGTAGCCCTTGATAGTGCCCAGAGCAGAGCCCTGCTGGGCAAGAGAGAGAAGAAAGAGGAGAACCTCGGAGAGAGGGGCAGAAAGAGGGTCCACAGCCTTTGCTGTGCACCATGCCACAAATCTGTTCCACCGGCAGGCGTATACCGACTTTGTGGAGGGACGCCTGGCTGCCAGAATCACATCACAAACTTCAGGAGGCAAGTCAAATGGCCTCAACTGTCGCCGCTCAATCTCCACGCATGGAGGTGGAGACTGGACAGGTTCGAGTGGAGGACCGTCCCCTGCTGCTGCGACAGAAGGTCCTCCCGAAGGGGCAGGCGGATCGAGGGACCGACTGACATGCTGAGTAGCTCGGGATACCAGTACCTTCGAGCCCAGTCCGGAGCCACAAGGATAACTTGGGCCCGGTCGCGCCTGATCTTCTTCAGCACTCTGGGCAGAAGTGGTATAGGCGGAAAGGCGTACAACAGAGCGCAACTCCACGCGCGCCGAAAGGCGTCGCCGTGCGAGTGCCGTCTTGGAAACTCCAACGCGCAGAACTGATGACATTGCGCGTTCTCTTCTGTGGCGAATAGATCTAACCAAGGCTCTCCCCATTTCAGAAAGAGGCCTTGCGCCACGTCCGAGTTCAGACGCCATTCGTGATCCACCGAGCACCGACGGCTGAGTTCGTCCGCTCTGGCGTTCAGAGAACCTGCCAGGTGTTGAACCGTCAGAGTCACGCTCTGACGTTCCAGCCATTGCCAGAGACGCAGAGCCTCCTGGCAAAGGGTCCACGACCCCACTCCGCCCTGCTTGTTGCAGTACCACATGGCGGTGGTGTTGTCCGTGAACACCTGCACTACACTCCCGTTGACAAAGGGGAGGAATGCCTTCAGTGCTAGACGGATCGCCCGCAGCTCCAACAGGTTTATATGGAGCCGGGACTCCGCCGGAGACCAGATGCCTCTGATCTCCGCCTCTCCCAAGTGGCCTCCCCAGCCCTGGAGGGACGCGTCCGTCACAACCACGTGCTCCGGTTGGGGAAGGGAGAGGGATCTGCCTCTGACCCAATCGCGGTCCGTAAGCCACCACTGCAGTTGTCTCGCAGTGCCCTCCGAGATCAAGACATGGTCGGACAAGTTGCCCTGATGCTGGGCCCACTGAAACTTCAGGTCCCACTGCAGAGCCCGCATCCGCCACCGGGCGTGATGCACCAGAAGGATGCAGAAAGCCATCAGCCCCAGCAGCCGCAGCGTCAACCTGACCGAAACCCGGGATAACGGCTGAAAGATGGGAATCAAAGCCTGTATATCCCGGACTCGCCGTTCCGGAGGATAAACCCGAAACTGCGCCGAGTCGAGAACCGCTCCGATGAAAAGGAGCTTTTGAGAGGGACACAAGTGTGATTTCGGCACATTGATGGAAAACCCCAGCTCGTGCAGGAGGTCTGCCGTCATCGGAAGGTGGTGGACGACTGTCTGGGGCGAGCCCGCCTTCAACAACCAGTCGTCCAGGTAGGGGAAGACTGAAACCCCCAACCGGCGCAGATGGGCTGCGACCACCGCCATCACCTTTGTGAACACCCGTGGGGCGCTGGTAAGGCCGAATGGGAGCACGATAAACTGAAAGTGCTCGTGGCCTACCGTGAACCGCAGGTAACGCCGGTGGGCCGGCAGGACGGGGATGTGAAAATACGCATCCTGCAAGTCCAACGCTACCATCCAGTCTAGCGGGTCTAGAGCAGCCAAGACCTGAGCCAAAGTCAACATCTTGAACTTCTCCTTCCGGAGGAAGCCGTTGACGTTCCGTAGATCCAAGATAGGACGTAGGCCCCCTATGTCCTTCTTGGGTACCAGAAAGTAGTGGGAATAGCAACCACGCCCTACTTCTGGCCCAGGAACGGGCTCGACGGCCCCCTTGGCCAAGAGGGCCGTAACTTCCTCCTGCAGAAGTGTCAAGTGGTCCCCCGACACACGGTGGTTCTGCGGTGGCATGGCTGGAGGAGTGGTCTCGAAGGGGAGGGAGTAGCCCCTTCGGACGAGCTGCAGCACCCACCTGTCCGATGTGATCGCGCGCCAGCGGGAGTGGTGATGGCGAACCCTGCCACCCACTGGCGTCACATGGGCGTGAAAGCACGGACTAGGAGGATTTGAAGGCCGATGCTGCGGGGGGAGGTGTGGTCTGACCTCGCCGTTGTCCCCGACCGCCTCCACGGCGGATTCCACGGCCGCCACCGCGTTGAGAAATGTGTTGCGGCGCGTGGCTGGCAGCACGTGTGGGACCGCCCCTTCCTTGGCCACGAAAGGAGCGAAACGAACCCGTTTGCTGGCGCTGGGTCGAGAGACCCAAGGACTTGGCCGTGACCCTGGAGTCCTTGAAGCGCTCCAGCGCGTGTTCCGCTTTGTCGCCAAACTGGCGACTGCCATTGAACGGCATGTCCATCAAGGCATTCTGGACATCTGCCGAAAAGTTGGCGGACCTCAGCCAGGCGTGGCGACGAATCGCCACCGTCGTGGACATCGCTCTGCCCAGCGAGTCGGTCGTATCAAGACCACACCTGATGGAGTATTTTGCTGCGTCTCGGCCTTCAATCATAGCCTTGCCGAGCTTTGCCCGTACCTCCTGCGGGCATTCTGGCAGCAGGTCCGCAACCGTATCCCACAGAGAGTGGGAGTAGCGGCCCAAGAGGCATGCGGTGTTTCAAGACCGCAGTCCCAAACTCAGGGACGAGAAGACCTTTTTTCCATACTGGTCGTACCTCTTGGATTCCCGGTCGGGCGGGGCCGACGGGAATGCAGTTTGGGAAGTCGAGGCCTGGATCACCAGACTCTCAGGGGTGGGATGGGTGGACAGGAACTTGGGGTCATCCTTACACGGACGGTGGCGTCTGGCCACATTCCTATCAACAGGCGAACCTGAAGCGGGCCTGGACCACGTGCCCAAAAGAACGTCAGACAAGGCTTCCTTGAACGGCAGCAGTGGCTCCTGTGGGCATGACTGCGGTTTGAAGACCTCAGTGAGGATGTTAGGCCTCACGGCCGCGACGGGGAGCTCAAGGTGTAAGGCCTTGGCAGCCCTCATCAGCACCACTGAATAAGCAGCCCCCTCCTCCGAAGCCACGGTAGGAGGCGAGACAAAGCCAGGGTTAGGAGAGTCGTCCAGACCACTGGCGTCACCCAATTCACCTGTCCAGTCCACATTGTACTGACACTCGCGTGACAGAGGGTCCTCAGACCCCTCCCAACCCTCTCCGTAATCTACATATTCACCATATTCGGAATCAACAATGTAGACCGGCTCCCCGGGGTCCACAGGCCCCATCGGCGTCGGACTCGGCGTCGGGCGACGCCGGTCCGACTCCGCGTCCGGAGTCGGAGAGGGTATGGGGGCGGCGCACCGGCGCCGCGCGGGGGCGGCGTCGGGGGCAACCCCGATGGAATCGGCGCCGGAGAGGCCGGTAGACCAGCCGGCGTCGACCCTGAGGGTCCCTGCGGCGCCGGGGTCGGAGCCGTCGGCGGCGCCGGGGCCGGAGCACACGACGGCGTCGAGGCAGGAGCACCCGAACCGCTAGGGCCCCCGGACGGAAGCACAGGGCCCGAAGGCGCCGTAGGCCCCGTCGGAGGAGACAGTGCCCTCATGGCCATGAGGAACTCCTCTATCTCCCCGGGCGTCGCGCCTTGCCCAGGGACCGTAGGGTATGGAGCAGGCTGCGCCGGCGACTCACGCGGAGCCGCGGGGGTGGGGCCACCCGAACCCCCGGCCGCGTCGGGGGGAGTCGGGGGTACGATGACGACGCCCCGACTTCTTGTGTTTCCTACCTGAGGAACCAGAGGAATGGTGACGACTTCCGGAGCGCTCGTGGCGGCTCCGCGACCGCTCCCTCGACCTCCGGCCGGACCGGGACCGCTCTCGACGCGGGGCCGACACCCGCAGCTCGAGTAGCTTGCGGGACCGCTCCCGCCTAGCTTTACTCGTCAGGGCCCGGCAGTCGACACAGTCGTATACGGCGTGGTCGGGGCCCAGGCACCGGAGGCAGAGTCGGTGATGATCCGTGACCGACATCGTGCGGTCACAGTCGTCACAGTTCTTAAAACCGGGCATCCTACCGGCACCGTAGAAGAATCAAAGATTCACAGAAAAAAACTTTGGTCAAAAGACCGGAGTACTGCACTTCTCGGATCTGCGCTAACTGGCGCGGAAAAAAGAAGAACTGATGTCAGCGCGCGGAGGCGGCGTCTATATACTCCAGCGACGTCATCACGGCGCACGACGCCATCGACGGACGCGGAGCCGCAGGGGACGCCTGCAGACGACGCCTGCAGACGACGCCTACCGACGCGCAGGGGTACTGCTACGCAAAAGTTTCAGGATCCAGACTGACGCCTGGGGATATTCTAAGGTAAGGAATCTAATACTAACCTGTTTCTTTCAGATGTGGTTTATTATGCAAGGGTATGTATAGATTGTTAAATAATGATGCCTCCAATCGCCTGTCATTAATACCAATTAGTTTCACACTCATCCTCCTAAGGCTCTTTAAGCCAAGGGGACCACCACCTCCCTGGGCCTTTATTCATAAAAAGTAGGTGGGTGCATAGGGCCCTCCTTCCTGAGCTCTATGAGCTGAGGACCACCACCTCCCCGGCACTAAAGAAAGACTAATGAGGGGGGGGGGGGGAGGCCATGACACCACACTGAGCCCTGGGTACCCCCATCTCCACGGGGCTAAATAACACCCAGAAGTAAGTCCCCTACAGCGGGGTTGCTCAGACCTCGGATGCCCCACCCCCTTTCTCAATTATTATGCAAATGCACTTACTGGCGCACTACTGTTTGGGGGATGAAGTCCCCTTGGCTCTCGAGGGTCACTGGGGGGAAATAACATCTATTGTTGTCACAAGTAAGTCCCTACAGTGGGATTGCTCAGACCTCATCAGGGACCCCACCACCTTTCTCAACCACTCTGCAAACGCATATCCTGGTGCACTATCTTAGGTGCTGAAGTCTAGGAGTGAGTGCAGCAGTAAACTCCGCTCAGTCGGCTGTTGGCAGAGTTTTTGCTGAACTCTATGTTTGAAGGGGAGCGGCAAAACTTTGCAGACTCCTCCCACCTCTAATAGAGACTATCACACTCACTCACAGACCCACTCAGACACTCATGTACCCACTTACAGCCCCACTCATACTCTGTCACACCCACATACAAACCTACTCAGACTCATACCCCCACAGAGACACTCATGAACTCACTCACACACTCAGGGTCTAATTAAGATGCAGGTCAGACCGCAACTGTCCGACCGGCATCTATTGCTGCGGTCTGACCAACACATTATGATGCATGTAGTCAGAGGCAGCAGGCAGAGGGACTGAGCGACGCTTTCTCATGGAGCCCGTCGGTTGGTCGGAAACTCGCCATAATCCCTTAAGGAAGGTGTTTCCGCCATCAGGATTATGTTGTCCGTTTCCGACAGACATTCCACGTCGGCCTTTCCGACATGGAAAGGCTGTCAGAAAGAGAATTTGGGGGCCCCTGGCAGGGGTCCCTTCGTTTCGCGGCCTCGTATTTGGGCTTGGGGCGCACCTGAACATCCCTACACCATGTGGCAGGCACCGTGAGGTGCAGGGATGTTCACAAAAATCCATTACTCACTGGGAGCTTGTGCAGCGTGCGATTTTCGCCCACAGCACAAGCCTCCATAGAGAAATGGAAGCTTCCGAACGCACTATGTGCGGTTGCATCGTAATTAGGTGTTTGGAACCGCCGACTTATGGTGGGGGTGGTTTCCTCGCTGAAACGGTGTCGGTCAGAGGTAACTCCGACCAACATCTTAATGAGGGCCCCAGTGTCAAAGGTTAGTGGTTACAGTCAGGAAATACAATTTTCAAAACCTTACAAATTCACGTAATAAAAAACAAAAGGTTACAGGGACGTTATATTTTGGTTTAGATTTCACTTGCACAAAACCAGTGAAATTGAGCAGTTATAGTTACCTGAGCAAACTATAACTTACGCCCCCGCAATGCACTGCTTATGACCTCACATATTACATCACTCATGAAATGGTCAGGGAGAGAACTAAAGGTATACTGCCTCCAGAATTATGAGAAGCATTAATAATCACCTTACTAAAACCTTGTAAACCTGTCAAAATGCACCTGGAATAGGTCTCTGTCTCAGATGAGTCTGGGCATAAAAATATTGGCCAAGAAATGGCTAAATGCTATGTATGACTGTTAAAGCCTTGTAGGAACAAACAGCATTTGTATCAGGAAGATTCCCACAACATTAGACAGCAATTTGACCAAATGCACCAGACTGATCCCAACATACCTGTTGCAACAATGTTTTTAGAAGCCAAAAAAGGCATTCTGTTTGGTGGGCTAACCGTATATGTAGGCTGTACTTCAACACTTGGGGTTTCCAGAGATTCTCTGTAATGGATCAGGTTTCTGTATTTTGATCTGGACCACCGAATCAGGGTAATGGTCTAAACTTAACAGCATTCTCTATAACCACAGGCACCCGGCAGATTTGCCTACTATCGCTGTTGCTATTTGTGGTGGTGATGGAGTTCCTGGCTTGTACATTCAGGGAGCACCATGTCAACAAGAGAATAAGCTAATTTCACTTTATTCAGATTACCCGGAGAGAATGTGCCACCACTTATAAGGGAGATCTTGATGGTCGTGGGATGTCACGTTTTCAGAACAATTGGACAAATCTCCCTCACGTTGGGCACACCATGGCTCTTACCCATGGATGTAGAGCAAGAACCCAATATGATACTTGAGGATCAGGATACACAGGACCCTGAAAGTGGTCATAAAGAAAAATATGCCCTGATGCTCCTCAAGTTACAATAACAGGTAGAAAATTAGAATGAATTGCCTGTATCTATGACAGGGAGACTAGCAAACATAAAAATTATTGTTTTGCTTATGCGTCTACAGTAGTTCTTCAATACATTTTGTTTGAAAATGGCCCTCTCTGCAGGGTCCCCCCCAACACTTTGCCTTTACCCTCAACTTTTTGCTAAATTCGTTTTTGTTGGCCTTAGGACTCTGAGCACTTTACCACTGCTAACATTTCCTAAAGGGCATGCGTTCTCCCCCTAAAACATGGTAACATTGATTATACCCAATTGGCATATTTAACTTCCTTATACGTTCCTAGTAAAGTGCACTATAATGTTCCCAGGGCTTGTAAATTGAATGCTACTAGTGGGCCTGCAGCACTGATTATCACACAAACTTAAGTAACCCTCTAACTGTGTCTCTGGCATGCCACTGCAGAGCCTGTATGTGCAGTTTAACCTGCCATATCAACCTGGTAAAATAAACCTTTTGCCAGGCCCAAACCTACCCTATTTATACATATATGTAACCTCTAAGGTAGACCCTGGACAACCCAGAGGGCAGGTTGCAAAGTATTTAAAAGGCAGGATGTTTTTAGTGGGTGCTGGGCCAGGGCAACCCATGTCCAACAGCACTGCTTTAGTTCACAAGCCGGGGGACTCTGTCTGTCCTAAGAAACCACCCACTGTTAGGACCTTACAGGGGTGGCCCATATAGCCTTAGAGGTAATTAGTCCCAGGAGAAGGTCATAGACCATGCCATGACCACCCTTAGTTAGGAGATAAACTAAGATGGTGATCCCAGAGGGTGGGAGTTGTCAGTTCCACCAGTTGAAGGTGAATGGGGTCCCAGTCACTGCCCTGGCCAACCAGACCATGGCTGCAGAAAAGCTAGTTTCCCTAGAGCAGTACACTGGCCAGGTGTGCAGGTTAATTCAGGCCCATGGGCAGGACTTCTTCCATCGTATGGGCCTACTATCCCTGGAATGGGGTAGGTAGGTGAACCAGAGGAGGATAATAGTTATTTCCCAGATGCCTGCAGACTGCATTTTTGGCGAATGAGTTGCCCCCGATGTCAGGAAAACTGAGAGGGGCAGCCGTCAAGGGCACCCTGACAGTTCAGTTTTCTGGGGAGTACCACTCTCAAGCGGACGTTACGGAGGCACATATCGAGGGTCAGGGTGAGGAAAGACTCATCCCTGTCCCCTGTTCAGTTTAAGGGTACACACCCTGGGTTAACTAATTATTGTCAGGATACCACCCGTCAACTGGTGGGAGGTAGAGTTAAAGTAGAGTGCAATCCACCTGGAGCTACTGCCCTCATACTCTGAGATAGCTCAGAGGCCAGAGAAACCTCAGGTGCCAAAAGGGAACTCCTAGAGAGCCCCAAAGCTGGAAAAGAGGCCTACCCAATATCCCCGCACCTAGTAGTGGATGGCCTGAGGCTTGGCTCCTGACACTAACAACTGTCAGTAATTTTGTTGGTTACTGTCCTTATGGACAGAATTTTTCTTGGGTTGGGGACAGACATCTTATCCACAGAGTGGAATGGGCCACATAACTTTGTTGGCCAGGGTGGTTCTTTCTGCCTACTGGGACGCATCGGTCAGCAAGTTAAGCTAAGGTGCTGCACAGATGGGGTCCTCAGGTGCGGAGAATGGTTCCTCATGGATCAGTTCAGTTGTTCCAGAGAGTATAGCTAGAGGCATCCAAATGAGTTCAGAGAGGCATAGAACTGGCAAGTGCTCCTGTAGTTTCTGCCCGTTAGATCGTCCAAAGCAGGGAAGTCTATCAAGGTATTGATTAGACTCCGTGGCTTTAGGCTGAAAGGTAGGTTGTGTTGTTTTGTCTTTACCCTCCACTTTTTTGCTGAATTCGTTTTTTGTTGGCCGTAGGAATCTAAGAACTATACCACCACTATCCAGTGCTAAAGTGCATGTGCGCACTCCCTAAAGAATGGCAACATTGGTTCATACCCAATTGTCATATTTAATTGCTTATAAGTTCCTAGTGAAGAGCACTACAATGTGCACAAGGTCTGTAGATTCAATGCTACTAGTGAGCCTGCATTACTGAGTGTGACACCCACTTTAGTAGCCCTCCAACCATGTCTTAGGCCTGCCACTGCAGATCATGTGTGTGAGGTTTAAACTGCCATGTCAACTTATAAACCTTTTGCCAGGATGAGAAACTCTCAAATTCATTTTTCACTACTGCAAGGCCTATCTCTCCCATAGGATAACATTGGGGTTACATGATTACATTTTAAGTGTGAATACCAGTTATGAAGAGATGGACTTTTTGAGTTTGGTATCTCTGGAATCACAATGTTAAATCAAAACTTATGGTAAATTCGGATTTGAAATTGCATTTTTGAAAATGCCACTTTTACAAAGACCATACCACTGTAATCCTTACTCCAATAACGTAAAAACACAAAAGAAGGAGAACAAGACAGTTAAAAAAATTACCAAGAAAAATACCACACAAAAAGTAAGTCCAGCCAAAGCCACCAGCTCAGACCAAGCCATATGATGTATAAGAAAATGAGTAATAAAGTGAACAGAACCATATACCTATCTCCTTCTTCTGTGTTTTCACGTTATTGGGGTAAGGGTTACAGTGGTTTGGTCTGTATTATTTTAGTATTTCCTATTCACTTCTTCTTTGTTGTTATCCAAGTTTAATAAGTGACCATTGTTGTTGGTATCCTTTTGTTAAGTCCTTACAGCTCTGAGGACATCTAGTAAGGCTAAGCACGTGTCGGCTGTGCTGTTTGACCGGACGTGTTTTGCAAAGACATAGCATGTATTTTATTTATTTTAAAAGTTTTATATAGCGCTGGCTAGACCCAGAGGTATCAGAGTGCTTTACATGCTTATGATAGTATAAGGCAAACATGGTATAAATGGTATAAGACTGAACTGCAAGTTTAAAATCATTGGTGGGTATGAATGGTTTGATTTTCTTGAGGTGACGGAGAGTGACGAGGGCTCCTTTACCAGAGTTTTTGATGAGAACGTTAAAAGTAAGGGTGTTGTCGATAGAAATGCCAAGGGATTTGACGGAGTTGGACAGTGTGAGTGAGCAGTTGAGTGCATTAAGGTCAGAAATCCATGATTGAACGGGGAGAGGGTTCTTTTTAGGGGAGAAGAGAATGATTTCAGTTTTATTAGGGTTAAGTTTGAGATGATTTGAATGGAACCAGGTTTGGATCTTGGAAAGGGTGTTGTTCAGGTGTAAGATGTCAGCATGAGTTTAAATCTTGTAATAGATTTGGGTGTCATCGGCGTATAGGTGGGAGTTGATGCCTGCTTGTTTAAGAATGAGAGTGAGGGGTTCCATAAAGAGGTTAAAGAGGAAGGAGAGAGAATAGATCCTTGGGGACGCCAAGGGAGACGGGAGTGGGGTTAGAGAGACAATTTTGAATTTTGATTTGCTGAGTTAGGTGTTGAAGGTAAGAGATGACCCATTTGTAGGCGGTGCCATTAAGGCCGAAACAGATCCTAAGAACATTAAGTAGGGCTGAGTGGTTGACTGTATCGAATGCTGCGGAGAGATCAAGGAGGATAAGAAGGCAGGTCTCGCCATTATCAAGCGATTGATGGATGTCATCTATGGCATTGAGTATTGCTGTTTCGGTGCTGCAGCCTTTCCTGAAGCCAGATTGAAGGGGGTCGAGTAGGTTGAAGTTTTCAATGTGTTTGTCAAGTTGTAGTAGGACACATTTTTCAAGGACCTTTGGGGAGGGGGCGAGGATAGTGATAGGGCGGAGATTGTTTAGGTCAGAAATGGGCAATTTCTTCACATCTGGCTGAGGAGGCTGTCATATTAGGAGGTGCTGGGGAAGTTTGGTTTCGAATGATATTGAAGAGTTCCCTGGGTCTGTTTTTGGCACGATCAAGTTGAGTGCGGAAGAAGGATGCCTTTTCCATGAGGATGTGTTTTTTGTACGTGGATCTAGCACATCTGAGAAGTGCAAGATGGGAGGGTGAGCGATGGTGTCTCCAGGTTCTTTCCGATAGTCTGAGTGACCGTCTCTCATTATTTATCTCAGTATTAAACCAAGAGTTGGAGGGGGTGTTTCTTTGGTTTTTGAGTTTAGGCGGTGCCAGTTGGTCAAGAATACCGGTGATGGTATTATTGAAGAGTTCAGTGAGCTCATTCACATTTTGTGAGTGGGGAATGAGAAGAAGTTGAGCTTGGAGTTTAGATTGGAGAGCATCTGGGGGGATACAGTTTAGGTTTCTGGTCAATTTCTTAGGTCTGTTGACTTTAGAGGCGGGAGGCTTGCTGAGGTATCAGTGGTGAACAGTATAAGGTGATGGTCAGACCAGTCAATGGGGATGATATTGGTCACGGTGGTCAGATCTTCGTTAGACAGAATAACGTCAAGTATGGCTCCTTTAGGGTATGTTGGGGATAAGCATAGGAGTTCAGTGATCTCAAGGAGAGTAGTGATGAGGGAGATAGTGGGGTCTTTGGTATCGTTCCAATGGAGGTTAAGATCCCCAAGAAAGAGATTTTTTGAGTTGGATAATGCGGATTTCGTCAGGAGCTCAGATAAGTCCATCACATATTGTCCTATCTATGTTGATATCAAAGTGAATTGTATTTTTAAGACTGGCTAAGGGCCCGATTATTACTTTGGCGGTGCGGGAGTAGGTCGCCACTCTGCCGCCCCACTCGGCCGAAAGTCACCGCCAGCAGACCGCCAGATTAGTAGTTTTAAAAAAGCACTGCTGTGGGAATGCCAAAGCAGGTTCCTGCATGGCATGGACTTCGAAGTCCACGCCATGCAGGAACTTGGAGTACATGCAGACAGGGAGGCACACTAAGTGCCCCGTGCATGCCATGGCCGAGAGGCACATGGGGGTCATGTAGAGCCCGCTGCATTTCCTCACCGCCACAGTTTTCATGGCGGGCCCCCTGCCATTAAACCACGGCAGTGAGGAAGCTCATAATATGCTTGGCGGTACCTCAGAGCACCACCAAGCATATTGCTGTCTGTACCACGCCACTTAACCTCCATGGAAGAACAATAGTTACTTACCTGTAATCTGTGGTTCTCCAGTATTGGTGTCTTTCATAGATTCACATGCCTGAATCATTCCCCGTCGTCGGAGTGGGAGTCCCACGGTATATCAAAAGCAATAATATGCTATAACAACATTGTAAAAACCAGAAATTCCCAACCAGGAGGTAAAGTAGCCCAAGCTACAGTAGAAAAAACTTCCACACTCATGACTATCCTAGTCATTTTGTATAGTCCAAACTACAGCCAATCAGGCGACAGCACCCACCAGAATGTTCTCCCCAGAGGCTCAGGCTGTCAGATTTTCTCGCAAGGAGTGATGGTAAACCAAAGTAGCCTGAGAGCCTCTGAGGGGAGGTGGGCGGGTTGCATGTGAATCTATGAAAGACACCAATACTGGAGAACCACAGATTACAGGTAAGTAACTATTGTTCTTCTCCAGTATTAGGGGTGTCTTTCATAGATTCACATGCCTGAATCAGAGTAGATAGCAGTACATATTTGTGCTAGTCAGACGCTACAGGTAGCTTAAGCTTGTCAACATTAACAGCACATAGCAATACAATATGTAAATAAACATATCATTAAAAGCATACGCAACAGAGACATAATAAGCGTCTGACAGCAGTAATAGGAGGTGGGAAACAGAGGCACACCTTAGTTGAAAAGATTTCGTAGAACTGCTCGACCCACTGAAGCATTGGCCTCGCTGGCTGCATCCAAACAATAGTGTTTGGTGAAAGTATGGCGACTGGCCCAGGTTGCCGCTCTGCAGATGTGCTGAAGAGGGACTCCAGCGAATAAGGCCGTAGAGGAAGACACTGCCCTCGTAGAATGCGCTCTAGGAGCTGCTTGTAAAGGTCTTCCTGCTTGTGCATGGCAAAAGGCAATAGCTGCAGATATCCATCTTGCGATTGTTTGCTTGGAAACTGCCTGTACTTTACGAATTACACCATAAGTGATGAATAGTTGATCAGATCTGCGCAATGTAGATGTTCTTTGTAAATAAAACTTCAGACATCTCTTAATGTCCAGTGTATGCAATGCCCTTTCCGCAGGCGTTTGCGGGTTAGGAAAGAATGTCTTTTAGATCACGGGTTCGTTCAAATGAAAGTCCGAAGGAACCTTAGGAATGAATTTGGGATTAGTGGGGAGCACTACAGAGTCATTTGTGAATTGTAAGAAAGGATGCTGAACAGTGAACGCTTGGATATCACTGACTCTCCTAGAAGAAGTCAGGGCCAATAACAGTGAAACCTTCCATGTTAGAAATTTCAGATCAGCTCGATGGATAGGTTCGAATGGGTGGCGCATGAGTTGCACCAACACAACATTGAGATGCCACGCTGGAGGTGGACGACGTGCCGGAGGGAACATTCTAAAACGGCCTTTAAAGAATTGCTGTATGAGTCTCGTAGAATAAAGAGAATTTGTCCCATCTTGTCGGTATCTCGAAATTGCTGCTAGGAATACCTTAAGGGTTGCATGAGACAATCCTGATCTCGCTAGATGGTGGAAAAAAGGCAGGATTTCTTCTGGATTAGCTGAAAAAGGATGAATGCCAGCTGAGCGACACCAAACACAAAAGCGTTTCCATTTAAGACTGTACGTCTTTATGGTAGCAGGTGCTCTTGCCTTGGCCAGAACTTTTTTTTTTTTTTTTTTTTTCGGTGTAAGATATTTATTTGTTGTATGTAAACAATCGTTACACTGCGTCATGCCAACAACCCGGAGGTAGGCCGCGATAAGTACAAGTAACAAACAATAACAGGGCTCCAGGCTGGGAATCCCCAGCATATTCGGTGACATCGTGTCCGGCATTTCCTGTAAATATTGTAAAAGGAAATTAAACATGCAGTGCAACAGAAGCAAATCACATAATCTTACAGTTTTTTCTTTTTGTCCGTGGATGGTGCCGCAAACAGTCAAGATCAAACATGTGCCAGACAACGCCTCATCATAGTGACGAGTACGGTGGTCATAGCGTATCAAACCATCAGGTCAGCATAAGTAAAGCAGCGGCACTCATCCTCTCAACCCCTCACAACAGCGTGAGGGTAACAAAGAACTACGTGGTGCTGAGGAAAGTAGGGCCTACATATCTAATGTGGTAATCTCGGGGCCGTGCGCGCGGGGTGCAGACAGCAGGTGAATGATGTAAGCAGTTGGCAGGTTCAGTGACAGGGACAGGCCAGGTATCTCTCATGAGGTGGGGGGGGGGGACAGAACAGCTAGCGTTCCGTTCGATCAGTTAGTGGGGCGTGACGATAGGTCTGGCAGGCGCTAAGGGAAGCTCATTCAGGGGACGGGGAAGGTGTTACGCAGGTCATGGGAGCAACCCCTCTAGCAATCCTCAACCCAACGCAAATAGAGTTCATGCAGGCCAGGGACCTCAACCCATGTCATCAGAGACTCCCACGTCAGGGGAGCCCTCGGAGGTAGCAGAGCTCGCTCCCTCCCTGGCCCATTGGAGGAAAGGTTCCCAAATGTCATTGGGCCTTGTAGCAGTGGGCATCGACTCCCAGTAATGCGTAAGTTGTGTTTGACCATAAGTCACATCGTTAATCCATGCCTTGAACGCAGGTAGGGCCCTGCGGCCCCAGTTTATTGCCACCTGTCGTTTCGCATACAGGAGTAGGATCGCGTGCAATTTTCGGTCACAAGGCTCAGTGTCTCTCACATACCCCAACAGGCCCACAAGCGGGGTGGGCTCGTCCGAGCGGCGCAGCATTTGGTTAATGGCAGTGAAGATGGCCGACCAATAATCGTGTAATTTAGGGCAGGTCCACGCCACATGTAGGAATGATGCATCCGCCCCACCACATTTCCAGCAGGAAGCGTCTTCTTTGACGCCCATGCGGTGTAACAGTGTCGGGGTGCGGTAGTACCTGTGCAGGAACTTAAAGTGGACCAGCCTCAACCTATAGTTTGGTGACAGTGCCAAGAGTTGTGCGCAGCAGTAGTCCCATGTGTCGTCAGTGAGGGGGTCAGCCAGGTCGGCAGACCAAGCCTGTTTGGCCGCTGGTATAGTGATCGGGGCCTGCTCCTGCATACAGTTGTATAGTCTAGAGACCAGCTTTGCAGGGGACGGTCTCGACAGCAAATTATGGAGTGCGTCTAGGCGTGGCGGCTCCTCAGGGAATTGAGGCCACAACTTTTTACAGGACTCCCGGAGGGAGTGGTGCAGCAGTGCATCTGAGAATGAGTCAGGTGGGCCATCCTCTCGCGCTGGCACCTCAGCAAATTTCCCGTCGGGGTAGAGATCAGCAAACGTCAGTATGCGCTTCCCTCGAAGTAGAATAGTGTCACCCCTGGTGCAAAGGCACGGCAGCATCGGGTTACCACGTAATGGGATCGATGGCGCGTAGAGTAGCGGGAGTTTCGCCCGGATCCGCAGCTCTCGCCAGGACCAGCGGATCATTTCCACCGTGTCAATGTCTTTCGATGGGCGCGTTGCCCTGCCGTACAACGCCACCTGGAGAGGCGACGGGGCGACAGCGGCCAGTTCCACCGCCACGTGTGGCTGGTATGGGGTGGGGAAGACCCAGAAATGCAGGAACTGCGCCTGCGCGCACAGCGAATATAGTTTGAAATCCGGCGCTCCAAGGCCACCCTGCCCGAGTGGGAGGGTCAGCAGGGCCCAGGAAGATCGAGCCTGGCCCCCGGCCCACACCAATTTCAGAAGTAGCGACCTCACGCGTGCATGGAAATGTGCTGTCATTGGCACGGGAACATTTACAAATAAATATAGAAATTTTGGGAGGACTACCATTTTCACCAATGCTATCCGTGCAACCAGGGAGAGGGGAAGCCTGTTCCATATCTCTACTTTGCTTTCGAGCCAGTCCACCGCTCTCCCGAAATTCAGGGACCATATTTCCTGCATGTCTCGACTCACCCATATGCCCAGGTATTTCACCGCCTCGGTTTCCCACCTCAGGGGATATTCTGAGGGAGGCTGTGCAGTTGCGGCTGTTAGGGGGAATGCTACAGATTTCGACCAGTTGATCGATATGCCGGCCAGACCCTCGAATCTCACGAATTCTCGGAGCAGTGGGTTCATATTTTCAGTGGGATCTTTAATGTATAGGGTGACATCATCCGCATATAAGGAGATCAGCAGACTCCGGGAGCTGAATCCTATCCCCCTCGTCGTGTGATGTTGACGAACCCGGGCCGCAAGCGGCTCCATGGCAATAGCGAAAAGGAGAGGAGATAGGGGGCATCCCTGTCTGGTCCCTCTGGAGATGTGAAAGGGCTCGGATACCAATCCATTCACACTCACCCGCGCTCTGGGTGCATCATACAGCAGTTGTATCAGTGTGATGAAGTTTAGGCTAAACCCCATCCTCCCTAAGATTTTGAACAAGTAGGGCCATTCCAAGGAGTCAAACGCTTTGGTGGCGTCTAGGAACACCACCGCGGCCTGGGTAGATGGGTGTAGATAGTGCAAGATGGAGAAAAGTGTTCTGAGGTTATGGGAAGTCGCGCGGCCCGGGATAAACCCGGATTGGTCAGGGAGAGCTATAATGGGTAATAACGGTTGTAGCTTGTCTGCAATGACCTTAGCACAGATCTTAGAGTCTACGTTAATGAGGGAGAGGGGACGGTAAGAGTCAAGTTCCATGCTGTCTTTATCGGGTTTCAGGAGGGTAATTATTAGGGCTTCGCGCATCGAGTCAGGAAGTGCATTCAGCTCGAGGGCTTCAGCAAACATCGAGTGTAGTTTCGGGGCCAGTTCTTCCACATAAGCCTTATAGAAAGAAGTCGTAAGCCCATCCGGGCCAGGCGCCTTGTTCGACGGCATGCTTTTAATGACCTGTGCTATATCTTGTGCAGTCACGGGGAGGTCCATGTATTTCCTGTGATTGTCGTTGAACCAAACTAGGGCAATAGAATCAAGGAAGCTATCTAGGGAAGCAGGGATTTCCGTCTGCCTAGCCTTGTAGAGGGATGAGTAAAAATCAGTGAATGCCTGTAAGACTGCCTCTTGACCCACCACCAGGGTGCCCGCGCTGTCGTGAATAGTGTGTATGTGATGAGTTTGCGACCTAGGGGCGATTAACCTGGCTAGGGTTCGGCTCGGCCTGTCTCCTTCCCCGTACCTACGTGCCTCAGCTTGCTTACCCAGAAATTTTACTTCTCGCTGCGCCTCCTCATTAAATACGAGCAGTTTGGCTTTTATACTGCTGGCCAGCTCTAGAGTCGGGTCCCGGCAGAAGGCCAGGTCTAACTCTTTCAGTTCCTGTTCCAACCTAGACAGAGAACGCCGGATGTCATGTAGTACCCCTGCTTGCCTGGCTATACACTGACCTCTTATTACCGCCTTAAAGGCGTCCCATACAATGGCCTCCGTGGAGGCCGACCCCTCATTATCCTTGAAGTAGTTCACAATGTCGGTGCGTATGTCTTCAGTGAACACCGGGTCTGTGAGGGCATGCGGGGGCAAGCGCCAAGTGAACGCCCTAGTATTATTACCAGGAATACTCAGCTCCAACGCACAGGGGGCATGATCAGACAGCGACCTAGCTTGAACATCGGTACTCACCACCCACGTCATCACCTCAGGCGTCAACAACCAAAAATCCAACCTGGACCAAGCAGCATGATGGCATGTGATGCAGGTGCCCATTCTCACTCCAGGGTGCCTAACTTTCCATACATCGGACAGCAGTCCTTCCTCCATCACATCTAGTATAGCCTGTCTCGCCTTGACCTGCGTGGGTCTGGCAACACCCTGTCTGTCTAGCTCATCATTTAACACAACATTAAAATCCCCTCCGATCACAATCGAGCTACAGTTTAGCAGAGTAATTTGCGCCCAGACCTCGCGGAAAAAGTCCGGGTCATCCACATTTGGACCACATAGAGCAGCCAGGACCAGGGGCCTGCCCTGCAGTGAACCATGCAGAATGACAAAGCGGCCTTCAGTATCAAGCACACATTTATGTTCCTTCCAATCCAACCCTCTACGCATAAGGACAGCCACCCCTCTAGCATAGTTGGAATAAATGGCGGAGTACACCCGTGACCATCTAGCATGTTTCAGCCTGGGCGACGGAGTCGCATTTAGATGAGTTTCTTGCAGGAAGCACACGTCAACATTGTGCCTAGATAGTACACCATGCATCAGCTTAGCCTTTTTGTAGTCCCCAAGTCCTCTAATGTTCCAGGTCCATAGCTTAACCCCCCCCATCCCAGCAATGTTGTTGAAGTGTCTGAATGCTCCCCACCGTGAACCCCAACATCTTCCGAGTGCTCGCGCACCCCACAACTAACAGCCCCTTTCGCACCACGCCAGGAAAGTCTAAAACCATTATGCACCAGTTCAAAACAAAGAACCAAACACCCAACCCCCCTCACCTCCCCCCACCCACGCCAACCCCCCAATCAGGTTGCGTTAAAACCCTTGTCGTGCTTAAATCAGCACTCCAGTTAAGTAGAAACAAGAACAGTGGGATATACCCCATGGGGCGAGGTGCTTCCGGCATACACCCCCGAGTCCTCGGGGTGGCTGCACATCACAGGAGAGTCGCAGCTCCTTAGAGACAACCTGTCCCACGAAGGCTCTAGTAATGTACCAAAATGGGAGACAGTAGTGTCGCAGACCCAGGGCTGCACTCGGTTTCAGGTCGATCCCCGGGCATGGCAAATGGGACAGGCTGTTGGCAGTAAGCAATCCCAGTGTCCAATGTTCGCGACGAATCTAGGGCCGCCCGTCCAGGTTCCAGAGTAGGGGGCTGTCGGTCAAGCAGTACCGACGTGTTCAATCATTGTCGCTCATCCGGTCAGCGTTTTCTTCCAGTCTGGGCGATTTTCGGCGAGCACCAGGTCCGCATATGTGTCTGGAGAACTTCAGGGCGGATTTCGCGTCCGTGAAGAAGTGCGCCTCACGCTCGTGCATAACTTTCAATTTGGCCGGGTATAATAGGGAGTACGGTATTCCAGCTTGCATTAACAGTTTCTTGGCTGGCAGAAACTCCTTCCTCGCCGCCTGTACCATGGGGGTAAAGTCCGGATAAAATGAGAGCTGGTTCCCCTTGTGAGTGATCTTGCCTTTCTCCCGGGCCATCCGCAGCATGCGGTCTCGATCCTGGTAATTTAGCAATTTCGCCAAGATGGGTCTAGGAGTGGCCCCCGTCGGAGGCTTCTTGCCAAGGGTCCTGTGTGCCCTCTCCACCGTGAACACCTGGGAAAGGTCTGGGTCAAACAGTTCGTGGAGGAGATCCGTTACAAAAACCTCCATCCTCCCAGTATTATCAGTTTCCGGAATGCCTGTGATTCGAATGTTGGATCTTCGGGAACGCGCCTCCAAATCGTCCGCTTTGGCTCGCATGAAGTCCAGTTCGCGCTCAATATTCGTTATGTGTTGCTTAGTTTGTTGTTGGAACTCACAGCATTCCGTTTGTCTGTTTTCGAGTTTGTCCAGGCGCGTCTCGTGTGTGTCCACTTTAGCTTTTACCGCTTCCAACTGTGAGGCCATGGCGTCGAGCTTGGAGTCGATGCTTTTTAGGCTGGAGCGGACCTCCATAATTAAGGCGCCAAAATCAATGTCCGGTGTGGGGCTGGTGGAAGGGGGTGTCGCCGCCTCCTGATCATCCTGTGTCTGTTTGGCCTTCTGTTTTTGCTCGAAAGTGAGCTTGGGCTGCCTCGCATCTCTATTACCACCCATCCTGAATAAGGAGGTCACCACCTCTAAGGTTTCGTATGTCCACCTACACCTGTGCGTCGTCAAGTCCGCTACCAAGGATGCCGCAGCCCTAAACGAGGGCCAACGGAGCCCAAGTGGGGAGCAGTTGAGTGTCACAGCAGGCGATCCCCACTAGTTGCAGGTGTTGGAGGGGCGCAGTGTCAGCCGGTGGGCCTCTCAACAGGGAAATGGCGGGCCTTCCCCCAGCGAGCAACAGCCAAGCTCTGTGTGTTCGGTGTTCGCGCCCCCAGTCCTCCCCGCGTTTGCAGTCGGGTTTCACTCACCGGGGGCGCGGCTGCTCTTCGCGCGGTCAGCAGGCTACAGGAGCGCGGCGATCCCCACTAGTTGCAGGTGTTGGAGGGGTGCAGTGTCAGCCGGTGGGCCTCTCGACAGGGAAATGGCGGGCCTTCCCCCAGCGAGCAACAGCCAAGCTCTGTGTGTTCGGTGTTCGCGCCCCCAGTCCTCCCCGCGCTTGCAGTCGGGTTTCACTCACCGGGGGTGCGGCAGCTCTTCGCGCGGTCAGCAGGCTACAGGAGCGCGGAGGGTCGCCTATCAGGAACTGTCTCCCCTTCAAACCAGCCGAGTGATCTGGCTGCTGTGTTCCGCACCGCAACTCTGCTCCAAAATGGCGGCCGCTTCGCCTGGTCAGCGCCCGTTCTAGTAATGGGGGCAGGGTGGTCGGCAAATATCTCCGCTTGGTCCAGATACCGCAACCGCAGCCCTACGATCCACAGCAGCCGACACCGAGCGCCGCTGGGGCCCCGACAGCTCTGCACCAGCCCTAGGCAGACAGGCCCGGCATCCCCGGGGTCCGGTGGGCAGTAGTCTCCGCCCTGGGTTCCACAGCAGCCGGCAGGCAGAGCCGGTCAGGTCGGCAGCGCCAGAACTCGTGCGCCCGGCGTCCGTGTGTCCTAGGATTATAACCGAGTGCTCCCCAGGTCATTCAATGTTCAGCCATCTGCGAGTCAGGGTCTCCCCACAGCGTAGGAAGGATCAATGCAGGATTTTCAGTGTGCAGCCGGCGGAGCTCGCTCACAGAGCGGCCATTTCGCTGCTCGGTTAGCCACGCCCCCCGCCTTGGCCAGAACTTCCTTGCAGTCCGCAGGTATGTTCAGATGGGCGAACTCACGGTACTCAGGCGCCAGGCCGCTAATCTCAGTGACGTTGGATCTGGATGGTAAATCCGGCCATCTTGAATGGAGAGTAAGTCCGGAATAGGGGTCAACTGAATCGGTTTGCACTCTGACAGGAGAAGGAGCTCGGTGAACCAGTACTGGCGAGGCCACCTGGGAGCAATGAGAATCAAACGACATGGTTCCTTCTTCATCTTCCGCAGGACTCTGGGAACTAGCGGTATTGGTGGAAAAGCATACGCATATATCAGAGACCAGTTGATCGAAAATGTATTCCCCTGAGAGTCCTTGTGGGGATGCCAACTTGCAAAGAATCGGCATTTGCTGTTGGTCTTGGTTGCAAAGAGGTCTAGGTCTGGATGACCCCATAGATGGAAGATCCGATCCACAGTCTGCTGATGAAGTTCCCACTCGTGAGTGGACACTGTTGAGCTGCTGAGCGTGTCTGCCAGTACATTCTCCGTTCCAGGAACATGAACCGCCTGGAGATTGATCTTGTGTCGTATTGACCATGTCCACAGCTCCTGGGCTTCCTGCGACAAGAGAGCTGATCTTGTCCCTCCTTGTTTGTTGACATAGTGCATGCTTGTAGTGTGGTCTGTGCGCACCAACACATTGGCCCCCTGGATGATTGCACGAAGTGCTTTGAGTGCAAGGAAGATGGCTCTCAGTTCTAACAGGTTGATGTGCCATCCCCTTTGCTGAGGGCTCCACTTGCCGCTGATTGTCAGGCCCTGAAGATGAGCTCCCTAGCCTTCGAGGGATGCGTCCGTGGTGAGTGTAAAGTTTGGCGTATCCTGAAGGAATGCACAACCCTGTCGTAGATTTGTTCTTTGTGTCCACCAGCGGAGGAAATCTCGCATGCGAGGTGTAATCTGGATGAGATCCTCGAAGGTGCCGGAGACCTGTAGCCATTGTAGGCTGAGCTCCTCCTGAAGAGGCCTCATTCTGAGTCGGCAATTTGGTATTAGCGGAATGCACGACGATACCATCCCCAGAAAAGACTTGAACAGTCGGACTGAAACTGACTGTTTTGAAAGCAGAGACCGGGCCATATTCTGTATCTTGTCTTGCCTTTCGTCCGAGACGAAGGCTTGGAGTAGCTGGGTGTCTAAAGTTGCTCCCAGGAAAGCCCGTCTCTGTGATGGTATTAACTGGGATTTGCTGATGTTGATGGATAGGCCCAGAGACCGAAAGAGGTTTAGACACTGTTGAAGATGGTAGTCTGTGTCTACGTACGAACTGGCCTTGATAAGGCAGTCGTCTAAATATGGGAATATTTGTATCCCCTCCAGCCGGAGGTGAGCCGCTACTGGGGCCAGGACTTTTGTAAACACTCTGGGTGCCGAGCGCAGCCCAAAGGGAAGTACTCTGAATTGATAATCCCTGCCAGCCACTCTGAATCACAGATACTTTCTGTGACGAGGTAAGATGGGGATGTGGAAATAGGCATCTTGGAGATCCAAGTTGGCCATGTAGTCCCCTGCTGCTAAAAGATGCAATATTGCCTGTAGTGATAACATTCTGAATGTTAGTTTCTTCAGATATTTGTTTAGAGCACGGAGATCCAGAATCGGACGCCATTCTCCGGATTTCTTCTTTATTAGGAAAAATCTGGAGTAGAATCCTGTGCCCCTCATCTTTTGAGGCACTTTCTCGATTGCTCCCTTCTTTAGCATCGGATTTATCTTGGCATAGAGCTCTTTCAAGTGAGCTGGAGGTGGGCCCTTTGGAGTAACATTCAGAGGAAATTGTTCGAATTCTAGGGCATGGCCCTTGGCCACAATGTCCAGGACCCACCTGTCCGATGTTATCGATGACCATTTTAAGTAAAATTTTGATATTTGTCCTCCAACTTTTTCCTGAGAGTGGGGCAGTAGCGGTGGCAGGTGACAAGTCTCATTGACGTTTATCTTTTCCGCTGTAGGCCGGTTTCCCCCTGTTCTGGGAATAATTGTTTCTGCGTTGGCCGTAAGATTGATAGCGCTGTGTTTGGTAGCGCTGATTTCCTTGTCTGTAGGAAGATTGCTGTGTTTATCCACCTCTGTTAGAGGACGATCCACGTCCTCTCGCTCCTTGAAAGGGCGGTTTACGAAATTGAAGGGTGCCCAAGGATTTCGCTGCTTCTGTGTCCTTTTTAATTGTCTGCAAGGCTTCTTCTACTTGCGGGCCAAACAGAAAATCTCCGTCATAAAGCATATCCAATACCTTCGTTTGAATTTCCTGACGGAATGACGTAAATCGTAGCCATCCCTGTCTACGTAAAACAGCAGCACCTGCTAACTGCCTGAAACCAGTGGAGGCAACGTCCACCGCCGAATCGATAATCTCAGACGAGATTTTTTCTCCTTCCTGTAAGATCTTTTGCGCTTCAGATCTAGCGGGCTCCGGAAGCTGGTCTATTTATGGCGCAATATCCGACCACATCTGCCAGTCATATCTGCCCAAGATGGCCAATGAATTAGCAGCCCGGACCGTGGTAGCTGCCATCATTGAAACACGTTTTCCAATGGCGTCAAGACACCTACCATCTCTGTCCGGTGGGGCTGCAATTGGAGATGAGGGGTTCCGAGACCTCTTCTGAGCAGCTTGAACAATAACTGAATCTAGTTTTGGTTGCCCTAGAAGGCACGCAGGTGACTTCGCCGGTGCCTTATATTTTTTGTCAATCCGTGGCAGGACCGGGGGGTATAGAAGCTGGATTAGACATCACCTTAATACCCTCCTGCCATATAAAGTCTAAAATAGGTATAGATTTCACTTGTTTTCTAGGCTGATCCTTAAAATCATAAAGGAAACATTCCTGGTCCGTATGTTTCATATCTATATGAAATCGCTTAGTAGCCCGTTCCATTAAAAGGTGAAAACCACCAACGTCTACTGGTGGTGAGTCCGAAGCAGCCGGAGGTGACGGAGAAGGAGTCTGCACCTGATATTCATCCCACTCCGACATGTCATCAACCTCTCCTTCATCTCTTTGTTCTACTTCGTCAGAAGACTGTTGTCCCTCTGGCTGATTAGACGGCGCCGGTGGAGGGGACCTTGGAGGTCTAAAGTCAGGTAAAGGCGCTTCCACCGCCGGAGTAGGAGGCTGAGAGCCTGTAGATTCCGATGGCGGAAACCTCCTGTAATAATCGTCAAGCATGCATTGGAGGTTGGTGAGCAATACAATTGGCACCTGAGTGGCAGGAACATTTGCTACAGGGGACGTCAACTGCTCAGACGACTGTTGTTCCTCTAGGTCGTCCTCCTGAAGCTTAATATTTAGTTCGGAAGGACTTGTAGCCGCACCAAATGTTTCCCTAATTACAGAATCCTCCTCACTGTCTTCAGAGTCTAGAAGCTTGTCTGGGAGCTGTAGGGGTACCCTTTGAGGTGAAATATGCAGTGGTGATAACGTCAGTGCTGAACTACACCTCTGAAGCAAATGGATAAAATATTATGGCTTAGACCTAGAAGTGGACAAGCAAGGAATGGATCTACCCCGGGGAGGATCGGGGATGGGGCCTTGATGATTGTGATGCACGACCCGCTGCTGGCAGATGTAACTATGTCAGAATTAAACCCTCATATATGTATGTATATAATGTTGGCCCACAGTCATGTGCTCTCTTTCAGAGGAACTGTTGTTACACCTTTTGCCTTGCTCCATGTGCTATTCTCCACTAATCAACCCATATTGTGTATTAATGATCTCTCTGATTGCAAGTTTCATTTGTAAAAAATCAATAAAAACATTTAAAAAAACAACAATATCGTTAATAAAGACAAATATATCGATATTTAATACAAATGTATAGGTTAAAATAGTAAATATGAAATATTTTGATATAGAACATACATACAATGTAAAATACATAAATGCAAGTTACATTTTATAATATATATATATATACTTACATAAACATACACACATTAATATATCGTTTTCTATATTTATTTATACATATATATAAAACATAACACTAGTATTAAAAAAAGGATTTCACATTATAGAACATTTCAGTTTATTTGTTGAACAAATTAATTATTTACCAAAAATAATTCAAAAATATATGAAATATTATATATATGTATATACAAATAATGTGAAAAATATAAATTGAAACAAATAATATTACATATATTTAAACAATATTAAAAAAGTAGTAACATCTTTGAAAAATAGATATGCTATTTCTACTGCAATGTATACAACAGTAAGGAAAGAGTTGGACTCCGGAGGGGTAACATTTTCTATTCCCACTCCATTTCTGTGCTACAGTAGGGAAAGCACTGGACACTGGAGGGATAACATTTACTATTCCCACTCCAGTCTGTGTAACAGTAGGGAAAGCGTTGGGCTCCAAATGGGCAAAATTTACTTTTCCTACTCCAATCTATGCAACAGTAGGGGAGGTGTTGAACACCGGAGGTGTAAAATTTAGTATTCCGACTACAGTCTGTGCAATAGTAGGGAAACCAATGGACATCGAGGGTAAAATGTACTATTCCCACTCCAATATGTGCAACAGTAAGGAAAGTGTTAAGACTACGTAGGGGTAAATTGTACAATTTCCACTCCTCCCTCATTTTACCCCTTCGTAGTCTTAACACTCTCCTTACTGTTGCACATATTGGCGTGGGAATAGTAATTTGTACCCCCCCCCCCCCCCGATGTCCATTGGACAGCGTTGGACTCTAGAAGGGCAAAATGTTCTGTTTCTACCCTAGTTTGTGCAACAGTAGGGAGAGAGTTGGACACCAGATGGGTAGAATTTACTATTCCCACTACACTCTGTGCAGCAGTAGAGAGAGTAGTTCACTTCAAACACATAAAATATTTTAACATCTCTATTAATTAACCAAAAATATGATTTTTTAAATAAAAATAATTATGGGGCATATTTTGATGTCGGTCGGAAAGGCCTAATTTCAATGTAAATGGTCGGAACTGAAATCAGCGCTCAAGGAGCCTGTTGGCCAGTCTCAACTGGCATGTAATTCCAATACAACGGCATTTCTGCCGTCGGGATTACGAAGCTCGGTTTCTGACAGGCTTTCCCTGCCAGGCTTTCCGACATGGAAAGCTCTTCAGAAAGTGAGTTTGGCGGCCCCTAGCAGGGCCCCCTCCTCCTTGCAAGCTCTAGTTGGAGGCCGAGGGGGCAACCAAAGTGCACACCTGTTGATCCCTGCACCGTGTGACAGGCACCATGAGGTGGTTGCCACGCAGTGCAGTGGTGAATACAATCTCCCATTTCCCTATAGGAGTTTGTGCTACTGCCTGTTTACGGCTGCAACACAAGCTCCCATAGGGAAATGGGAGTATGCGACCGCACCATCTGCGGTCACATCGTAATTATTCGGTCAGGAACGTGATGCTGTCAGACTACAACCAACATCATAACCGGCCCCTATATGTCTACATTTCTTTTAAAGAGTAAACAAATTGCATAATTATTACAATTTTGAATAATCAATCAAAACAAATATTAATTTAATTAAAATGCCACACTATATTCCCACAAATATAACAGCCAACAAGTATAATGTAATTGAAATAAAAAGTATAACACAATTAATATATTAAGTAAAAATTTAACAATTATTATTAACTGAATACATTGTTTTAATTGATTAATACTTCATTAACTTCCCATCCTATTCTCCTACAAACACAACAAAACTAATATATAATTTTAAAAATGTAATTATTCAATAATTATACAAAATTATCAATACATTAAAAATTTCAATAAATTAAATTTTGATTTCCCACACAATTAAGCTACAAACTAAACACACATTAAAAATGCAACTCAACAAATATGGTAATTTCACAATTAACTTCCCACTCTGTACTCCTAAAAACCCAACAAATCCGCACCTAACATATAACTTAAAAGATATAATTACAACATGTACATAATTATCAATTAAAATATTATTAATGAATTAATAATGAATTATACTTGGGTAACTTCCCACCCTTTACCCCTACAAACCCACCAACCCACACCTAAAATATATCATAAAAACTTTACAAATAATTTACCTATTCTCGATTGTACAATTATTAAACAAATAATAATTAATTAATTATACTTTAACTCCCCACCCTTTACACCTACAAACCCGACAACCCACACCTAAAATATAACTTAAAAAATCTATTAATTACACAGATTGCAAAATTATCAATTAAAGAATATTAATTAAAAACAAATTATTAATTTTAATTAATTACATTTTCACCCTTTCGCCCTACAAACCCAATAACCCGCACCTAAAATATATCTGGAAAAATATATTAATTACACAATTTACATAACTAGCACTTAAATAATGAATATTAACTACAAAATAATTATTAATTATAATTAACTTCCCACTCTGTACCGCTACAAACCTCACATTCTACTACGACACTACAAATTACAATTAACAATTACATTTAAAAACAAAAAAAGAATAACTATATTGAGAAACATTAATTATACAATTTATACAATTAAAATCTATACTAAAATACATAAAGATAATTAAAAAACAATATTTTTTACAACTATATTTTTGTAAACGATATTAACACTATAGATATTTTTGACAACAATATCACTTACCTTTTAAAACAAATCGATATTTTTGATTAAAAAAGATCTGAATCACGATATTAGTGTATCACGGTATTAAAAACTCGATATTTGTGTGATTCGATATATATTTTTTTTAAAACATATTTTATTTGTCAAAAGCACATAGAGAGGAGCTCTGTAACACAGAGTCTGTAACACAGAGGCTACCGTAGCATCAAAATGCAATATCATGACTTTGACACTTTTCTCACATATGAAAAAAATATTGAAAGGACTTGCAATTAAAGCAAAACAAAAATAAACAAAGAACATACAATACCCCCACCATTCGCCCCATCGCACTGTCAACCAAACAAAATCAGCATATACAGTCGAAGCCATAGTCCTACGCTAACCACTGTATATTTCTAGGAAAGCGCTATACCACCCAGTGTATGTAAAGTAAAGACCCCCGTGAGGGGGAGACGATTAAAGCTGGTCCGAGCCCTGTGCTGGAACAGGCTCCAATTCCAGTCCCCGATAGTCTGCCTAGTGCTTCCAGATTTTGTACTGTTTACGCGGGCACCCCCTCACTACAAATATGGGAGCCTCCAAACCCATGCAGAAATCCGGACCTGTCTTCCAAACCGAGACGGAATGCGCAGCTATCGCCTTCCAGGCTCTAGCAATGTCGCGTTTGGCAAGGGTAAAGCCCAGGAGCATAAGGTGACATTTGTAAACATTGCCCCTGACATCGTCCATGACATGAAGGAGAACCAGCTTAGGTGAGCAAGGGAGGTCCCAACCCAAAACCGCTGATAGGCATGTCATAACTCCCCACCAAAACCTCGCCAGCGCGGAACAATCCCATATGGTATGCAGCAGGGTACCCTCTTCATGCATGCAGCGAAGACGCATCGGGGAAGCCACCAAACCCGCCCCGTACAGCCTGACTCTAGTGGAATATACCCCATGGAGGTATTTAACCTGGATAAGCCGAAGGCTCATAGCAATGGCTGCCCCGCGAGGGGAGGCGAAGGCCTCTGGGCAGTCCTCCTCTTCGAGCGAGCCCACATCGCTCTGCCATGCCTCACGGAGACACTGCAAGGATGGGGAGCTATGCGTGACCAGGGATTAGTAAATTATAGATATCTTATTGTCCTGCAAATCACCCATGAAAACTTTCGCCTCCACAGGGCTGAAGTCGGCTAGCTCCTCCAAACCCACCAAGCTAGGGGAAATAGCATGTCGAAATTGCAAATATTTTAAAAATTGGGTACGCGGCATTTGAAAATCTTTCTGCAAGTCCTGGAACGACTTCAAAACAGGCCCCCACATAACATCCCCCAAGGTGGAGATCCCAATCATGTCCCAATCACAGAATCCAGGCAAGGCCGCCAACTGCGGCACGTGTCCATTTTGCCACAGCGGGGTCTCCCGGGTCAAACGGTTCAACCAACCCATCTTCCTCAATGCCTGCCTCCATATCTGAAAAACAAGCTATGTGGCAACCGGCAAAGAATGCCTCAAAGGCGCAGAATATAGGAGTGTGTGCAGCGAGTGATCGCCCATCAATTGCCGTTCTACAGCATACGCCGGATCCGACCTATCCCCATACCACCATTCATTGAGGACCAATAAGTGCGAAGCCATATAGTACGAAAGAATGTCAGATGTCGCAAGCCCCCCACAATATGTGGACTGAAAACAGGTATGGAGAGCCACCCTGGCCGCCCCACCACCCCATAAAAATTGGCTTAAGGCCGTATTGACCTGGTGGAACCATCTTGAAGAGATAATATATGGATGATTTGGCATCTGATATAACAGACGAGGAAGAGAGACCATTTTGAAGATGGCCGAGCGACCATATATAGATAAGAATTTTGTAACTTATTATATAAAATTAAAAAAGTAAAAAGCAGAAGAAAGGAAGAAAAGTCCACTCGGTTCTGCGCAGTATTACTCCTGTCCACGCCACAAACTTATCCTCGTGGCGTGGACAGGAGTAATACTGCCCGTCTGAAGACGTCAATATCGCCAATTTATTGGGCGCAGAACCGAGTGGATTTTGAGTATCCATTATTTATCTGACTACAACCCAGAGATGCGTGGTAACCAATTTGGATTTTATCTCCAAGTTGGAATTGACTTGACAGCTATCCATCATTGTTGGTTGGTCCTCTGATTTTAATTAACAGCTGTGTAACGCTGAAGCAAATTCAAGTCCTGATGATGACCGTACATTAATACAGCGGTCGAAACGCCGTCGACGCTCTTTTGTGGCTGTAATTTGTTTGAAGGGCGCACTATTCTCTGTTTGTGCGATTTCTTTTTACATGTAATTTTTTTTGTTGAGCCACTTGTTTGGTCCAGGATTGGTTTGTTTTTTGTATACCAACATTCTGTCTTGAGCGTAATTGTTCTTTTTTGTATATATTTTTTCCTAATATGTAATAAATTATAATGTTTTTCGGAAATTTGTATAAATTTATTTTGACTATATGATTCTATAGGCTTCTTTCTTCTTTTCTTCTTTTCTTCTGCTTTTTACTTTTTTAATTTTATATAAAAAGTTACAAAATTCCTGTGACTTCTCTACCTGAACCTTCTGTTGGGTATATCGATTGTCTGTCCCTGGTTCAGGGTTGTTGGACTGCCCCCGTAGTTTTTCTATCATATATAGATAAGGGCATGTGGGACCAGATTTTAATATCCTCACGCACCCTATTCCACACCGGCACAAAGTTTCTGTCCCAGGCAGTCGGCTGCGAATCAGAAAGGAACGCACAGAGATATTTCATCCCTCCATGTACCACCCACACCGTAGAAGCCCAGGTACCAGGGTCACCCCCTCTGCCCAAGACCCAAAGGGTGTATTTCCGCTCGTTCAAATAAAAGCCAGAGGTCTCTCCGAACACCTGCATGATGCGCAGCAGCCGCGGGCCGGTCCTGTCCAGGTTAGTGAGAAAAAACAACTTGTTGTCGGCATATAAAGCTATGCGATCCGACAGTCCAGTAGCACATCCGAGACCGGCCACTCGCGCATCGATCAGCACCCATGCAGCCAGGTGTTCCATTGCCAGGGCAAACAGATATGGAGATAATAGGCACCCTTGCCTGGTGCCTCGACCAATGGGAAAGACCGCCGAGACAGAACCCGCCACGCTTACAGACGCCGTTATGTCCGTATAGAGTAGGGTTAGATAGGACCAATGTTCCCTCTAATTTTTTTCCTCTGTGTGCGGCAGTGGAGGGTCTCTGTGCGCTGCAACCATGGCTATGTGCGCCAGGAACCAGACCACGCGCGTGTGCCGTGCCAAATATCACTCTAAATATTTACGTGAAAAGATGGTGCATTTTCACACATAGAGAGCCACGTTAAGGGTCTTACGGTTGGTTTGCAAATTGGATAAACATGCCATTACATGAATTAGTTACACAGACAAGTACACTTTAGGTTTAGAAAAGCACAAGACTCCAGTGGTGGTACCATCATTAGATTTTACTATATTCTTAACTGGAGCACTGTTCATTGGGTGGGGAAATATTGAGAGCCTATACAATATCACATGTACACGCTGGCTGGTAGCTTTGCAGGCAGCTGCGCTCAGTGTTCCTTGTGCTTCATGTCCCGCTCTCCCATAGTGGCCAAGGTTTCAGGTTGCCTATGTGCGCCATTTGCATAATGTCAGTGTAATTATGAGTGCCATTCAAGGACTATGAGTGACACTTTCTCCTGAGCAAAATAAGCAATTATTTACTGCAGCCTGGAGCCATGCGGCAATGCGATTAGGGGAGCGCTGCCATGATTTGCTGTTGGAAACACAATCTTTATGATGCTTTTGGGACCATAAGGCAGCACACTCTGATGCCCTTAATAGAAAATCCTTACTGCTTGGGAAACACTGTCTTCTCCCTCGTTAGGGAGATCGTTGGACATGTGCTATTTAAAATAGGCGCAGAAGGAAGATGCAACAAACGGAATGAGCTTGTTGCACACAACGGATACATGAATGAATATAGGCACCTGTAGGGTGCAAGTGCTTATTCACACAGGTGCAATAAGGAAGCTGTAGGCAGCTATGCAGAAGCGAAAATCTCGAGGGTTCAAGAAGCCGATTTTGTGCATTCTGTAAGTGCACATCTGGAGTTGTTCTCATTTTACCCACAGTGCCAGGGGCAAAGGCCGAGCCAACCTATCTGAGCCTCTGAGCTCTCTTTGGTCTCTTTGGCGCACTTCAGCTTGGGGCACTTTGCTATAGTTTGCTGCTTAAGTCTCTCTTATTGGACCCTTTCCAGAGTTTGGAGGCTGCTCAGACTGCAGGCCATCCATCCCTGCACATTAGCCCAAGCAGTAGGGCCATGAGTCCCCTTCTCACCCAACAAATACCTGTTGAGACACATTGTGAGGTAAAATGGTCGCAGATTTATTAGTAATCTGGGTATGACTTGCTCACACAAAAATCATAGGCAGTAAAATCTAGCGTTAGATCAATCGGAAATCTTGCCCACATAGCGGAGCGCTCGTTCGCGAAATATTTCATTGCACTCGCAAAGACTGGGTTTTGGCTCGTAAAAGATGAGAGACAGAGTGCGGAGATAGAACAGCTATCAATACCACAACAAGCATTTGCAATACAATAGGTCTCGCAGTTACGCGAGTTTGAGCTATTGACATTGCAAATAACAATGGGCCATATGTATGAAAATGTCCATTTGCGATTCTCAAGTAGCGATTTTTTTGTGAATCGCTATTTAAGAATCGCAAAACGCTATGTATGTAAGATTTGCAAAGAATTTTGCGAATCCTACATATTCCTTAATTGGGAATCGCAAATTGTGATTCACAATTAAGGAATACCTCCCCATTCATTCCTATGGGCCCGAGGCTCATAGGAATGAATGTGAAGACATTCTCAATTTGCGATTCGCAATTAGAGAATCACAAATTGAGAATGCAATTTCAAGGTTGTCAAAAGGACACCCTGTTGCACCCCTGAAATGTGCATGTGTGCACATGTGGCACACATACATGCCCTCAGGGCATGTATGTGCGTCACATGGCACTTTGAAAAATGCAAACAAGTGCATTTTTCAAAGAAATCGCAAATTACCACCAACTGAATTTGCGATTCCTTACAGTCAAATCACACTTTCATTGTGCTTCTTACATTGCATTTAAGAAATCTCAATTTGCGATTCCTTAAATGCAATCGATTCCTTATTTTGCGAGGGGTGTTTTGTATCATACATTGAATACTGCTACTTTGCGATTGCAAACGCAGAAATTCTGCAAATTTCAGCATTTGCGATCGCAAAATAGCTTTCAAACATATGGCCCTATGCCTTTTTGTTTTACAAACATAAATAAAAGGCATTGTCATTTACAATGCCAATAGCTTCAACTTGCGTAACTGCGAGACCTATTGCATTTCAAATGCTTGTCTTTGCATGTGGCCACTGTGAGCAACACCACCAGCTTTCTGTAACGATAATCAACAGAACCCTTTTGTTGGTGTTAACAACATATGCAACAGAATTAGTCACAAAAGGAAGGATAGAGGAGGGATAAAAGGGGAAGAAAGATTTGTATTCATATAGCACTTGTTACCCCTGATGGGTTTTGAATCGCTTTTTTGGCGAGTAGCACGCCACTCCGAGGCTTGCTAGGAAATGGAGGGATGTGTCAGGCTATACCTTGGCCTTCAAGCTCTTTATTCACATACTAAGGACATCGGTATAGGATAAGGGTATCCAACTTCTAATCAGCAGATGGAATATTTATAGTCATCTTTTTCTTTGTGAACACTATTTCTTTATTGCCAAGGACTCCAAATTCTCTTAAAAATCTGATTAATATTTTTGAAAATGTTTCTCAGGGACGTGATATTACAATTTTCATTTAGAAATCCGAAGATTACTGAGCCACGGAGTCTACAGATTAATGTGGAATACATTCTGACGGATCCCTTTTATGATTTTCAATGACTGGGATACTTGGGTACTGCAGTACCCTTGTGGTCAAGGTTACTGCCTGCATGTCATTGCTAAGTCTGCATGTCTACGGCCTGATCCCTAATTTGTAGTCACTGAAAAAGGTGTCAATTAAAAAGGCATTATTCTACCAATCAATATGTATTTTTTGTTTCAGCCCCAGGGCCATACAACCAGTAGACAAGAATAAAAAACATAATAAACAGAGCAAATGTAGATTAAAACCGCAGGCGCATGCAGTTTAATTTGTTCTTAGTGGTTCGACAAAGCTCCAATGTGCGCGTGAATTTATGACCGACAGTTTGATCTGGTCTATTTTTATGCCCTAAAATATGTAGAGGGTCGCCCTCCTAGGCAGCAAAACGATATGATCCCGGAAACAAAAGAATGATGCCTCACTGCACTTTTTAATATTGCATGTTACGAAGGCGGTCGATGAACCTGCCTTTTTATCTCCACTGTGCAGTAACATAAAAGCATAAAGTGGAGCAGTCTCTCGCCTTGCATGTACATTCATCCACATTGGTTGACTGAAAAATGTTCTACCCCCACTCAACACTCCCGGACGTAAGTAAACACAGAGCTCTTGCTCCTTTGTTTTTTTTCTACATCAGGTGACATTTTATCTTTTCTCCCTTTGTCTTTTAGGTGATGCAGGTAAATAAGCTTAAGAGTACTGCTACTCATTTTCCTCTATCTAAATAAAAGAACACAATCTGCCCGCAGCCTCGCTTTACTTCCAAAATAATACAGCAAGTCTGCAAACCGGGCAGATTACCCTAAAAAGCACACACGGGTGTTTAGGTCTCGCCTGTCGATGCGCATGCGCATCGAGCTTGCGAGCCTATTGCGGCTTAAACAACCTTTAACTAACAAGCAAGGAATCGTGGCGATTCCTTGCAGTGCCCGTGACTTTTAAGCTCAATGCGCATGTGCATTGAGCTTAAAAGCGCGTGCACATCAGTTCCCTCAGCCGCAATCGCCGTCTGTTCCCTCAGCCGCATTCCTCCGACACCTTTTGAAGTGAAGCTTAGCTTCACTTCAAAGGCCCCGGCTTCTTCACACCCACATGCCGCTCTCCCCGCTCCGCCCGCTCCGCCCCCTCCCCTGCCCGCCGTGTGCATTTCTCCTCCACCCCCTCCCCACAGCAATGCCCTCCGTCTCCCAGGAGCTGGGCAATTCCACAAAATGATGCATCACAGGATAGCTTTGCTTAAATGAAGCCTAGAGGTAAATGCCTTGTGCAAAGGCCCCATTACAGTGGTTAACATGATAACTTTACAAAGGAGCACACGGGTGGTTTGGCTTCACAATTCGCAGTACTGATTAACATTATATAAAATGCCAGAGGACGCAGTACGTTTCCAGTACAGTCAGCATCTTACATCAGTGCAGGTTTCTTTGGCCCATTCCTTTACCCGACCGTTTTCCCCATCAAAGAATACTTCCTATAAAGGGTAAAGCGCGACTTTCAGCCTCTATTTTCGGTTGGGGTAAGCTTGACAGCCACTGTGTGAATGTTTTAATAAATACCAACCTCGTCCACCCTATATGAAGGTGTCCGCCGACAGCCGGAAGATTGAGGGAAAAAATACAGCATTGAGGAAGATGACCTACCCAGACCTTTCTGACATAGACTTTGATAGATTTATGGTTTACACTGATTAATCGTCCGTTTCTGAAGATGGCCTTTAAGACACGTCTATGCAGCTTTGGCATCTTTCTGCCATTCCTGACTGCTGACTGCTGACCTCGGGCACTCACTGCAATCAGTCACCCTGGCCTTACACTGGCCGGAGGGACGCGCATGTTCACGTGTGCTCGACTTACAGGCGAATGCTCAGCTCTGCGACCATCACGTGTTCTCTTGTGCACCTTCAAAAAGCCGAAAAAGCTGTGCACAGCCCCTTTACATCCACTGTGTACACATTTTTGTGTTCTTTATATAAGGTGTACACTGATCACAGATTTTAAAACTTTATGTTATAATGTTGGGTAAATGTAATATTGGTAGATAGTAAGAATTTTTGTTTAGAAAAAAATTGGGGAAACAGGTAAAAATGTTGGCACAGTCGTGGAATTTTCTGGCTCACCAAAACGGACAAGGGGTCTCTGTCACCGGGAATAGTAACACATCCAGCCAGAGTGGAGGAACTGGTCACCTGCATTTTCACCGCAGGACAATCTTACACAAGTGGTTGCTGCCAGCCAATGGGCCGGTGCCACAGAGTCATTTGTGAGCCGTTTTTTTTAGGCCTCTGTAAAACGGACCCGGTGACTGACTTTCTTTTCCAGTCCCCACCAGGCCACTTTAATGTGGCCCCAATATCTCGCTCACTCCCCTGCCGTGCTGTAAATTGCGGTTTGCGGTTAGGGGCCAGGTGTTGCTTTAGCCTTTGGGGAATTCTCACGCCCTGCCGCTTGTGCCCTTCCAGAAGCAATGTTAACCCCAGCCGGGCCATCACTTTCAGGCCATGACGGAAGCAGGGAGGGTGGGTTGTAAGAGAAGATGGCCTCTGTGGTAGCCAGGTGTTGTGACCTCACCCCCAGTGTCTATTAGGACTTGGTGGGGGGGGGGGGGGGGGGAGCGTTGCATAAAATTGCGCTAATCTCTGCGCCACCAAACCACATGTAAGTCATCACAGTAGAATTGAAGCAGTCATTTTTGGTGCTTTGGAGGTGTTGAAGCTGCGCAGCCGCAGTGAAACCTCTGCCAGCAGGGCCCGCGCCTTCCAGGTCTCTCGGCACCATTATATTGCAATAAACGGAGAGTGTGTGTTGGATTGTTGGGACCTGGAGTTCGAGGTCGCCTTTTTCTTACCGCCCCCCCTCCCCCACTACAACTTCGCAATTTAAGAATGCAAACGGTATTTCCTGCCTCTCGGAAGCCCGGCGAGGACCCACAGGCGGCCGTTGTACATTTGTACCCTAAAAACCATCGTGTGAGGGGCAGGGATCCACTTGTGTTTGCACTTCGGTTGCCTTTGAAAAGAAACGCTGTCACCCTCACTCACCCTCAACACCTCACCCTCACTCACCCTCACCCACCCTCACCCTCACTCACCCTCAACCCCTCACCCACCCTCACCCACCCCCACCCACCCTCACCCTCAACCCCTCACCCTCACCCTTACCCTCACTCACCCTCAACCCCTCACCCACCCTCACCCACCCCCACCCACCCTCACTCACCCTCAACCCCTCACCCTCACCCTCACTCACCCTCAACCCCTCACCCTCACTCACCCTCAACCCCTCACCCTCACTCACCCTCAACCCCTCACCCTCACTCACCCTCACTCACCCTCACCCTCCCTCACTCACCCTCACCCTCACTCACCCTCACCCACACTCACCCTCACCCACACTCAACGCCTCACCCTCACTCACCCTCAACCCCTCAACGCCTCACCCTCACTCACCCTCAACCCCTCACCCTCACCCACCCTCAACCCTTCACCCTCAACCCCTCACTCACCCTCACTCTCACTCACCCTCACTCACCCTCAACCCCTCAGCCTCACCCTCACCCTCACTCACCCTCAACCCCTCACCCTCACTCACCCTCAACCCCTCACACTCACTCACCCTCACTCACCCTCAACCCCTCACCCTCACTCACCCTCACTCACCCTCACCCTCACTCACCCTCACCCTCACTCACCCTCACCCACACTCACCCTCACTCACCCTCAACGCCTCACCCTCACTCATCCTCAACCCCTCACTCACCCTCAACCTCTCACCTTCACCCACCCTCAACCCTTCACCCTCAACCCCTCACTCACCCTCACTCTCACTCACCCTCACTCACCCTCAACCCCTCAGCCTCACCCTCACTCACCCTCAACCCCTCACCCTCACTCACCCTCACTCACCCTCAACCCCTCACACTCACTCACCCTCACCCTCACCCTCACCCTCACTCACCCTCAACCCCTCACTCACCCTGAACACCTCACCCTCACTCACCCTCACCCACACTCACCCTCAACCCCTCACCCTCACTCACCCTCAACCCCTCACCCTCACCCACCCTCAACCCTTCACTCTCAACCCCTCACTCACCCTCACTCTCACTCACCCTCACTCACCCTCAACCCCTCAGCCTCAGCCTCACCCTCACTCACCCTCAACCCCTCACCCTCACTCACCCTCACTCACCCTCAACCCCTCACACTCACTCACCCTCACCCTCACTCACCCTCAACCCCTCACCCTCACTCACCCTCACCCACACTCACCCTCAACCCCTCACCCTCACCCACCCTCAACCCTTCACCCTCACCCTCACTCACCCTCAACCCCTCACACTCACTCACCCTCACCCTCACTCACCCTCAACCCCTCACCCTCACTCACCCTCACTCACCCTCACCCTCACTCACCCTCACCCACACTCACCCTCACTCACCCTCACCCTCACTCACCCTCAACGCCTCACCCTCACTCACCCTCAACCCCTCACCCTCACTCACCCTCAACCCCTCACCCACCCTCAACCCTTCACCCTCAACCCCTCACTCACCCTCACTCTCACTCACCCTCAACCCCTCAGCCTCACCCTCACCCTCACTCACCCTCAACCCCTCACCCTCACTCACCCTCACCCTCACTCACCCTCACTCACCCTCAACCCCTCACACTCACTCACCCTCACCCTCACTCACCCTCAACCCCTCACCCTCACTCACCCTCAACACCTCACCCTCACTCACCCTCACCCACACTCACCCTCAACCCCTCACCCTCACTCACCCTCAACCCCTCACCCTCACCCACCCTCAACCCTTCACCCTCAACCCCTCACTCACCCTCACTCTCACTCACCCTCAACCCCTCAGCCTCACCCTCACCCTCACTCACCCTCAACCCCTCACCCTCACCCTCACTCACCCTCAACCCCTCACACTCACTCACCCTCAACCCCTCACCCTCACTCACCCTCAACACCTCACCCTCACTCACCCTCACCCACACTCACCCTCAACCCCTCACCCTCACTCACCCTCAACCCCTCACCCTCACCCACCCTCAACCCTTCACCCTCAACCCTTCACCCTCAACCCCTCACTCTCACTCACCCTCACTCACCCTCAACCCCTCAGCCTCACCCTCACCCTCACTCACCCTCAACCCCTCACCCTCACTCACCCTCACCCTCACTCACCCTCAACCCCTCACACTCACTCACCCTCACCCACCCTCAACCCCTCACTCACCCTCAACACCTCACCCTCACTCACCCTCAACACCTCACCCTCACTCACCCTCACAACACATATTGTGTTACAATAGGTGTCACATTTGCGAAAGATAAAACTATCTAGAGATGTAGCATAACGACCAGAGCTGCCATATAAGTCACGTAAATACAAAACATGTTGCATTCCAAATGCTATAGGTGTCACTCATCCATTTGCAAAACGAAAAATGTCAAACTCTTCTATTGCGAGACCTATTGCATTTTCAATGCTTGTTTTAAACTTGCTGCATTGTTTTGTAAGTAAAGCGAGGCTGCGGGCAGATTGAGTGCTTTTGTTAAAGTATCCATGTAAATCACAGCTCGTGAAGTGGCTGCGATTAACATGGATACTTTAACAAAAGCACTCAATCTGCCCGCAGCCTCGCTTTACAAAGAAAAGAATATAAAACCAACAGTGCGTGCACTACAGGGCGGCAAAACAAAAGCCGAACCCATCAAAAACAAAAGGCCAGCAAGTGGCCACATTAAAACACTTACCTCCGCTCCCAAGTATTAGGTCACTCCAAAGTGGTCACTTCCGCCGCCGTCCTTCACAATCAGGAAATGCCCATTTTTTCGCGCCGCGCGCCTTTTAAAAGCGGCGGCGGCGCGAATACTCTTGCGGGATGTGTGCCCCCATTGAAAATGCAATAGGTCTCGCAATAGAAGAGTTTGACATTTTTCGTTTTGCAAATGGATGAGTGACACCTATAGCATTTGGAATGCAACATGTTTTGTATTTACGTGACTTATATGGCAGCTCTGGTCGTTATGCTACATCTCTAGATAGTTTTATCTTTCGCAAATGTGACACCTATTGTAACACAATATGTGTTGTGAGGGTGAGTGAGGGTGAGGGGTTGAGGGTGAGGTGTTGAGGGTGAGTGAGGGTGATGTGTTGAGGGTGAGTGAGGGTGAGGGGTTGAGGGTGGGTGAGGGTGAGTGAGTGTGAGGGGTTGAGGGTGAGTGAGGGTGAGTGAGGGTGAGGGGTTGAGGGTGAGTGAGGGTGAGGGTGAGGGTGAGGCTGAGGGGTTGAGGGTGAGTGAGGGTGAGTGAGAGTGAGGGGTTGAGGGTGAAGGGTTGAGGGTGAAGGGTTGAGGGTGAAGGGTTGAGGGTGGGTGAGGGTGAGGGGTTGAGGGTGAGTGAGGGTGAGGGGTTGAGGGTGAGTGTGGGTGAGGGTGAGTGAGGGTGAGGTGTTGAGGGTGAGTGAGGGTGAGGGGTTGAGGGTGAGTGAGGGTGAGGGTGAGTGAGTGTGAGGGGTTGAGGGTGAGTGAGGGTGAGGGGTTGAGGGTGGGTGAGGGTGAGGCTGAGGGGTTGAGGGTGAGTGAGGGTGAGTGAGAGTGAGGGTGAGTGAGGGGTTGAGGGTGAAGGGTTGAGGGTGGGTGAGGGTGAGGGGTTGAGGGTGAGTGAGGGTGAGGGGTTGAGGGTGAGTGTGGGTGAGGGTGAGTGAGGGTGAGGTGTTGAGGGTGAGTGAGGGTGAGGGGTTGAGGGTGAATGAGGGTGAGGGTGAGTGAGTGTGAGGGGTTGAGGGTGAGTGAGGGTGAGGGTGAGTGAGGGTGAGGGTGAGTGAGGGTGAGGGGTTGAGGGTGAGTGAGGGTGAGGGGTTGAGGGTGAGTGAGGGTGAGGGTGAGGCTGAGGGGTGAGGGTGAGTAAGGGTGAGTGAGAGTGAGGGTGAGTGAGGGGTTGAGGGTGAAGGGTTGAGGGTGGGTGAGGGTGAGGGGTTGAGGGTGAGTGAGGGTGAGGGGTTGAGGGGTTGAGGGTGAGTGAGGGTGAGGCGTTGAGGGTGAGTGAGGGTGAGGGTGAGTGTGGGTGAGGGTGAGTGAGGGTGAGGGTGAGTGAGGGTGAGTGAGGGTGAGGTGAGTGAGGGTGAGTGAGGGTGAGGGGTTGAGGGTGAGTGAGGGTGAGGGTGAGTGAGTGTGAGGGGTTGAGGGTGAGTGAGGGTGAGGGTGAAGGGTTGAGGGTGGGTGAGGGTGAGGGTTGAGGGTGGGTGAGGGTGAGGGGTTGAGGGTGGATGAGGGTGAGGGGTTGAGGGTGAGTGTGTGTGAGGGTGAGGGGTTGAGGGTGAGTGAGGGTGAGTGAGTGTGAGGGGTTGAGGGTGAGTGAGGGTGAGTGAGGGTGAGGGGTTGAGGGTGAGTGAGGGTGAGGGTGAGGCTGAGGGGTTGAGGGTGAGTGAGGGTGAGTGAGAGTGAGGGTGAGTGAGGGGTTGAGGGTGAAGGGTTGAGGGTGGGTGAGGGTGAGGGGTTGAGGGTGAGTGAGGGTGAGGGGTTGAGGGTGAGTGTGGGTGAGGGTGAGTGAGGGTGAGGTGTTGAGGGTGAGTGAGGGTGAGGGGTTGAGGGTTGAGTGAGGGTGAGTGAGGGTAGGGGGTTGAGGGTGAGTGAGGGTGAGGGTGAGTGAGGGTGAGGGGTTGAGGGTGGGTGAGGGCTGAGGGGTTGAGGGTGAGTGAGGGTGAGTGAGAGTGAGGGTGAGTGAGGGTTGAGGGTGAAGGGTTGAGGGTGGGTGAAGGTGATGGGTTTAGGGTGAGTGAGGGTGAGGGTTGAGGGTGAGTGAGGGTGAGTCGTTGAGGGTGAGTGAGGGTGAGGGTGAGTGTGGGTGAGGGTGAGTGAGGGTGAGGGTGAGTGAGGGTGGGTGAGGGTGAGTGAGGGTGAGTGAGGGTGAGTGAGGGTGAGGGGTTGAGGGTGAGTGAGGGTGAGTGGTGTGAGGGGTTGAGGGTGAGTGAGGGTGAGGGTGAGGGGGTGAGGGTGAGTGAGGGTGAGGGTGAGGCTGAGGGGTTGAGGGTGAGTGAGGGTGAGTGAGAGTGAGGGTGAGTGAGGGGTTGAGGGTGAAGGGTTGAGGGTGGGTGAGGGTGAGGGGTTGAGGGTGAGTGAGGGTGAGGGTTGAGGGGTTGAGGGTGAGTGAGGGTGAGGCGTTGAGGGTGAGTGAGGGTGAGGGTGAGTGTGGGTGAGGGTGAGTGAGGGTGAGGGTGAGTGAGGGAGGGTGAGGGTGAGGGTGAGTGAGGGTGAGTGAGGGTGAGTGAGGGTGAGGGGTTGAGGGTGAGTGAGGGTGAGTGAGGGTGAGGGAGGGTGAGGGGTTGAGGGTGAGTGAGGGTGAGGGTGAGGGGTTGAGGGTGAGTGAGGGTGAGGGTGAGGGGTTGAGGGTGAGTGAGGGTGAGGGTGAGGGTGGGTGGGTGAGGGTGGGTGAGGGGTTGAGGGTGAGTGAGGGTAAGGGTGAGGGTGAGGGGTTGAGGGTGAGTGAGGGTGAGGGTGGGTGGGTGAGGGTGGGTGAGGGGTTGAGGGTGAGTGAGGGTGAGGGTGGGTGAGGGTGGGTGAGGGTGAGTGAGGGTGAGGGGTTGAGGGTGAGTGAGGGTGAGGTGTTGAGGGTGAGTGAGGGTGACAGCGTTTCTTTTCAAAGGCAACCGAAGTGCAAACACAAGTGGATCCCTGCCCCTCACACGATGGTTTTTAGGGTACAAATGTACAACGGCCGCCTGTGGGTCCTCGCCGGGCTTCCGAGAGGCAGGAAATACCGTTTGCATTCTTAAATTGCGAAGTTGTAGTGGGGGTGGGGGGGCGGTAAGAAAAAGGCGACCTCGAACTCCAGGTCCCAACAATCCAACACACACTCTCCGTTTAATACAATATAATGGTGCCGAGAGACCTGGAAGGCGCGGGCCCTGCTGGCAGAGGTTGCACTGCGGCTGCGCAGCTTCAACACCTCCAAAGCACCGAAAATGACTGCTTCAATTCTACTGTGATGACTTACATGTGGTTTGGTGGCGCAGAGATTAGCGCAATTTTATGCAACGCTCCCCCCCCCCACCAAGTCCTAATAGACACTGGGGGTGAGGTCACAACACCTGGCTACCACAGAGGCCATCTTCTCTTACAACCCACCCTCCCTGCTTCCGTCATGGCCTGAAAGTGATGGCCCGGCTGGGGTTAACATTGCTTCTGGAAGGGCACAAGCGGCAGGGCGTGAGAATTCCCCAAAGGCTAAAGCAACACCTGGCCCCTAACCACAAACCGCAATTTACAGCACGGCAGGGGAGTGAGCGAGATATTGGGGCCACATTAAAGTGGCCTGGTGGGGACTGGAAAAGAAAGTCAGTCACCGGGTCCGTTTTACAGAGGCCTAAAAAAAACGGCTCACAAATGACTCTGTGCACCGGCCCATTGGCTGGCAGCAACCACTTGTGTAAGATTGTCCTGCGGTGAAAATGCAGGTGACCAGTTCCTCCACTCTGGCTGGATGTGTTACTATTCCCGGTGACAGAGACCCCTTGTCCGTTTTGGTGAGCCAGAAAATTCCACGACTGTGCCAACATTTTTACCTGTTTCCCCAATTTTTTTCTAAACAATAATTCTTACTATCTACCAATATTACATTTACCCAACATTATAACATAAAGTTTTAAAATCTGTGATCAGTGTACACCTTATATAAAGAACACAAAAATGTGTACACAGTGGATGTAAAGGGGCTGTGCACAGCTTTTTCGGCTTTTTGAAGGTGCACAAGAGAACACGTGATGGTCGCAGAGCTGAGCATTCGCCTGTAAGTCGAGCACACGTGAACATGCGCGTCCCTCCGGCCAGTGTAAGGCCAGGGTGACTGATTGCAGTGAGTGCCCGAGGTCAGCAGTCAGCAGTCAGGAATGGCAGAAAGATGCCAAAGCTGCATAGACGTGTCTTAAAGGCCATCTTCAGAAACGGACGATTAATCAGTGTAAACCATCAATCTATCAAAGTCTATGTCAGAAAGGTCTGGGTAGGTCATCTTCCTCAATGCTGTATTTTTTCCCTCAATCTTCCGGCTGTCGGCGGACACCTTCATATAGGGTGGACGAGGTTGGTATTTATTAAAACATTCACACAGTGGCTGTCAAGCTTACCCCAACCGAAAATAGAGGCTGAAAGTCGCGCTTTACCCTTTATAGGAAGTATTCTTTGATGGGGAAAACGGTCGGGTAAAGGAATGGGCCAAAGAAACCTGCACTGATGTAAGATGCTGACTGTACTGGAAACGTACTGCGTCCTCTGGCATTTTATATAATGTTAATCAGTACTGCGAATTGTGAAGCCAAACCACCTGTGTGCTCCTTTGTAAAGTTATCATGTTAACCACTGTAATGGGGCCTTTGCACAAGGCATTTACCTCTAGGCTTCATTTAAGCAAAGCTATCCTGTGATGCATCATTTTGTGGAATTGCCCAGCTCCTGGGAGACGGAGGGCATTGCTGTGGGGAGGGGGTGGAGGAGAAATGCACACGGCGGGCAGGGGAGGGGGCGGAGCGGGCGGAGCGGGGAGAGCGGCATGTGGGTGTGAAGAAGCCGGGGCCTTTGAAGTGAAGCTAAGCTTCACTTCAAAAGGTGTCGGAGGAATGCGGCTGAGGGAACAGACGGCGATTGCGGCTGAGGGAACTGATGTGCACGCGCTTTTAAGCTCAATGCACATGCGCATTGAGCTTAAAAGTCACGGGCACTGCAAGGAATCGCCACGATTCCTTGCTTGTTAGTTAAAGGTTGTTTAAGCCGCAATAGGCTCGCAAGCTCGATGCGCATGCGCATCGACAGGCGAGACCTATTGTTTTGTAAGTAAAGCGAGGCTGCGGGCAGATTGAGTGCTTTTGTTAAAGTATCCATGTAAATCACAGCTCGTGAAGTGGCTGCGATTAACATGGATACTTTAACAAAAGCACTCAATCTGCCCGCAGCCTCGCTTTACAAAGAAAAGAATATAAAACCAACAGTGCGTGCACTACAGGGCGGCAAAACAAAAGCCGAACCCATCAAAAACAAAAGGCCAGCAAGTGGCCACATTAAAACACTTACCTCCGCTCCCAAGTATTAGGTCACTCCAAAGTGGTCACTTCCGCCGCCGTCCTTCACAATCAGGAAATGCCCATTTTTTCGCGCCGCGCGCCTTTTAAAAGCGGCGGCGGCGCGAATACTCTTGCGGGATGTGTGCCCTCTGTGCCCTGTGCGCGCTCCACACAGGGGACTGCACGCTCGTGGGTAGGGAAGTGCGCGCGCGCACGGCCGCGCGCGTTCCTGGGAACAGTGGATAGGACAAGAAGCGAGGTCCTAAATACAATTTGCGCAGGAGTGCAAATAAATACTCCCAACTCAATGAGTCAAAGGCACAATCCATATTCGCGAGCAATAGCGCCGCACGCACCCCCAGACCCCTGACTGCCGCGATAGCTGTGTGTGCTCTGCAACTATTGTAGCGGGTCGTCCCCTGGGACATATACCCGGCTTGGTCCAGATGAACTAGGGAAGAGATATGGGCCGGAGACTATTGGCTAATGCATTGGCCAGGACCTTGGCCTCGGCATTGAGGAGGGAGATAGGACGATACGCCGTGTGGTGCTCGGGATGCCTACTGGCTTTATGAAAGACCACCACCTCTGCATGCAGCCAATCGCTGGGCAGACGACCAAGCTCCCTGGCCTCCTCCACCATGTTGCGGTAATGAGGGCCAAGTTGCAGGAAGTACCGTTAAAAAAATTAATTCAGGAAACTATTGGGACCCGGGGCGCAACTCCCGGAGGGCAGAACCCAGTTCGTCCTCCGTGAGTGGACGCGCCAGCTCCGCACTGACCTCGCCTGACAGGGTTCTGGGTGGGAGATCATCTAAAAAACAGCCAATAACCTCTGTTGGCGGACATTCATTAGGAGCATATAGGTCCACATTGTATGCCGCAAAACTTTCCGCTATGGCCAACGGGTCCAGTATTGGTGCCCCATCAGGTCTGATAATGTTGTAATGTTTAGATCCCGTATGCATTTTCCCCGATTCATGCCCTTATATAGGTACAATTCACATTGCCCTTATATAGGCATAGAAATCCAATCCTTATTTAGGCATAGCCCATGCTACCCAAATACAGGCTTGGCTACTTCCATCCGTTCATCTAGGTCACAATGATTTCTCGGAAAACCAGACTCTTAAGCTGAAGGGACTTCCTCTTGCCTGGATATTGATTTCTCCAAGAACTAATTTCTTATGCATGAAGATCTATTCCTTAGGGGTTCATTCATAACGTTCATATGCTCGACTTTTACGTCAATACTGGCATTCCTAAGCACCTTCAAGGTATAAATATACCTTCACTTGCTATGGCAAAGCAAGGTGTGGTCCGATTCGGCACCTTGTGGTCCGGTTCGGCACCGTGTGGTTCGGTGCAGTTCGACTACCTACTTGCACGACGCAGCTCACTACAGCAAGTGCTGAAGGAAGCCAACTCCCCAGCTGACGCACTGACCAGAAGATGTCACCCTCCTGCCGAGAATACAGCTCCAGTATTTCTGACTCCCCTTGCGGGGCGTTGGGAAATCAAGTCCCGTGAAAGAGATACCAACCTCTCTCATTCTAAGGTATGGAGCTGATTAGAACCTAGAGAAACCTTTGGCAATTCTTGGCAGAACTAAACTATAACTAAAGACAGCACCTACTTCTTCCCTGGTACTAGACCTAGGTTAGGTACATTGGGGTAGGCGTATTTTAGAAGCACCAGTTGAGTATTTTAGCCTGTGTTATTTATGTATGTATTTTTATATATGTCATAGCAACAGACCATGCTATTATAGTATTATTTTATATTACTGGGCACGCGGTACGCATTATACTTCACATTCTGTCCAACAATTGTAGCAGAACACCTCTCTTGCATGAGAAAGAAGACTTTTCAATAAACCCTTTTATTGAAATGCCCATCTCTATTTCTTTGCAAAACTCTGTAGAAACGAAGCATGCACGATTGACTGAGTGAAATAGTTATCGATTGTTTCCACGACTCTGAAGATATTGTTCCGGTTCTAGGGGAAACAAAGTTGTCATGTTTATACGGTTGTCAGAGACTAATCTCTTCTTGTTTATTCGAGAAAGTTTCTAGTGACCTCTGAGTTAGCTTGCACACACACAATTAAGTTAAAGTACTCGATAGAGACCTACTGACCTCAGTCCTATGTCAAATCTATAGTGTATATTATTCCAATGCGCAGAGCCTATTGGGAATATAGGAACTGCACTACACTGGGAGAACCAGGGAGCCCGACGCCCAATGGCACAATCTATGTAATAGTTTACCTGACTAGTCTCCCCACTGGTATATCCTACTCCAGGTTGCCAACCAAGCCTGGCGGGCTTCGTCAAGCAAGAGGGATGAGTAGCCTTGTTGAGCGAGCAACAGTTGGCGGCGGACCAGCCGCCCCCCTTCATCCGTACTACGCTCCTCCAGATCCAAGGTTGTAGCTTACGCCCGAATAGGAGACTACGGGCCGCAAAGCAGAAGGAGATGTCCACCCCGCGAAGAGTGGGCTTCATTGCTTCCCAAAGAGACTCCGATGCTGGCACCGACCCTACATTATGTGAAAGATACTCATCAATGGCCTCCTCCATGCATTCCCTATACTCCTCATTCTGAAGATTCCATACGGATAGGCGCCACCGGAAGGGCCCACATGCCAGTCCAGCGCGCAGTGTAATGGCCACTGGCGAATGACCCGAGAGCCCACGGGGGAGAATATCTGCCCCAACTACCCTGACAAAGATGTAGTCAATTCGGGAAAAGAGTCATGGACTGCTGAAAGATAAGTGAACCCCTGGGTCCTGCCATGCAACCTGCGCCACCGGTCAACCCAATCCAGGCCCACCACCAGGGAGTGGAGCCTGGTGGGGTGTCGAGCCACCAGGGCCCCGTCGGGCCTCCATCAGTCAAAGGCAACATCCATCACGTCATTCCAGTCCCCCACCAACCAAAGCCAGGCCCTCTGGGATGTCCGCCCACATGGTCACAAGTTTCTCCTCTAGCCCCCAGGATAGCGGCGGTGGGGCAAAAACGCTACCCAATATCATTGACTCACCCCTCACCGTGCCCTGGAAAAAAAGGTATCTGCCCTGTGTGTCGCCCCACGTCTTAGTGTGAGTGTAAGGGACCTGTCGGTGTATCAAGACTGCGACTCCTCGGGACCCCCGCACAAAGCCCGAGTGAAACACTTGTATATATCCAAAGCCTTGGAAACACAGTGCCTTCGTCCCCATGAGGTGCGTCTCCTGCAACATTAAAATATCAGTGCCAGCGCGCTTCAATTGCTTAAGGATTGATCCCCGCTTAATCGTGTCCAACGCCCCTCTGATGTTACAGCTCAGTATGCGTAGGGACCCCAAAGAACCTAGTGGTCTACCAAATATGGCAGCCATGTAAGGGCTTCATGAAAATGGAGAACACTGGTGGCCCAAGACAGGTAGTGCAGCAAGGCTCCCACATGTAATTGAACAGTGCGATTTAAAAACAACAACAATTCCCCTAAACAACCCGACCAACCCCCTACCCCGACCCTATACCTCAATAACAGAGAAGTATCGGTCGCGGCGGGCAGAGCAGGTGACCCCCAACAGGAGGTACCACCCCGAACCCGCCAATGGATCCCCAACTTACAGCCCATCGATCGTCCTCAGGCCCCTTTCCCTGTCTGGAAATATCCAACAGAAATACCAGCTTCTTTGGGCTCCTCTGGCCAATTATAAACTTCCTGAGGACTTTAAGTGTGTTACCACAGACGTTAATCAGTCAGCTGGCGCTGCCTGTCCTGAGGCAGAACCCACTTGTGACGGGGCATCACTGGATTTGGACCGCCTTCTGTACCTGGAGCGGCTAGACCCTTTCCCCTTGACGTTTGGCATATTCCGAGCCACCCCACTCGAGGATGAGTCAGTCTCTCCCTGCCGCGAGTGAGGGAGCAGCCGTACTATCTCGTCTGTCCACTGGAACACCTCTTCCAGGGAGACAAAAAGGTGCGTGCGAGGACGATAAACGACCTGCAGCCGGGCCGGGTAAAGCAACGCATATGGGAGTTTGAGTTCTCGCAGGCGGGCCTGGGCTGCTAGAAATGATTGCTGCTGCTGGTGGACCAGTTTAGTGTAGTCAGGGAATATCAGGATGCGGGCATTGTTATACATCAAGGGTTTTTTGGCCCTGGCCTGTTTCAGGATAGCGTCCCGGTCGTGATAATTAAGCAATTTTGCAATCACTGGCCTCGGGCGAGCTCCCAGAGGGGGCTTCTGTATCAGGGCCCTGTGGGCACGCTCAAGCACAAAGCACTTGGATAGGGAGTCCGGGGGTAGCCAACTCTCCAGCCACTGGGTAAGGAACCTCTCCATATCTCCAGACTCACACCCCTCCGGAAAGCCAACTAAGAGGAGATTGTTGCGTCGCGCAGGGCCCTCAGCATCCTCCACACTCGACGCCAGGTCCCGCTGGGTGCTCTCCAAGGATGGCACTCGTTGTTGTAAGGTAGTAACCACATCCTCCACCCCCGAGATTCTTGGTTCAGTCTCCGCGATACGTGCCACCGCATTCTGCAGGTCCTGGTGCAACAGCATAATGTCAGAACTCACCGCCCCAATTTTGGCATCAAGAGCCTCTCTGGACTGTGTGATGGCCGCTAAGAGGGCGACATTGTCCGGAACATCATCCTGGGCCCCACCCGAAGCTGCCGCGGGGGCCCCAGGGCCTGCAAATGTATCCAATGTGCTCTGTTTGGATGAGCCCCCTCCGGTTATGTCCCTTGTCATGGCGGACCAGGTAGTCTTTCGTGACACCACTACCAAGTGCTCAGACGCTGGGGCCCCGTCCCCTGCCGGCAGGTCAGTATAGGTGACCCAGGGGTGGTAAAGATGTCAGGCAGCGTCACACGCGGCTCGATCCAACCGCCGTGCGGACGGGGCCCTGGATACACACCACAGGGCCATCACCGGACAGGCAAGCGGCCCACCCACACCTAAGAGGGGACCCCCGTAGTCCGGCCGGCCAGCCTCCAAGGCGGGGGGAGACAGGGGAACCCTGCCGACCACTATATCCGTGTTGTGGCATGCAGGTGCACTCGTCGATCCGTCTCAGCTCCGCGCCCCCGGCGGTGGTCCCCAGGCAGGTAAATCTCAGCGCCCAACAATATGTGAGAGGACGAGGGGGGCCCCCGGGACGTCCAGGCGCACAGTACAGACCCAATATAGTCGGCCCTCAGTACAAGGGCCGCCGACTGCAAGCACACAGGGAGCCCCATAAACTGCCACAGGCCCACCAAGAAGCGCCCGGGGGGGGGGGGGTTGGATACTCTGCGGGCAGCAGTCACCAGTCAACACCCCCACACGGCCCGAACACACCGCCGAACCCCCGCACAGGCCTGGGGGGGCTGGAGAAGCCCATGGAGAATCACACAGGGGACCGGTCCAAAGGAAGTCTCAGACCCCCAAACACCCCAGCAAAGCCCAGGTCCACTAGGGGAGAAGCAGCCAGCCGGATATAGGCCCCTCCACGACACCAGAGCACAACGGGGAAGGCGGCGACTCACCAAGCGTCCTGCAAGCCTCCCTCCCGGCCCGAAATGACTGCCGAACAAGGAGGAGCAGTCACGTGATAGGCCGGGAATGATGAAGAGATCCCGGCAGGTAGGTAGGTGTAAGGGGGCTACTCGTGGCCTACCTGACTCACAGGCCACGGACCACCGGTCATACTACGTGCAATGAGGGGACAGCACACACAGCTCTGCAGGTACGGACCGGAAGTCCCGAGCGACTCCGGTCCCTTTATTTAAAGCCTTCTGGCCACGCCTGGCCAGAAGGTGCTACAATGTGTGGATGTGTTTCCGGGTCTCAGCCGAGACCCGCGAAACACTAGAGCGCTACATCCCATTCCAACTTGGTTCTTTGTTTATCCTTGGGACAGGACTCTCAAAAGTCAACACGCAAAATCAGCAAGTTTCACACTGGGTCGAGGGTTGGGTCTTAGATGGTGGCTCTCACCTCCCCTGGTCGCTTGTAAACCGGGCTCTGTTCCTCTCGCCGGTTCGGGTGCGCTCTCTCTGGGTTTTGTATGGATGGTGCCATCATCTTGCTCCGCCCTTTCCGTGTCCTGTGTTTCACCACCTTGTCGGTTGTCCTGGTTCGCTGGGATGCGCTTGAACCATGATATATTTCTGGTCACCACTTCGTCATTTCTCTGTGCTGTCACTGCCGTACCTTTCGTCGTCCTGATGACCCACGGGTCGACCTCGTAGGGTGTACGGAATTTTCCTCCCGGTCTTCTGGCTCGCAGCAGCGCCGTGTCTCCTGGGCTGAGTTCTTTGTCTTGAGCCCTCCTCCGGTAACTGGCCCGTTCATTGGTCTGTCGCCTTCGTTCTTGGGTGGCCGCCGGTCTGTATGGCGCCACTTTCCAATTGTCAGCCATGGGCAGTCGATCCCTCCTTGGTCCGGCGAACATCAGTGACCACGGGGATCTTTGGGTTGTGCTGTGCGGGGTGCTCCGGTATTCCCTCAGGAACAGTTGCAGCGCTACCTCTGGGTCTTTGCCCTCGACCATGGCAATTCGTATGGTTTTGTTAACTGTCCTCATAAAACGCTCAGCCTCCCTATTAGCCTGCGGCCATTGCGGAGTGATTCTGTGATGTTTTATTCCCAGTTCCTTTACGAATTCCTTAAATTCAGCTCCTTGGAATGGCGGACCATTGTCCGTTTTAATTCTCCGGGGAATGCCAAATAGCGCAAAAGTCTTGCTAAGCAGCGGGTGGATGTTGGCGAAGCTGGTAGATGTTGCTAACTCCACCACTGGGTACTTGGTGTAACTGTCCACCATTACTACTGTCACTCTCCCGTCCGGGAAGCTACCAAAGTCTAAGCTGATCCAGCTCCACGGAGATGGTGATGGCTCCTCCGTAATGATCGGGGCTGGCGACTCTGGGGTACTCGTGAGCTGACATGCCCGGCAGTTCTTTACCACGCTGTCTACCTTCTCGTCCATGTAAGGGAACCATACCTTTTCCCTCATTCTCGCCTTCATTCTTCTGGTCCCTTGGTGTCCCTCATGCGCTAACAGGGTTGCGTGGTCTTGGAGCGTTACTGGGATAACTATCCGCGACCCTCTCAGGACTAGTCCATTGCTGGCTTTGCTCAGCCCGTTGTGCACTCTCCAAATTTGGGATAGTCGATTTCGATCGGCTTCACTCCAGTCGCTCACGTTGCGCAGGAAACTCTCCCAGGACCCTGAGTCAAGGGCCGCTGTAACTCTTACCATCGTGGCATCATGTTCATATTGACTCACAATATCTTCGGCCACCAGTGCACGGGGACACGCCAGCTGTGATATCATGTCTACAAACTCCTCCGTCTGTGCCTCCTGATCGCTCCCATTTTCTTCCTTCTCTGTGGGATGTCGCGACAAGAAGTCGGCCGGGTTCTTTGCTCCCGGACGATACACCAGCTCCATTTGGTAATGTTGCGTTTGAATGGCCCACCTCTCAATCCGTGGTGGAGGGTGTGGAGCGGTCCCTCTGAATAGCGGTAGAAGCGGTTGATGATCGGTGACCATCCTGAAGGGCTGTCCAGCAATGTAGAGATGAAAATGATTGCAGGCCCACTTAACTGCTAACGCCTCCCTCTCTATCTGAGAGTATCTTGCTTCGGTTGCCGTGAGGGCCTTGCTTGCGAATGCCAACGGGACCCACACCCCCGGTTCCGACTCTTGGGTGAGGAGTGCGCCCAACCCTACGGGGCTGGCGTCCACCAGAATTTCTGTTGCCCTGGCAACGTCAAAGTAGGCCATCGTCGTGCTGTCCAGTAGCGCTTTCTTGACTTTCTCGAACGCCTCCGCCTCTACTTTCGACCATCTCCACGCCGTTTCTTTCTTCGTCAGGTTTCTCAGCGGTTCGGCAATTGTGGCTAATTGCGGAATGAACCTGGCACAGTATTGTGCCATCCCCATGAAACTCCTCACCTCTGACGCCGTCATCGGAGCGGGGGCGTTTTTGATTGCTGATGACTTCCTGGGATCCACCTTGACACCTTCCGCGTCGAAGACATAACCAAAAAACTCGATTGACCGCTTGAAAAACTGGCATTTCTCCTTATTCAAGGTGATTCCGAACTCCGCTAACCCTCCCAAAGTTGAGTCTCTTGTAACGTCTCAGCCCCAAGTGTGTAGAAAATGTCGTGATGTACCGACTCTCTTCCGCCAGCCTGAGCTGATGGTATCCCGCATTAAGATCTAATTTAGAAAACCATTGCGCTCCATTTAAATCGGTCAAAATGTCATCCACTGTAGGCGTGAGGTGTCTCTCTCGTTTTATTGCTCTATTCGGCATCCTCATGTCTATGCAAATCCTGATTTTTCCAGGTTGTCGGGGCTTCTGTGCGATTACCATAGGTGATACCCACGGGGTTGGCCCCGTCACTTTTTCAATCACGCCTTGTTCTTCAAGATTCTTCAGCTCCTGTTCCACCGCTGACCGCAGGTGGAATGGAATCCTCCTATGGCGCAGAGCTACCGGTTGTATTGCTTTGTCTATGTGTAGCCTGACAGGCGGTCGTTTGATGGTGCCCAGACCCTGGAATAGCGAGGGGAATCTTTGTAGGAGCTCCTCTGTGTGTAGCGCCTTCACTATATTTGCGAATGCTATCAACTTGAGGTCTTCTGCGGTGTGGCTTCCTATGAGTAGATCTGCCTCTCGATCTATTACGTGAAACGTTGTAGTTAACTCCTGCCCCTCTGCTCTTACTTGTACAGTCATTTTTCCTTTTAGGGGTAGCGGTTTCGTGCTTCCGTATGTGAGGATGCGTGCTTTCGATGGCAACAGTTCCGGTCTTGGTCTCAAAGCGTTGTAGTGCTGACACCCCATCACATTGATCGTTGCCCCAGTGTCTATTACACCCGTTACTGTTGATCCATCGATCTGTATTTCGCACTTGGGTTGCGGTCTCCGTCTTCTCTTCAACTCACTGACAAATGAGACGTAATAACACTCATCGTCTTCATCCGTCGACGATTCATCTGGGTACTGTGAATATCGGGGTTGTGGTCTGTCCCCCGTTGCAGCCGATTTCCCACGGGCATCTTCTAGCGTCAGTTGTCTGACCGCTCTGTTTGGAGTTTTCTTCCCTGCTGACTCTCGACCTCTGAAAGTTCCTCTGGCGCCCCCTCTGCAGACGCTCGCGAAATGATTCATTCCGCCACACTTGGCGCATGCCTTCCCACGTGCAGGACAGCCATTTTGGCTGTGTTCCTCATATCCACATGCTCCACACGGGGCTTGTCGCTGCGTCCGGGTCGGCCATCTTCCTCTGCCCCTGTTGTTGCTGCTTTTCATTGCGTCCACTCTTTCTGTTTTCACTGTTACTTCATGGCTGGTGGATGGATTTATAGCTTCCTCCATTGCGGTGGCACGAGCATCTGACAGTTCGTGTGACCTGGCGAGCATCAGTATTTCGTCCAGCGTAATGCGCGACTGTCGTAGGATTAGTGTCCTCAAATGCTTACTTCTACAGCCCTGGATCAGTTGGGCAGTCACTTCCTTCGTTTGATCGTCGTCCGGGCAGGTGCTTATCATTTCCCGGAGTCTTGCATGGAACACATCCATGGTCTCCCCTTCTCTTTGTTTGGACTGCCTAAATTTGAATCGTTCATAATGGGGATTTAGTTGAGGGTCGAAATGGTCATTTAGCGCTTGTACTGCCGCGTTGTAGTCTGTTTCTGCACCTGTATTTGGTAGGTGAGTGAATAGCTTGTGGAGTTCATCTCCTCCAAAATGCAACAGGAGGGAGCGTTTCACCTCATCGTCCTTCTCACGTGTTGCCGTGAAGTAATTGTTCAGACGGCGCAGCCACATTGCCCATCTTGGTGCAGCGGTATTTGGTTCAATGTGGGCACTAAATGGTGGCAGGGGGTTGATTTGTGAGTGTGGGGATTGTTGGATTATTGTCCCCACTGCTTGCTGTGCCACTGTTCCTGCCACTGCCGCTGGTTGTGCAGCCTGTTGTGCCCCCCCTGTCGCTGCCCCTTCTTGTCCCGACATAGTTGGGTCTTATAGGTGACGTAATCCCCTCCTGGTTCACTGTCGTTATGTATTGCCTTATTCCGTGCTTTTACTTATCTTATCGATTCATGTATTCAAACTTGTAACAAAATTATTATTTTTTTTTCCAGATTGGAGTTGCCAATGCTTGTTGTCCGACTTTTCCGATCCACACCGGGCTTCCCCAGCGATCCAGCCGTTCCTTTCCTCTTCGCGAGGACACACGCTGCACTCGCAGCCCTCAGGGATCCTTTCGCGCCACACAAGCGCCGGGCAGTTCCAGCCGTCTGTACTGCGCATGCGCGCCTCCCACGATGCTTGCGCAGGCCTTCCTAGGCCCGATCACGCTCCGGGCGACTCCACTGCGCATGCGCGCACCACACGAGGCCGTCGCAGGCCCTCTCAGGCCTGACACTCGCTCCAGACTCCGCCACACGGACAGCGCCGGTCCCTGACGCAGCTCCCCTCACGCTGCTTACCGGCCCAATTCCGCGCCGCCTTCACTTTTCCGGCACAGCAGGGCCTCCGCCGCCGTCGAAGGCCGTCACGCTTCAGGTAGGCGCGACGCGCTTGCTGGGACGCTGCTCCGCCGTAGGGCTCTCCACACCAGTGCCCGCCCTCGTCGCCAGTGTAAGGGGGCTACTCGTGGCCTACCTGACTCACAGGCCACGGACCACCGGTCATACTACGTGCAATGAGGGGACAGCACACACAGCTCTGCAGGTACGGACCGGAAGTCCCGAGCGACTCCGGTCCCTTTATTTAAAGCCTTCTGGCCACGCCTGGCCAGAAGGTGCTACAATGTGTGGATGTGTTTCCGGGTCTCAGCCGAGACCCGCGAAACACTAGAGCGCTACAGGTAGGGTCTCGCACCGCACTCAAAGAATAGCGGAGCAGCCGCCGCAACCCCAGATCCACCAGGGAGCACCGGGGGAAGGTGGGGCACGCCAGGCCGCCGTCCCTACGGTGCCAGCAGGCCCAGGCAGCAATCCAAGCGATGCGTCATGCAGGGCGGGCGCCGAAACACACAACACCGCCAGTCCCCTATGGTTACAGACGCCCCCGGGCAGGACACCAAATAACAGGGCGGAAACCACAGTGCCGCCAGGGCACCCGGAACTCTGTGGCCGGGCAGCACAAGATGGCGGCGTCCACCCCAGGCATCTCCCGGGTCCCACACACTCCCACCCCATGCAGTCCGATTTGACCGCCGATCAAGTGGGGGGGGGGTCTGCTCTGCGGGGACACCAGCACACAACCGATAACTGGCTCAGGCGGGGAGATGGATATCCCGCACAGCGACGCTGGAAGGATCAGACGGGCCACAACAGCTCCGCCCCACCTGAAACCGCCGACAAGGCCGCACTCGAGGCCGCGGACCCAGAGCTGCCTCCAGGCCAGCCGCTATCACACCGCCGCCGCAGGATATGGTGCAGGTCAGTCATCACCCAGGCAAGCGTTGCCAAGTTTCCACACCTCAGGGACAGCCGGGCGGAAGGTATCGCAGCCGGAGGAGCAGGATCAATATAGGATAATAGTAAGGGCTGGACGGAACCTACTTAGCACACGTCCGCCATGCTGGCTTGCCACGCCACGCCCCCGTGATTAAAATATTTTTTACTCAATATTTTGTCCTTATACCCACCATCCTTTATCACTCTCTTAGTTTTCACATTCATTATCTTTTTAAAAAGAATACTCTAATCTCTAAAGCTGAACTCAAGCTAATTTGAACTTCTTCACCTACCCATAATCTTTTTTATTTCTGTGCCTCAAATTAAATTAAATGTGTGTTGTGGAGTAGTGACTCATTCGTTTTTGATTTTGTTAATGACAGAAAATTTTTTGTCTTGCTATTACACCTCAGAAAGTACATTCAGATATTAACCTCCAAATTTCATCCTACTCTCTAATATAATAAATGCAGAAAACATTAAATAATTGTAAAAGAAAAACTGGCACAACATACATGACAAACTGAAGATAAAATATTCCATATATATGCATATATTCAGACTCCCAACCAGTTGTCTATTTTTAGAATAATATAATATGATATAATAGAATATAAATAGCAACTATAACACATTATACACATAAGGTATGCATCGAAAATATAATTTGTGAATATTAGATTAGTTCATTACAACAAGAACATCTTCCACCATAAATCACACTCATTCTCTTGTCCTTAACAGATTAGTAAGAATAGACCTGAACAGCTGGGGTTGATTTAATTAACCACTACAGATAAATGATAGATGAATTGCCATAATTTCTTTGATACTGGCTAAATCCAAGTAGGAGGCCAAGTGACAAATCCATCCTCACTCTTTCATCCCCCCTTTATATCCACTAACTGCTAACAGATATAACTACAAGTATGAATTAAACGAGTATCATCTAGAAAAATGAATTTAGTGCGTCTTTGTATTCCCTCTCTTGTTTCTGTGATAATAAGCAAGCAGGCAAGCCTTAATATTCTGACATTTACACGCAACATTCGAGGTGTTCCCACCGAGTGTGAGTTCTTGGGATGAAGATGAGGCAAGGAATATGGGCTTACATATGTTACAGCTACAATTAAAGCACCACGAAGTCGAATACACTCCACATGCCATCACTCAATACCTCATCACATCTGCATTGCCCCAGAGACCTGCATATTGTGGTGAATGAGCCTGTGGCAACTGGCTGATCAGAGACATAGGGTGGGACTTTCAGGTCAGATTAATACGCTTCCAGAATCTGAGTCAACACAAAAAATAAGTTTGCTCAATATAACTTACCCAGGTCATGCTTCAGAAGCCACTTTTTTGCTCCTGAGCGTTTGTCACCTTGTTTTGTCTACTTGCCCCTTTGCTATTTTTCTTCCCTTTCTGGTTCCCTTGCGTGTAGGCTCCACCATTAATGATATTTATTGTCTTTTATTTCTCTGCTTTCTTCCACACTTATGCTACCTTTGGACTCCAGGGTTTCCTGCGTTCCATGCCTGTATCATGGTGGGATTAGGAGCCCTTTATAGCATGCTATCACCTGAAGACTAGTGAATTCTGCCCTCATATTTACCCACCGAAACTGACTGTGTTCTGATTTGTTTTCCTAAACCCCCAAACTCTTTCTTTTGTTGGTGTGAAAGTATTTGTTGTACCTGTATCCTGTCACCTACATACGAGGCAGAGTGCTGTACCAACCACCAAGAAGGGCTGTGCATGTCTCTTTCTCTACTCTGCCCCTCATTGCCCTCAAACCTTTCATGCAATATTAACTGGCACACCTATAAACATTGCTTTAAACCAACTTTACATGACTTTTCATGACACTAAGAACATGAGCTTCCTGTAGAGATGGATCGACTAAAGATTAATTTTAGAAGAAAATTGTACAAAGTGATTTCCACAGACCCAGATAATTTCTAGGAGAAGATACAGGCTCATGTACCCCGTACTGAGCACCGCTGGCCACATCCTAAACTAAACAAAAAGCGGAAGATCTACAGCCGAAGAACCATAAAGGCTCAGTGACTGATCATCAGTAGCAGTCTGCTCCAGCTCTTCCACTGCCACCAACTGACACTGCTCCTCTAGTGTTCTTCATTTCTTATATCACTTCCTGTTCTTCCAATGTCAGTACTCTGTATAGTATGTCAATAATTTTCAATGCTGGTCTTTGTTTACACTCGTATGGCAATGTCCATGCCAGCGGTGCTCAATAAGTATTCATTAGTCCTCACTCTGCGCATGCTACGTAAGATCTTCAAGTGGCTATCACTACACACAAGACGCACCGTGACACAAGCCCTCACCACCAGCCGACTGGACTACGGCAATACCCGCTATGTAGGAATCGCCGCACACCTTCTACCGACCATACAGAACGCCGCAGCCAGACTCATCAATGGCCTTTCCCGATGAACCTACATCACTTCCCACCTCAGGAAACTCTACTGACTCCCCATACAGAAGAGATACCAATTCAAGCTTCTGACCCACGCACACAGGCTCTACACAAGCAAGGGCCCGCCTACATTAACCACCACCTCAACTCCCAGGAACAGTCGAGAAGACTACGCTCTGCCTCCCTTTCACTTGCCCATACTACCTGCATCACCTCAAGCAGAAGAGGAGGACGCTCCTCCCACATCGCTGAAAAGACCTGGGACAGCCTCCCGCCGAACCTCACCACACCTCACTTCCACAATTCCGAATGGCCCTCAAGACCTGGCTGCTGGAATAAGCCTCCGTGGCCTGCAAGAGCCTGGATATCCTATCAGGTGATTAGCTGTGCTTTATAAATCCTGATTGATTGATTTGCCTGATTTCATACCTCCTACTTGGTCATTGCTGAGGATTCACCTAGCATAGCTTAGCCTTTGCTATTTGATTCTGAACAGTTTCATCTCCTGCTAGACTAGTATCAATTCTCAGCACAGATCAGAAATAGTTTCTGAATCCTGATCTGAAGCACCTCTTGTAATACATTAACAAATCCAGCACAGCGAGGCCAATGCACATATTTATAATTTGCATGACCAGCTGATTTCATGCCAAAACCCAACACATCTCTCACCATGGCTGTCAATCGCAATCAGTGGGCTGCCTGTAACAGACAAATTGGGACCCTCAGCCCTGGAAAACACATCACACCACAGTGATCTGACATACACATTTCCAAGTATAAAAGTTGGAAAACAGTGGCAATCGAGGACATGGGTCTCACTGACAGCAAGAGGGGGTTCTTAAAAAACAGTGCATGGACATGTTCAGTGTTTTACTACGCAAAATAGTATCAATAAGAGTACCAGCTTCTCGTTTAAATTCAAAATAAAACTAAACCAACCAATAAAATATAACTATAGACAACTTTCTATCAATCCGAGAACCAGCTTCTGGGTACCATGTTCATCCCCAGCAGTGACACAAGCTGCAGGTTTTAGGTCTTCTTCAGGATCATTCCACATCACAATCACTCTCCCACCAACAGCATGAAGATCTCTCCAGCCTGTCATCGCACTCTGGTACTATCGCCTAATGATAACAGGTCTCACACGAAGAAGATCCTTTCTCTAATAGGAAACAAACTGGGTGTTTCCTATTCCCGTTGAGAGCAAGAAAGGCTAAATGCATTTTATTTTCCTGGAAATGTAATTTCAGCTCCCAGTTACTTCTAGCCCTTCCAGCATTTCTTTTAGTGCTAGGACTCTTTCTTTACCAGTTAATCATGCACGCTGTAAGTGTAAAAAAAATACCTGTAACCTCGACTGAAAGCAGGCGTAACCATAGGTATTGGTCACCGTTAATACCAAAAAACGTAAATAGGCAATGACCAGTTACTGAATCAAAACGCGCCCTGCAAGTTGATAAATTAAATATACTTTCCTGGAATATTGCAGGTGCAATAACAAAGCTTACTGATAGGACTCTAATGGAATTCTGGGGTCTATATGATATCATAGCACTACAAGAAACCTGGCTGACATGTCCAATTCAATTACCAGGATTTACATTACATCAGGTGGACGCCGTAAAAACAAACCTCTACGGAAGACCAAAGTGCGGTCTTTCGGTTTACATATCAAACAATATTAAGGTAGAAGCTGAACAAATGTGGACAACCTCAATTAACATATAAATAATAAGACTTAATTTTGGTACCAATCACTGGATAACTACACTAATCTTGTTTAATATATACGCTCATCCAAACGTTCAAGAAAAATTAATAATATTCAAAAAGTTAATTTATGAAATAACTGAAGTAAGACACAATACTCCAACTTGGGTAATAGTCATGACAGGAGATTTCAATACCCATCTCATTTTTACCCCAGATGAAGACGACCAGTTAATAGCAGAAAATGAAATTTGGTCGATAAATCATCAAACTGCCCATCCATGGAGGAAGCCCAATAAAGTGGGTAAGGAATTAGTCACCACTCTAGAACATTTAGGTCTGAGAGTAATCAACGAGAGAACGCTGGATGATAGTCCACCAAGCTTAACACATTATGGACCAACTTCAGGGTCTGTTATTGACTATACTATTCTTTCCTTGCCACTAATTCAACAATTAAGTATGTTTAAAATTAAGTGCACTACGGAAAGTGATCACTCAATTCAGCAAATAGTAATAAACATTCATTTGGACAGATTTCAAAAAAGTATAGTAACCACATACAAACAAGTGAATTGGTCAACCAATCGACTTCCTGAACTCGTAGGCAAAGCCAAAGCAATACTGGAGGATAGTATAGCGTCATCTCCCACCATATCAAACGCTTGGACCAAATTTGTGATTGAAGTAAGGAAACAGAAATCAAAATCAACAACGAGACGGACCAAAGTTCACACTCATTCACCAGCACAGAAAATTAAGGTGCTAAAACAAGAAGTGAGAAGAGAAATAAGGAAGGTCAAAAAACAAGGTAACAATTCAGACGCTTGGGGCAAGCTAAAATTACTCAAGAAGGAATTAAAGAAACATGTTTGGCAAGAAAAAAAACCAATGGATGAGTTTTGGGCAAAGCTGGTTTATCAAACAATCAAATGCCTAAGCATTTTGGAAAACAATAAACGGTTTAAATAAGACTCACAAAGTAATAGTATCATCAAATGTTACAGAAGAAGCTTGGGCCGTGTACTTAAACTTTTTATTGACGAAGATCAGTTGCGAGTAAACAAAAATAAAAAAATTAAGCAAATCACGGAACTATCGTCATATCATGTGCACGTACCCACTCTAGATGATACATCATGTACGCTTACCAGAGTTGAAAAAGTTATTAAATCAGGAATAAGTGACAGTGCTCCCCGACCGAATGGTATCCCACAAGCCCTATTTAAATCGGACCCAAAATATTGGGCCAATCCCATAATGCTATTATCTAAAGAGGTGGAAAACACAGGTATGATTCCAGACGGTTGGAGAGGATCCATAATAAACCCCATCTTTAAGGGTGGAGATAAAACAAAACCATCCAATTACAGATTAATAGCTCTCATTGACACAGAAGCAAAATACTATGCATCGATAATACTGGAAGATCTAATCTGTTTCCACCCCAACAAACATGTTTCCAGAAAGGGTATGGTACCTCAATTAACATGTTAACAGTAGCAGTAATTGCGGAAAAAAGCAAATGCCCAAAGAAGAAATTACAACTCTGCTTTATAGATTTGAAGGCTGCTTTCGATCGGGTGGATTGTCCACTCCTTTGGGCCAAATTAAGACATTGGGGTAAACAAGAAAAAATGTTAAGAGCAATTGAATCTCTATATACAGAAACGTGGATTCAAATCAAGGTAGGAGATGGGGCCAAACTATCAAGGAAAATACCAACCGCTAGGGGGCTTAAGCAAGGGTGTGTGCTAGCTCCATATCTGTTTAATTTATTTATGGCAGATTTGACTTCCAACCTGGATCTTGTTAACACCCATGCACCAAGATTAGGCCCACTGACGATATCCCATCTAGTATATGCTGATGACATTGTGCTGTTGAGTCATACAGAAATCAGACTCCAAAGATTGATCCAAGAAGCATCGATGTATACAAAACTCAACAAATTTGAAATAAACATTGCCAAAACAAAAGCTATGCTTATTGGGAAGAATACCGGGGCTTCTTTAAAGATCAAGCTGGATAATCTAACCATAGAAGAAGTCAGTACCTATAAGTATTTTGGTTTTAATTTTGATTAAAACATCGATTTTCAAGCCCAACAGCAGCATATGATTAGGAAGAACAATGCCTTAATACACGCATTCAGCTTGCTAGCAAAAAATCTAGACGGTCCCTCCTACCAACCACTGCTTTCTGCAACTTAAGCAAAATTGCTTCTTTCTCTAACCTATGCAAGTATGGTGATGCATGGTAGGGGTGCTAAAATGTTAGACAGATTACAAACCAAAACATATAAGCAGGTATTTCATCTTCCTGGTAATGCCTCCCCAGCCCAAATTCGTTTGGAATTTGGACTAACACAGCAAAACATAGCAAGAAGGTACCAGTTCATTAAAACCATGCAAAAAATACGAAACAATCAATCTAGTATTCTAGTCAACGCGTTATGGAAAGCCTTGGTCAACGATGATAATTCAACTTACAATAAATACTTGTTTTCATCATTACAATTAACTAATGCAGGTGATCTGTGGGACTTGAACTTGTCTCATCCCACGTTTTGCCAGGCCATGAACAAAGCGGCATAAATTCACTCGCTAGTAGATGATAAAAGTATTTTTTCGCGACAAGCCCATGTATGGATGACAATCCAAACGTATGCCACATTGCAACCTGCAACTTACCTTCAGCTAACCTATCCGGTGCACTTCAAGAAACTATTGGCCATGCGCCTAGGTGATCTGCCGTCTCTGTCAGACAAACGACTTTGTCGATAAATGGACTTAAAACGTGCAGACTATGTGATGCCCCAGATGAGGACTTTGTGCATTTGGTATGTATATGCTCCGAAAGGAACAATGCGCGTCGATTACATTTAAAGTACTTATTTAATGAGTGAGGGATCCGTACATGCAGAACAGCCATCATGAGAAGCTTGGATTCTACAGACCCTCAGCTAAATTGTAAACTTGTGAAGTTTTTACAATCTCATGACAGAGCAGTAATACAGGCGTGCAAGTAGTATTTAACACCACAAGTTACAAGACTGTATGACACTGATTGGAGAATAAAATTGTAGAAGGATGACTATATTTAGAACTGTTGAATCCTGTTTGCTACAACAGATGCATACCCCATATGAATAATCTGGTGAAGTAATCATGTACTGAATATATCTTATAATATTCTATTTTACAAATCCATGATATTGTGTTATACCAATATTTATTAACGTTTTAATGAAAATTGAGTAATATCCTTTTAACATGTATTTAATTTGTATTTGTATTGTGATGGTTTTTATTAACTAAAAATAAAACAATTTTATGCAATTTTTACCTGTAATCCAGCAGCTTCTCATTCTTATCAGAGGGTTTCAAACCTTCATATACCTGGGAAATAAAGGGGACCTTTTGGTTAAAGAGCACAACAGGCAGTATCAACACCAAGGCTTTGGCATATGGGAAAGAGGAAGACGCACAAGTTACTACTTGTGTAACGATATATCTGTAAGAGACATTAGTTAGTGATAGATTCCTTACCTTAGAATATCCCCAGGCGTCAGACTGGATCCGGAAAGTTTGGCAAGCAGTACCCCTGCGCAGCAGTAGGTGGCGTCCTGAGGCTCCGCGTCTGTTACTTGCGTCGTATGCGCCAAAATGACGTCACGGAGACTACTTAGGCGCCACCCATGCGCTCTGACGTCAGTTCTGGACATGACTTTCCGCGCCAGGAACGCAGAGCCATGCAAGATACTGACCACTGGTGCATTGAAACTAAGGCACTGAAAGGGATGACTTTAACCCTAGTAATCAGTTTGCAGAACGGGGAGGATGGGAGGGGCGGTAAGGAATCTATCACTAACTAATGTCTCTTACAGATATATCATTACACAAGTAGTAACTTGTGCATCTGAAAGAGACACGTTAGTGATAGATTCCTTACCTTAGAATAGATACCCCAGCAAGACCAACCCCGGTGGTGGGTCTGCGAACAAGATTAAACCAGAAAGTCGCGGAGAACAGAACGTCCAAAGAAGTCGTCAAACTGGACTTGACTATCAAGGCAGTAATGCTTGGTAAATGTGTGCAGCGAGGCCCACGTAGCTGCTTGACAAATGTCCTGCAAGGGAACGCCGCGTCCCAAGGCAGCAGTGGAATGCGCCTGCAGCCCCACAGGAGGCTCCTTCTTGGCCAACGAGTAACAGGCTTTGATGCAGAGAACGACCCACCAAGAGATGGTCCGTTTGTGCACGGCCCGGCCTTTTTGGACACCCACGTAGCCAACAAAGAGCTGGTCATCCAACGGGAACTGCTATGTACGCGTCAGATGGAACGAGAGCGCACGTTTTGGGTCCAGACGGTGGAGCCTCTCCTCCTCTTTAGAAGGATGTGGAGGCGGAAAGAAGGTGGGCAAGGTGATGGTCTGCTCAATGTGGAAGGGCGTAACAACCTTTGACAAGAAAGAAGGACAGGTCCTTAAAACCACCTTGTCCGGATCAGAGGAAAGGAGATTTAAAAGTCACAGCCTGGAGCTCACTCACTCTTCTGGCAGAGGTGAGAGCAACCAGGAAAGCAGTCTTTAAGCTGAGAAGACGTAAAGGACAGTTGTGAAGCAGCTCAAAGGGAGCGCACATCAAATAAGTCAACACAAGATTCAAGTCCCACTGAAGCATTATGAACGGGACCGGAGGATACGAGTGTATAATGCCTTTCAGAAATCGGTTAACAACCGGGGACTTAAAAAGAGAAGGCTGATCAGGAAGCCGTAGAAAGGCGGAGATGGCAGAAAGATAACCCTTGATAGTGCCCTGAGCAGAGCCCTGCTGGGCCAAGGAAAAAAGGAACAGAAGGACTTCGGAAAGAGGGGCAGAAAGGTGCTGAGCACCACGCCACAAACTTGTTCCACCTGCAGGCATACACTGTTTTCCTGGAGGGGCGCCTGGCTGCCAGAATGACATCACAGACTTCGGGAGGAAGATCGAAAGCTGTCAACTGTCACCGCTCAATCTCCATGCATGGATGTGGAGGCTGGACAGGTTCAGGTGGAGGACCGTCCCCTGCTGCTGCGACAGAAGATCCTCCCGAAGAGGCAGTCGGATCGGGGGATCGATCGCCATGCTGAGTAGCTCGGGATACCAGTATCTACATGCCCAATCCGGAGCTACAAGGATGACTTGGGCCCGGTCGCGCCTGATCTTCTTCAGCACTAGGGGCAGAAGTGGTATAAGCGGAAAGGCGTACAACAGACCGCAGCTCCACTTGCGACGAAAAGCGTCGCCGAGTGAGTGCCGCCTTGGAAATTCCAACGCACAGAACTGATGACATTGCGTGTTCTTTTCGGTGGCGAATATATCTAACCAAGGCTCTCCCCACTGCTCAAAGAGACCTTGCACCACGTCCGAGTTCAGATGCCATTCGTGATCCATCAAGCACCGGCGGCTGAGTTTGTCCGCCCTGGCGTTCAGAGAACCTGCCAGGTGTTGAACCAGCAAGGTGATGCCTTGATGTTCCAGCCATGTCCAGAGGCGCAGAGCCTCCTGACAAAGGGTCCAGGACCCCACCCCACCCTGCTTGTTGCAATACCACATGGCGGTGGTGTTGTCCATGAACACCTGCACTACACTTCCCCGGACAGAGGGAAGGAATGCTTTCAGTGCAAGTCGGATCGCCGGCAGCTCAGAAGGTTGATATGGAGCGGGGACTCTGCCTGAGACCAAAGGCCTCTGATCTCCGCCTCTCTCAAGTGGCCTCCCCATCCCAGGAGGGACGCATCCGTCACCGCTGTGTGCTCCGTTGGGGAAGGGAGAGGGATCTGCTATTGACCCAATCGCGATTCGTGAGCCACCACTGCAATTGTCGAGCAGTGCCCTCCGAGATCTGGACATAATCGGACAGGTTGCCCTGATGCTGTGCCCCCTGGAACTTCAGGTCCCGCTGCAGAGCCTGCATATGCCACCTGGTATGTTGCACTAGCAGGATGCAGGAGGCCATCAGGCACAGGAGCTGGAGGGTCATCCTGACTGAAACCCGGGATAGAGGCTGAAAGATCGGAATCATAGCCTGAATATCCCGGACTTCCTGCTCGGGAGGATAGACCCGAAACCGCGTCAAATCCAGAACCGCTCCGATGAAGGGAAGCTTCTGAGAGGGACTCAGGTGCGACTTCGACACGCTGATAGAGAACCCTCAGCGGCTGTAGTCTGATGGTGGGAGACGACTGCCTGGGGCGAGCCCGCCTTCAATAACCAGTCTTCGAGGTAGGGGAAGACTGACACCACTGACCTGCCCAGATGAGCTGCGACCACCGCCATCACGTTCGTGAACACCCGAGAGGCGCTGGTAAGGCCAAAGGGGAGCACGGCAAACTGAAAATGCTCCTGGCCTACCGTGAACCGCCGGTAACGCCGGTGGGCTGGCAGGACGGGAATGTGAAAATATGCGTCCTGCAAGTCCAACGCTACCATCCAGTCTCCACGGTCCTGGGCAGCCAAGACCTGAGCCAGAGTCAGCATCTTGAAATTCTCCTTCCGGAGGAAGCGACTGACGTTCCCGAGGTCCAAGATAGGATGCAGATCCCCTTTGTCCTTCTTGGGGACCAGAGAGTAGTGGGAATAACAACCACGCCCTACTTCTGGCCCAGGAACGCACTCGATGGCCCCCTTGGCCTAGAGGGTCGTGACTTCCTGCCGGAGAAGTGCCAAGTGTTCGCCCGACAAGCAGTGGTACTGAGGTGGCATGGCTGGAGGGGTGGACTGAAAGGGAAGGGAGTAACCCTTGTGGATGATCTGCCACACCCACTTTTCCAATGTGATATCGCGCCAGTGGGGAGGTGTTGGCGGATCCTGCCACCCACTGGAGTGGGGTGCTCCACAAAGCTCGGATTAGGAAGGTTTGAAGGTAGAAGCAGCGGGGGCAGAGGTGGACTGACCCCCACGCTGATTCCCAGACCCGCCCCTGCAGAAGCCACGTCCGCCCTGAGGCTGGTTCTGCACAGGCTTGCTGACAGAACGTGCCTGGGCGCCTCTGCCATGACCACGAAAGGAACGAAAACCAGGAGTGGCCGGGCTCTTTGCAGAAAGACCCAAGGACTTGGCCGTGGCCCGCGAGTCCTTATAACGCTCCAGTGCACTGTCAGCCTTATCACCAAACAGGCGAGTGCCATCAAAAGGCATGTCCATGAGCGAGCTCTGGACATCAGGCAAGAACCCAGTAGAATGCAACCAGGTGTGGTGATGCAGCGCCACAGTCGTGGAAATGGCACTGCCCAACGAGTCAGCAGTGTCCAAACCACACCGAATGGCGAACAGAGCCGCATCATTACCCTCCGCAACCGCCAGGTAAAGTACAGCCTGGACCCCCTCAGGACACTGAGGCAACACCTGAGCAACGGTATCCCACACCGCGTGGGAATAGCGGCCCAATAAGCAGGCAGTGTTTACCGATCGCAGCACCAAGCTGGCTGAAGAGAACAAACGCTTACCGAACTTATCCAGCTTCTTAGAGTCCTTATCCGGCGGAGCGGTGGGAAAAGCACTATGCGACGCCGAGGCCTGGATGACCAGACTCCTAGGCGTAAAATGAGTGGTCAGAAAGGCGAGGTCACCAGGAGCCGGGTGGTGACGCCTGGCAACATTCTTATCCACAGGGGCCCCTGTGGCCGGTCGTGACCAAGTGCCCAACAGGACATCGGTGAGGGCGTCATTGAAGGGAAGCAGCGGCTCTAGTGAAGTAGACGCCGACTGGAGCACCTCGGTGAAGAGGTTAGTTTTGAGGGTTACCGTAGGAAGATCGAGGTTGAGGACCTCAGCAGCCCAACTGAGCACGATCGTGTAGGAAGCGCCTTCCTCCATTGTAGGCGGGGGAGAGGCAAACCCCGGGTCATAAGAGACATCGAGGTCACCCGCGTCCTCCAGATCGTCCACCCAGTCCTGCTCGGAGTCACACTGACGGGCAAGAGGGTCCCTGGACCCCTTCCAGTCATCCTCCACCTCCATTGCCGGACGAGTCGCCGCTGCGGCGCAGCCGGAGGAGGGACAAATGGCATCGGAAACACGTCGTGAATGGCACCGGCTGAGGCCAGGCCGGCGCTGTGTCCCAATGCGGATCCCAGGCAGGAACAAAATGGTCCTGGAACTGGGGCAGGGGCGGAATGAACGGCACCTACTGCGGCGCCGGTGGCGGCGCTGGAGCCGGAAGCGCCGGACCTTGTCGCGCCAGAGCCAACTTCGTGGGATCCTGTGGCGCCGCAGCTGGATCCACCGACGGCGCTGACGGGCCAACAGGATCTGCACACGGGACTGCAGGGCCCGAAGGCGCGCCGGCGGGAGCCTGAGGCCTATAAAGGCGGCCCATGGAGGGAAGAAACTCTTGCACCTGTTTGGGAGTTGCCGACGGACCCGGGTAAGACGAGTAGGCCGCGGGACTCCCAGGCTCCAAAGGAGCCGCAGGGGCAGAACTCCTGTTCCCCTCGTCCACATCCGAGGACCATCGGGGGGGAGAGCGAACACGCTTTTTCATCTTCTTTTTATGACGTTGCTTACTGGAATCCGAGGGAGAAGACTTGGAGCCCGAGGAACGACGACTGCGGCTCCGCGAGCAGTCCCGGGAACGATCCCTGGACCCAGAGCGGCATCAGGACGAATGCCAGGCCTCCAGCAGTTTCCTGCGCCGCTCCCTCAAGGCCTTCGAGGCCATAGCTCAGTGGTTCCCAAACTGTGCAGCGCGGCACCCTGGTGCGCCGCCAAAACCAGCCAAGGGCGCCGCGGCAGCAGATTCTGATCATAATCTATTCTGAATTACACCAGCATCTGGAAAGCAGGCTGGGTGCTCAGTGCCTGGCGACCACTAGGAGGTGCACTTGCTGCCTCGTAGCGTAATCATTTATCATAAGTAAAGAAACACAGGGTAGCAGACATTTCCCTCATTGAAAGTGTTATCATTCCCCAAGCGAGGACAGCAGGACAGGAAACAGTTTGGTATTTGGGTATTTATTATGAGCAAAGCCATTAAAATTGACATCTCATGTTCAATGCCCACAGTGATGAATATCCTCATTTATTATGTTTATGTTCGTTATTTTCAGTATTTATGAAGGACAAAAGATTGGGGCTGAATAACCCCCACGCTACTATGTGATACCTTCACTGTTTGACTTTGTTAGCACTAAATGCGATCCAGTGTAATTCAATTCCAAACTGGTCGCTGCTTTAGGACTACAGTAGAAGCGTCTTCATTTCTTTACATCACTGCCGTATATTTGCCCATCATTGATAACACTGAGGAACACAGCGGATGTTTTCCTTTTTCATTAAAGAGGGGTAGGGAGGTTTTGTCTAAAATATATCTTCTCACATCAATATTTACCCGGAAGCGGCTGGAGAACTGCCCCGTAACAAGAGGTGCTGTACTTTTTCAGAATAACAGTGTTTACCAGTATGCTTGTCCGTATTTGCTGATGGCTTTTTCTGGTGCTGGAGCCACATCCCTGGCTTTGTCCACACTGTCCGTCCTGGCTTTTTACTCTGCCTTTCAGTTGAGGCATTTTTAGTACTTTAATGGGTGTTCGAATGCCTTCACTGCAGCCTACTCCAATCACAAATGTGCTGGCTTTTAGTACAATATTTGATGTATGTGTCAGTACAGTGAAAGACTTACAGAAGTGAAGCATACAAATGACTGACCTGAAGCAATGGAATCCTGTCGTTCAGAGGCATTCTGAACGGTTTTTTTTCATCTCCATTTTATGGCTATTGCTGCTGTTTTGTTGCTAATTACAGTGGCTTGTATATAGGCAGACAGTATTTAACAGCACTAACTTTCTTAATTTGAGGATTAGCACCAGCAGTACTCTGAATGCCTTGGCATTCTTTTCATTGGCTTTATTACATGAATCCATGGCTACAAAAATAGGCTTTGTCTTTCTTGATAAATAGTTTTACTGGAATTAAAGTAGACTCATGGAAGCCGTCTGAGTGGACTTCGTGTCCAAATGAACCTCAGTTTTGTGATTTTACGGAGTTTTATATAGCGCAAACTTGACCCGAAGGTATCGGGTACCAGAGCGATTTACATAGCACCAGTCTTCTCCAGTATTGTGGTGTCTTTCATAGATTCACATGCCTGAATCAGAGTAGATAACAGTACCATAATGCTCGTTAGAAGCTCTTTGTATCACAGTATATATATATATATAAATACACATGTATAATAATGAAGTATCAGTAATATCATAAACGTATATAAATACATTAGTGCTTACATATGCATAACAGATTAGGATATATAAACAGTATGTAAATAAGCGTCTAAAAAGAGCATATTGGAGGAGGGAGAACAGAGGCTCACCTTATTTAAAAAGATTGCGGAGAACAGCTCTTCCCACTGACGTATCTGCATGACTTGAAGCGTTCAAACAGTAATGTTTGGTAAAAGTGTGTCTGCTGGACCAGGTTGCCTCTCTGAAGATCTGATGAAGAGGCACACCAGCAAAGAGAGCGGTAGATGAGGAGATCGCTCTCGTAGAATGCGCCCTCGGCATGGTGTGTAAAGGTCTTCCCGTCTGCTGATGACACAGACTAATCGCCGCGGACATCCAACGAGCTATGGTATGCTTGGATACAGAGTAACCCTTGACGTAATCTTCCATATGCTACAAATAGTTGATCTGATTTCCGAATTGTTGTAGTTCGTTGACGATAGAACTTGAGACATCTCCTGATGTCAAGGGAATGCAAGGCTCTTTCAGCAGCTGTTTGCGGATTTGGAAAGAAAGTTTTCAAAATTATCGGTTAATTAAGGTGAAAATCCGTAGGTACCTTAGGCATGAAGCTGGGATTGGTACAAAGCACCACTGAATTTGAAGTGAACTGTAGAAAAGGTGACTTAATCATGAATGCTTGAATGTCGCTGACCCTCCTTGCTGATGTCAGCGCCAACAGCAGAGATACCTTCCAAGAAAGGCCAGGATGGAGGTGGACGCCGAATAGGGGGAACATATGAAATAGTCCTTTAAAGAATTGCTGAATAACTCTAGTAGAGTAGAGAGAGCTAGAACCATCCTGACGGAACCTTGAGATAGCTGCCAAAAACACTTTCAATGTGGAATGAGATAAACCTGATTTTGCCAATTGAAGAAATAACAGTAAGATCTGTTCTGGTTTGGCATGAATTGGATGGAAATTGGCAGATTGACACCAAATGCAAAATCTTTTCCATTTGAGTTTGTATGTCTTAATCGTGGCTGGTGCCCGAGCATTGGCTAAAACTTATTGACAGTCCGCAGGAATATCTAAGTGTGCGAATTCAAGGTGTTGAGGAGCCAAGCTGCTAATCTCAAGGATGCTAGGTCAGGGTGACAGATCTGACCCTTCTGAATGGACAGAAGGTTCGGTATTGGTGGAAACTGAATGGGATCGCTCTTCGAAAGGAGGAGAAGTTTGGTGAACCAGTATAGGCGAGGCCATCTGGGAGCAATGAGAATGAGGCGATAAGGCGTTTCTTCATCTTGCGGTTGACTCTGGGAACCAACGGAATCGGAGGAAAGGCGTAGGCATATATATATGTGACCAGTTAATTGAAAGCGCATTCCCGCATGAGTCCTTGTGGGGAAGCCAGCTTGCGAAGTGTGGGCATTTGCGGTTCTGGCTGGTTGCAAACAGGTCCAGATCAGGATGGCCCCACTCCCGGAAAACTCGGTCCAACGAACGTTGATGCATCTCCCATTCGTGATTGGATATTGAAGATCTGCTGAGGGAATCCACTAGAGCATTGGAGATCCCTGGAACATGGACAGCTGAAATGTTGATCTTTTGACTCAGTGCCCAGTCCCAGATCTCCTAGGCTTGTTGAGAGAGCAGAGCCGACTTTGTACTGCCCTGTTTGTTTAAGTAATGCATACTTGTTGTGTTGTCTGTCCGAATTAGAACCGAAGCCCCTTGGATGACTGTTGGAAAGGACTTCAAGGCCAAGAAAATGGCTCGCAGCTCCAGGAGGTTGATGGGCCACTTCTTTTGCTGTACATTCCACTTTCCGTTGACCGTCATTCCCTGAAGGTGTGCTCCCCATCCTTCGAGACAAGCATCCGTGGTGATGGTGAAGTTTGGTACTTCCGTCAGGAATGCACATCCTGCTTGCAAATTCTTCATCCGAGCCCAACAGAGAAAGGCTTCTCGCATCCAAGGAGTTATGAGAATGACGTCGTCAAACGACCCTGAAACCTGCAACCATTGGAGGTTGAGTTCTTCTTGCAAAGGCCTCATTCTGAGACAGCGGTTGGGTATCAGAGGAGTGCAGGATAAAATCATCCCCAAGGAAGATTTGAACAGTCGAACTGAAACATACTCTTTTTCTTGCAATAGGCGAACTAGCTTGCAGATCTTGTGTTGTCTCTCTTTTGAGACGAAAGCCTGAGTGAGTTGGGTGTCCAGCTTGGCTCCCAGGAAGGTCTTTCTTTGTGACGGAATGAGATGAGATTTGTCGAAGTTGATGGAGAGGCCCAGAGATTGGAATAGCGATAGACATCTTTGAACGTGTGCGTTTGCCTTTGTAAAAGAATTCGCCTTGATAAGGCAGTCGTCCAAGTATGGGAAGATTTGAATGCCCTCTAAGCGAAGGTGTGACTTTTGTGAGAACATGGGGTGCTGACCGAAGTCCAAAGGGAAGGACTCTGAACTGAAAGTCCCTGCCAGTCACTCTGAACCGTAAGAATTTTCTGTTTCTGGGGAGGATCGGCACATGAAAATAAGCATCCTGAAGGTCGAGGGTGGCCATGTGATCCCCTACCGAAAGAAGCTGGAGGATTTCTTGAAGTGTTAACATCCGGAAGGACAGCTTTTTCAGGTATTTGTTGAGGACGTGCAGGTCGAGGATGGGGCACCATTCTCCCGATTTTTTCCGTATGGGGAAAAATCTCGAGTAAAAACCTGTTCCTCTTTGCAAACAAATGACCTTTTCGATCGCTACCTTCCGTATCATCAAATTTATTTTGGTAAACAGCTCTTTGATATGAGCTGGAGGTGTGCCCTTGGGAGGAGAGTTTGGAGGGATCTTGATGAATTCCAAATTGTGGCCTCTGGCCACTATGTCCAGGACCCACTTGTCTGTAGTAACTGCGGACCAGTTTGAGTAGAATTGGGAAATTTTTCCTCCAACCTTTGACTGGGGGGAGGGCAGAGATGGTGACAGGTGGCCAGAGGTAGGCTTTCTTCCTGAGTAAGAGTTACCTCGCTGTCTGTAAGACTGTTGCTTTTAGGGCTGGTATCTCTGATTACTTTGAGAGGTTTGGTATGACCTCTGTTGATTGTAGCTTCCTCTATTGGAAAAGGATCCACGCCCATTAGCACCTCGAAAGAACGACTTACGAAACTGAAGGCTACCCAAAGATCTTGCCGTTTCCGTGTCCTTATTGATAGCCTGAAGGGGCTCGTCGACATGCTGGCCAAAGAGATACTCGCCATCAAATGGCATGTCGATTATTTTTGCTTGGACTTCCTGGCGAAAAGATGTTGATTTTAACCAACCCTGCCTTCTTAGCACTGCTGCACCTGCTAGCTGCCTGAATCCTGTAGACGCTACATCTACTATCGCGTCGATCATTTCCGCAGAAGTAACTTCTCCTTCTCGCAATATTTTCCTTGCCTCAGATTTCGTAGGTTCTGGTAGCATTTCAACGTAGGGGAGATGTCGGACCACATTTGCCTGTCATATCTCCCTAATATCGCTAGCAAGTTCGCGGCACGTACAGTTGTTGCCGCCATAGTGGAGACTTTTTCCCAATGGAATCCAATTGTCTGCTATCTCTGTGTGGTGGAGCAGATATAGAAGAAGAGGGGTTCCTGGCCCACCTTTTTGCCGCTTGGGCAACGACCGAATCAGCTTTAGGCTGTCCTATGAGGCATGCAGGTGAGTTGCCAGGTGCCTTATACTTCTTGTCCAACCGGGACAAGACAGCAGGAAGAAAATTGGGTGTTGCCATAATCTTTAATCCTTCCTTCCAGATGAAATCAATGATGGGAATGGTTTTCACATGCCTTTGTGGTTGATCTTTAAAATCATAACAAAAGCAATCATCTATCTTTGTCTCCATCGGTATTAGAAATCTCTTTGTAGCTCTCGTCATCAGGAGATGGCAAACCTCCGATGTCTAATGGAGGAGAGTCAGCCGTAGCTGGAGCAGATGGTGATGGCGTCTGAATTTGGTACTCATCCTACTCCGACAGAACAGATTTGTCATTCACCTCGCCTTCCTCTCTGTCCTCGTCTGTGGTGTTAGCATCCTGAGAATGGTGAGATGGTGCTGGAGAAGGTGGTCTTGGAGATCTTAAGGAAGATGCAGAGGCCTGAGGCATGGGCGTTGATGGGAGAGACTCTGCCGATTCAGATGGAGGGAAAACGGCGATAGTAGTCGTCCAACATGTATTGTAAGTAATTGAGAAGTGCCAAAGGCATCTGTGCTGTGGGCACCATGGCAGGAGCTTGATCTACAGGCTCAGCGAACGGTTCTTCGTCCTGATCTTCATCCTGATATTTAATGAGCAATTCTGACGGACTTCTAGCAGTGCAGAATCTGTCGTCTACATCTGATTGCTCCTTGTCGTCATCAGAATCTAGCAATTGGTCAGGTAATTTAAGTGGCGAAAGAGCTTACAATGAAGAGCCACGTCTTTCTAGCAAAGAAGCGGTCGTAGCCGGCAGGGCAAAGGAGACCGTAGATGGTGTGGCGGACCAAACTTGCAATTCTGTGCAAGATGACAGAAGAGGAGTCGACGGTTTTGCCGTTGACGGTGCCGTCGTCGATGGAGATGGTGTTAGGATAGTGACCGCCGGTGGAGAAGTGTGGCTCACCGGTTAGAAGCGGCAGACCCTGAAGCAGAGGTCGGCCCAGGACCAGGGTTCAATTCCCGACGCGGCAGGGTCTTGGGTCAATGTCCGCGGACTCGATAATTCTCGCTTAGGTGCCTACGCTAACCATGGGTCCCACTCTGCAACTCTGGGCAATAGCTTGCTTAATCTCCACAACGGCCCCAGCAAAGCCGGGGATGCCTGGCTTCACCTTGGGGTGCCCTCTCACAGGGAAAGCCAGGACGGGTTCCCCAGCGGTATACAGCGCCAGGACACCACGTAACGAGGTAACAGTGCGCTTTACAAGTATACATACATTACATTACATTTACCGCCGACGAGACAGTTGACTTCGTAGATGGTGCAATCTTCGTCAACGATGTCTTAGACAACGAGGCAACCTTTGTTGACGATGTCTTCGACGAGGCAATCTTCGTCGACGATGTGGCCGTCGACGACGAGGTAGTCTTCGTCGATGGTGGGGCCATCGACGACAAGGCGGGGTAGTTTTCGTCGTCGATGTAGCCGCTGCCGAGGTGGTCTACGTCGACGGGATCTTTTTTTCCCTTCGTCGCCGACGACGGAGCGTCGACGAGAGATGGCTTTACCTTCGTCGACGAGATGGGTATAACTGCAATAGAGACCAGCGTCGACGGAGAGGAGGCTGACGACATTATCATTTTGGGCCTCGGCGACGAGAAGGTGACTGTCGACGTTGAAGTAGCATCGACGATGATAATCGTCGACGGATGAGCCGTCGACGGGGTCTTCTTCTCAGGAAAATCCTTCTCAGGAAGCCTTTTAGACGCCAGAGACTTTCCAGTATTTTTATGGGGCGAAACAGGTGTAGATCTAGAATGTGGAGAAGCCTTTTTTGTAGAAGGCAAGCTAGAACCCTTGGAGGGTTGAACTTTTCTCAACAACTTAGTCCCAGGAGAAGATAAGTCTTCCTCAGCCATCCTCTTTCTGGAGGATACAGATGTACCTGAGGCCACACTTCCCACTTCAGATAAAGGGTTATCCTGGTCTTTAATCTTCTGTAGCCACAGAAGTAGGCGTCCTTCCCTATCTCTCAGGGTCTTCTGAGGGAAGGTCCTGCAAATCTTACAATCTCTCACCTCATGATCTGGATAAAGTCAGTAGATGTACTTTTTTGTGGGGATCTTCTGAAAAAAGCCAGAGCTTCCCACAAGATTCACAAGGCCTGAAGAGAGATTTTTTAGTAGATGACATCCTAAAAGGAGGTGAAATCCAGACAAAAAGTGAAGAACTGGGGGCGTGGTCAAGATGGCGGAGTGAGGGGACGTGTATCGCCACAGCTCCTGCCAACGGCCCTGTTTCAGCACCGGTTCCGGCGCCTTCTGCATCTGCAGTCTGGGCTCAGGGCTGTCGGAACCGACCACATAGCAGAGCGGACCCGGTGAGCGTTGCAGAAGGCACTGCTAGCGACGGCGCGGGTCAACCGCGGGCCCGAGGCGCGAGGCACCCCTTCCCCTTCCGACCTGGAAACGAGGCCGACGTGGTGCGGAGGACGCGGCCGAGGGGAGAGGCCCTGCCGTGGCGAACCAGCGCGGCCTGAGGCAAGTGCCTCCCGCAAGCACTTGGACGCAGCACCGGGACCCGCGGCGCCTGCAGCGGTCTCCGGATAGACGACGGGGGCGGGCAGTCGGCCCGACAGGCGGCGGAGCAGTGCAGGGACGCCGCGGGGCCCAGAAGACGATGGAGGCGTGCCGCAGGAGAAGAGGCCGGAGGTGAGAGCCGACCCTGGGCACCGCAAGCGGCGCTGTTGCAGGTCCCGAGTGGGGGCGGCGTTTGGAGTACCGGGGTGGCGGACCCCCTCGGCGGGCATATCGGCCCGGTGAGACTTACAACCCCTCAACTTGAATCGCCCTCGCCGGGGGCATGGCAGGCTTTGTCCCCCCTTAGTAGAAGCCAAAGTTAGCGGGGACTGCCGGGTGGCGGCATGCGGAGCCGGGCCTAGCCAAGGCGACCTTCCTTTCTTCACGTCAAGAGGCGACTGCCACGAGACAGTGACAGGAGATTTCCCCGACATTGGAAGTGGGTGCATCGCGGCACTACAGTGACCCCCACAGACACCGGAGGCAGCAGCCGGGTATCGGAGGGGACGTGAAGCCCAGCCGCGCTATTCAGGGGACCCAGCCCGCATCGAGACCAATCGAGCACATAGGCCGAGACGCGGCGAGGGTGCTCTCGCAAGGGACGACCAGAAGAGTTGCGCCGTCCCGTAGGAAGCGGGCGCCAAATCAGGACCACGGTGCAGGTCTGCATTCACCTGGGGCACTCGCAGAGATTGTAGCACCGGGTGGCGGGGACGCCCGAGAAGCGGGATGTCGACGGCCAGGCCTCCCAGGGGCAAAGCGGTGAAGGAGCTGTTCGCGAAAAACCTGACCCCCCCCAGAAGGACGCGGGGGCCCCTGCACCGACAAAGATGGACCAGGCCTCTGATACTGGGACGGAACCCATCACAAAGGCCTTTTTGGAGTCCCTCTTTGCGTCCCTACGAGACGACATCCAGATTTTTAAGACGGAGTTCGCCAGTGAAATCCGAGGTGCGGCGCGAGATGGACGGTACAGGGGAGAGGGTGGCAGACTTGGAAACCAAGAGCGACGACAGGGACACGGAACTGGCGGCCCAGCAACAGGAGATTATCCGGCTACACGACCAGCAGGTAGATCTACAGCTTCATTTGGAGGACTTAGAAAATCGCTCTAGGCGCCATAACATTCACATTCGCAATGTAGCCACTTCCGATGCCACCCAAGATGTGTTTCGCTACGCTAAGGAACTTTTCAACCACGTGCTGGGGCGACCGCTGGACTCTCCTCTACAGCTGGACAGAGCTCACAGGGTCGGTCCGCCCTGCGCGGGGACAGCACCCCCCTCGGACATGCTGGTGTGGGTACAGGACTATCGTACCAAAGAAGAGATCCTACAGAAAGCGCGCCAGAAACACCCAATAGCGTTCCAAGGTACATCCCCGCTGCTATTTCAGGACTTGGCAGCACTCACGCTCCATAAGCGTCGGCTCTTCAAACCCGTCACGAGCTACAGCAGAAAAACATTCCATATAGCTGGGGCCACCCCTTTCGCCTCGTCTTCCGGCTGGAGAACAAACAATATCAGCTTCGCTCGGTCTCAGAGGCCTGCACGCTGTTGGGAATCGAGAAACCCGAAGACGAGGCCGAGACCCAGGGCTCTGCGCCAAACACAGATGGAAAGACATCGCAGTGGAGCCATCAGAGACGGCGGAAACGTGTAAAGAAACCCCCTGCCACAGAAATCGAGGCAGGTCAGCGAGCCGCGGTAGAAGCAGTGGCAACAGACAGCGGCGCCGGTTCCACGGGATGAGAGACACGCAGTCGCCTACCGGCATGGTGGTTCGCTCTGGCCGCATGGCCGTTGGCGGGAAGGCATTCCCGGACATACTAGTAAGACTACCTTACATTTACCCTTCTCTCTACTTTTCATCCCTGGATGAGAGACATTGACCACTTACAGTTGTTTTGGGGGGGGGTAAGGAGTTGGGGTTGGGGAGGGTAATTGGTCCATGGTTCGATTCTTAGCGGGGAAGACGCTGGGACAGGCAGGTGGGTTCACGAGAAGGAGGCAGGCGGGTCGCTCACGGGACTGGTCGCTCCGGGGCTATACCAGAGGCGGGGAGTGGAGTAGACCTTTTAGATGAAGGGCGATGAATTGTCTATCCTCACACTGAATGTCCACGGCCTCAATAACCCCACTAAACGCAAAGCAGTCCTGCTCCACCTAGAACAGCCGGAGCGGATATATGCCTACTACAAGAAACACACCTTGTAACCAAAGACTGTCATAGGTTGAGATTCTGTAAGTTCCCTCACCAATTTTTCTCCTCAGGCCCAGACAAGAAAGCAGGAGTTGCGATTTTAGTTGCACAAAAGTTCAGAGGCAAGGTGTTGGGGAAGCTTGCCGAAATCAGGGGGCGCCTGCTGGTCTACAGATTTGCGGTGGGCGACAGGACACTCACGATAGGTTCGGTGTATGGGCCCAATGAGGGTCAGGAACAATTTCTCCATAGGGCGCTCACAGACATAACTGACACCACTGATCATCACATAGTTCTGGGCGGGGACCTAAATTTAGTCTTCGACAACACGTTAGACAGATCCTGCCAGCACACTACACAGGTGGGGGCACTCTCTGCAGCGGGCAAAGATAGACTACGTGACTTGGGGCTCACGGACCTGTGGCGTGAGCTGCACCCTGGTGAGAGGGACTATACATACTTCTCGGCGGCACACCAGACGTATGCCCGACTCGACTATTTACTAGTGTCCAACGCCACTAAGTCACTTGCTATTAGTGCCGTCATTGACACCGCTTCGCTCTCTGATCATGGCCCTGTCCGAACCGTCCTTTCCATGCCTGACACCCAACGTCCACAGAGTTTGGCGCCTCCGAGACTCACTCCTACAACGGAAAGCGGTGGTCACCAAAATCCGCAGCGCGATCACTGATTATCTAGCACATAACAGCAATACGGACACCACTCTCTCCTCACAATGGTCCGCACTGAAGGCAGTTCTTAGGAGGGAATTCATTTCACTTTCCGCGGCTGAAAACGCAGAACGTCAAGCTAAGAGGGAGAAACTAACGCGGCAAACTAGAGAGTTGGAGCAGATGCACCGGAGAACGGGGGCTCCGAGAATCTGGCGGCAGTTAAAAGCGGTCAGACAACAGCTCGCAGCGCTCGACCTCGACAGAGCGGAGTACGCAGCGTTGCGGTTGCGCCACGCTTACTATACAGGCGGAGACAGGTGTGGGCACTTGCTGGCGCACAAACTTCGCGAAGTCACGCAGCGTAGAGAAGTCAGGGAGATACGACGGGGTGATGGCGTCACAGTAGACCGGAATCAAGACATAGCAGAGGCCTTCAGTTCGTTCTACGCGGACTTGTACAAAGCTGACCCCACCAGCCCGGAAGCGGAGTCTGGGTTCTTGGCGAGTGTCCCCCTGCCGAAGCTGACGCAGGAACAGATAGACTGCCTTGAAAAAGACATTCGGCCGGAGGGGTGATATCGGCCATCTCCCGGCTCAAATCAGGAAAAGCCCCGGGCCCAGACGGTTTTCCGGTGAGTTTTTACAAAACATTCTGTTGCCAAATAACCCCCCTACTCGCTCGACTCTTCACCTCCTTCGCTGAGGAGGGAGCGATTCATAGGGACCTGTTGGAGGCATCCATCGCAGTGATACCTAAGCCAGGTAAGGACCCGGTTGAGTGCGGAGCATATAGACCTATCTCTCAAACGTGGACCTCAAGCTATATACAGGGGTCCTCGCCTCCAGACTGTGACCGTATTTGGGGGGGTTGATTGATCCGGACCAATCCGGATTTATTCCGGAACGCCAGGCCACGGATAATACGAAACGGGCCTTTCACCTCCTAGAAAAAGCCGCACGAACGGAAGGAGACCATTGATGCCGAAAAGGCTTTGATAGGGTACACTGGCCCTACTTAGAGAAGGTATTACTCAAAGCAGGGATAGGGCCTAAATTCCGTAATAGAGTGTTTAATTGCTACAGATTCCCGACAGCGGCGGTCCGTGTCAATGGGTGCACGTCCCCCCGATTCGACATCGAACGTGGCACCAGGCAGGGGTGTCCATTATCCCCTCTTTTGTTCGCTCTGTATATGGAGCCTCTTGCACACCTCCTGCGCTCCGATTCGGAGATACAGGGTATCAAGTTTGGAGGCAGCGTCCACACCGTTAGCCTATATGCCGACGATGTGCTGATTTCCCTCGCTAAACCCCGGAGCTCGCTACCGGCGTGCATAGCGGTCCTAGAAAGGTTCGGCAGTGTCTCTGGCTTTAAGGTCAATATGACAAAATCGGTGGCCCTTGATATCTCTCTGGACCCCTCTACTCGCACTCACCTACAGGCTCTGTTCCCCATACTGTGGACGTCGGACACGGTCCCTTACTTGGGGATCCAATTAGCACCCTCCCTTCAGGAATCAGTAGATGTTAACTACACCAAGCTGCGACAGAAGATCAGAAACGAGCTGGGCAGATGGAAATATTATCCGCTGCCCTGGCTGGGTAGGGTGGCTGCAGTAAAGATGACAATCCTCCCCCAAATCCTGTACCTTTTTCGAACAATCCCTCTTGCACCACCTTGAGGTTGGATCAAACAAGCACAGTCCGACTTGTCCCAGTTCATTTGGAATGGGCGGAAACCTCGTCTGAAACGCCAGATCGCCATGCTGGCGCCAGAACAGGGCGGAATCGGGATACCAGACCTTGCGACATATTTTCAGGCAACCCAACTCCGCTTTCTAGTGGAATGGGTCAGGTGGGAGTCAGGGAAACATTGGTTGTTTCAAAATCAGGCTGTAGCGGGACGGACTTTGCAGGAAATCCCCTTCATGAGACGGGAATATAGGCCTCCCAACCTCTATGCCTCCCTCATCACACGGGTTCCCCTAGAAATTTGGGATCGCGTGGGGATTAGTCAGGAGTTTACCACCCACCCCTCCCCCTTACACCCATCATAGGGAATCTGGAGTTTCACCCAGGGCTGGATGAGAAGGCGTTTGCGCGTTGGAAGCCGGCCGGCTGCCGGGCTCTCCATCATGTCTACGACTCGGAAGGGGTGATTCCCTTCCAGCAATTCCGACAAGAATTTGGTTTGCCGGAGACGGAAAGGCTCCGCTACCTGCAGGTGAGGCATTGGGCACTAGGCACCACAGTGAGGCCGATGGCGGATAGACACCTGACCAAATTTGAGCATTTGGCTCATCTCCCGTGACACAGACAAACACTTAATCACAGACCTCTATAAGATGCTGATGCAGAAATACCAATACACATATAACGCGGGCAGAACGCGCTGGGAGAGGGAGCTGGGGAGAACTCTGACGCACAAAGAGTGGGAGGGAGTCTATTACAGGGCGCGACACTCAGCCTACCACATGGGGCTCACAGACACACTTACGAAAATTGCATTCTACTGGTATTACACCCCCGAACAACTGTACGAAATGGACAGCAAGCAAGACCCCCTGTGCTGGCGCGGTTGTGGCCAGATTGGCACACTGACACATATACTCTGGGACTGCCCACTTCTACAGGAATACTGGAATCTGATTTTGCAGGAGATAGACACACACTTCGAAACAGACATCCCACGCTTCCCTGCATACGTGATCCTGGGGTTACCTAACGCGCTGACGTATCCACTGAAATCACGGAGAGGTCGATTGATTGCGATCGCACCTGGATCGGCTGTGCAGAATATTGTGGCACATTGGCGATCCAAGCATGTCCCCACACACCTGGGATGGCTACATCGTTTGTGGATGGTTCTGGGGATGGAGAAACTGTCCCTATCAAGAGCGGGGGAGGGAGCGCGCTATGCGGAACTGTGGAAACCATTCTTGTCCTTATTGGCGTCTGAGTTCACGGAGGTAACCTGTCCCAAGTACCTCCGGCTTTTGAGATTGACGGATACCGACACGACACCAAACTCTCAGTGATCTACCATCACTGACTTTGTGGGCCCCCGGCCGGAACACAAAGGAACCATGGACCCTGGGGGTGGGGGGTGGGGAGGGTGTTTTGGAGGGTGTTTTGGGGGGGATGGGCGAGTTAGGGAAGGGGGATGAGGGTTTGGGGTTTGAGAGACATTGCGATTGTTTATGACAGGCCCGCCCTACCTTTACTTGCCTGTTTGGTGTTGCATTAGTTTTTGAACTCTTAAGGACGGGGGGCCTCAGGTGACGAGCAAGCAATAATGACAGTTACCAGAGCTTGCAGACGTGGCTCCAGACTTTCAACGACGGTGACGCAGGCCATCAAGTACTCTGGCCTCTCAGTGGAAGGGGGGAAAGCTATGCATCAGGGAAACGCACCAACCACCTTAGGTTAATGACGCGGCCGGCCCAGGTTGGGTTGTAGGCGGCTTGCTGTGTATTAGTTCGCATTCTCATCAGGTGGTCAGGTTTTTGGGCAATCCTCAACACTGTATGGTGGGTCTGCGCCCAAACAGTTTTGTCATTTTGGAACTACCAATATGTATCACCACCTGTTGTACCCCCAATAAACATATGTAATACTAAAAAGTGAAGTACTGAGCAGAGCTCAGGGAGACTCCCTTCACAGTGTGGAAGTTTTTTCTCTTGTAGATTAGGGCTACTTTACTTCCTGGTTGCTTATTACCAAGGTTTTTTGGTTATTATGTGCATATTATTGCTTTTTTATGTACCGTGGGACTCCCACTCCGACAACGGGGAATGATTCAGGCATGTGAATCTATGAAAGACACCTCAATACTGGAGAATAGTGATTTCCCATCATTAAAGCTGTATCCCTGATGCTCAGACTGTGAGCTTTGGGTTTTCAAGCTGCATCCCAAAGCAAACCAGCAATTTTTCATGTTGTCCCTCATCCCATGTAATTTTTCCAAGTGTCAGAACTGTTTATCGGGCTTTTCATAGTGGCGGCCTGGGTCTTATAATCTAACTTTTTATCATACTATGTGGTTTTACTGGCAAATCAAGATGAACTAAATTGACTCACCTGGAAACTGTGCTCAGGCTGCATGAGAAGCATGCATATGTGTGTGGAGGGCTGGAGAACCAGTACATGGGCAGGTCATCCTCAGTCTCTACAAAGGTTGCCAAAAACGTAGGGGTTCACCACATGCAGTGGTCCTTGTGTCCCTGATCACACAGTTGGTCATAGATAGATCATGCACACTCAAGGGTGGCAATAAGGGACATATTGAGTTATCTCCTAAAAGATGGTGCATTTGGGGGAGGAGCAAGGGGAAAGCGTAACCAAAGTTGATGTACATTGATGTTCTCTATTTATTCCTCGCTCGTTGTTGTGTTTGTTTATGTTTCTGCTACTAACAACAACAGACACGTGCCGTTTAACTGGGGATACTCTCAAGATGGGTAAATGTACATGACTGTGTACCATGTCAAGACTGGCCAGGTAAATCGCTGACCCAGAACCTTTTTGTGAGGGTTCAGTGGTGACTGGCCCATACAGAGGTATGGCTCATTCCCATGAGCCTGTTTGACCTTCCCCTTTTTTTTATATGTGACCTAAGAAATCAACTAGTCCAAACAAAGGTGGGCGTATCTCTCACCGCCTGATCTACTGACCCCACCTTCAAAAGCTGTTGAGTGCCTCTCTCATCATTAGGTCCATTAGTCCACACAGCGGCCTCTGCCATATACGTGACTAAAGTAATACTGCCATTGGGGTCCAACCCAATGATGGCCCATGCTAAGCTAAGCCATAGAGACTCTCTTACGATGCTTCATACCGTGTTGAAGACTGAGTTCCTGTAGGTGGGGTCCCGCAGGGGCTTATCCCGGTGCTCCATGGCCTTCCTCCGGTTGATGTGAAGAAGAGGCATGTCGCTTGGAGAGCTGCTTTCAGAATCCTTCAGGCACTGGTTGATGAATGGACCACGCCACCGAGATAATAATAGGAACTGCTTGGTGAACTAAAGAGGAACAGAAGAGAAGAGTAAGATTCATGAAGTTACAAGAGCCTACATTCTAGCTGGTTAAGAGCAAACTTCAGAAGAATCCAGGTGGCTCTTAATTTTACCTGGCAGTAGAGTACCATTAGCTCTTCCCACCTTCCACTAAAAGTACATTCCATTTTGCCCCTGCCAACCTGCAAGATAGTCAGTCTTAGGTCCTCTTCAACACTGCCTTTCAAAAAAGCCTGTCCAGTTTGTAGTTGACCTTTAAACTTAAGAATGCAGTCTGCCCCAGGGCACAATCCCTTTCACAGCATTTCTAACGGCCTGTATGCTTCACCAAGAAGTTAAGTAACCCCAGCTCAGCCACCTTTTCATAATATTGCAGAATCCATTTTGTCTCGGGTTCCATTTTGTGACCCTTAACATGACTTTGCAGAATGTGTAAATGCTTGCTGGCCTGTACTGAACTCGAAATGGCCGCAATAACTTGAGAAATAAGGAAACCATGAATGTTCATCACAATCTACTGCTTCGCCCGCTTGTTGATTTCATAAGTCAATATCCATATACAGCCAAAAGTTTCAAGTCGATTAAAGATTGGATAAACGTTAAGAAATCTTTAACGCTTGGGTATGCACTATTGACCCTGTCAGTCAGTCTGGATGTACCAAGAAGGAATAAAAAGCCATGCAAACTGTTACTTGGGGAGTCGCTCCAGAAATGAAACCATACCCACGCCGCTGAGGTTGATAGAGCTCGACTTTGAACCATACTGCTTTAGTTTGACAATATGAACTGCTCACCCTTTACTTACCAACACTTGGTAGGACCTTTTCTTGCAGGGCTTGTTTACCTTAACGGATAACCTTACTTTTCACTTGTTGGCATTCACCCTGTTGTAATGATTCATTGTACTATGTTTACCTGCTTGTGTCTGTACATTCTGGTCTCCATGGTAATGTCTCGGGTGAGGCAGTTGGAGACTGGAGAGCTGACAGGCTGGCAGGAAAAGTTGGTGGTGCGACTAGGAGTAAATAAACTTCTTTTAAACATTACAGTGTGTGGCCTCTTAACACCGGTGACGAGTGACACTTGTAGGGGAAAAGCTCACCACCAACTCCCCATTTTGGACCCACTTATGCCGTTTTTGTAGGAATTTTTTTAACGGCCACCGGAGAGTACACAAAGATTACTGGATTATTGAGCATCGCTTCATTTTCATGTAAACAGGTAAATCGGCATATTTCAACTTTATTACCTGGCATTTTGTTGGATTCTGGGATTCAAGCGTGTGAACCGTTATGCTCGTGAAGCTGCTCATGAAGTCGTCTCAGAATCTTCAAGCATCCTGCTGACGTGGGTGAATTCGTCATCAAGTTATGTGCGCATACATGCGCACCACCATCTTTGTTGTTATCGAGGCCATAGTAACAGCCTTACATGCTGACGTGTGAATTCCTCATCACAATATGTATGCCATTGAATCCTCTGAGAGATTGGCCCCAGTGGTTTTGGCACCCAAGGATGGTGGCAAAAATAACAGAATGTGTGTTGACTTGAGGAGTCTGAACAAGAGGATATGGGTCGACAGACAACCACTCCCCAATACTGCAGAATCGATCACCATGTTAGATGGTACAAGGGTTTTTAGTGAACTAGATCTCTCCTCCGCATATCACCAAGTGCCCCTGCATCCGGCCTCCAAGCATTTAACATCCTTCGTAACGCCTCTAGGGGCATTTCGTTTTGTAAGGATGCCATTTGGGTTAGCCTCGGCAGCTGCCTGCTTTCAACGCATTATGAAAATGATTCTAGGTGACTTGTCTAACATCTTGTTTTTCCAAGATGACATCTTAATATATGGTAAAGATGAATTGGAACATGATGACATATGGAGGAGTGTGCTACAGAGGTTATATGACAAGGGTTTGACTGTGAACAAATTGAAATGTAAGATTGCTGTGTCTTCCGTTACATATTTGGGACATGTTATCTCGGGGGAGGGCATTTAACCGAAGTTGGACTTAGCAAAGGTATTGTTAATGCTCCTGCACCCACTGATAAGGAACAAGTAAGGTCCTTTCTTGGCCTTGCTGAGTTCTATTCAAAGTTTAATCAAAAGTTTTGCCACCATTGTAGAATTGATTAGGATGTTACTCAAAAAGGGTACACAATTTGCCTGGTCTGAAGAATACAATGCAGCTTTTAACACTGTCAAACCTGTAATTGGTAAGATACCCACTCTTGGTCATTTTGACTCTAGAAAAAAACTGTTCTCACAACTGATGCCAGTCTTTGTGGTCTTGGCGCAGTTCTCTCTCAAGTAGAAGCAGGCGCAGAGAAGGTTGTTGCATTTGCCTCAAGGGCATTAAAGAAAGCTGAGCAACAATATTCCTGCATTGAGAGAGAAGCTCTTGCCATAAGAAAACAAGTTACTTACCTGTAACTTTGGCTCCCCAGTATTGGTAACTTTCATAGATTCCCATGCTTTGTATCATTCCCCCGTCGTCAGCCTGGGAGCCTCTGTAAATAGAAAATACCATAGCAGTATGTACAAAAGAGAAAGTAAGGCCTAGGCCTCATCTCATTTTGTAGCCTATTTTCCTCTTTGTGTAAAAGAGACCAAAAGTTTGCAACAACCAATCAGATCAGCCTCACCCCATAGAACCCTCAGGAGAGAGCCTCAGAGCCTCAGATTTTCGCAGCCGTTGTGTAACAGTAACCACTGTTGCTGAAGCTGACCTTTCCCCGGGGAGGAGGGTGGGCGCATGGGAATCTATGAAAGTTACCAATACTGGGGAACCAAAGTTACAGGTGAGTAACTTGTTTTCTTGCCCCAGTATTGGAACTTTCATTGATTCCCATGCTTTGTATCAGAATAGCTAGCAGTAAACATTTTCTTACCAATGTATCACAACATTTCAGCATAATATTCTCATGTAATTATATATACCTTGTAACAGTAGATGCAGAAAACGTATGTGATACAAAATGTGCAATCATAGGAAGGAGGGATAGAAGGGAAAGCTCACCTCTCATTGGAACAGATTCCTCAGTACAGCTTGTCCTACTGCCGCTTCGCTCTTAATGAAAGAGTCCAGGCAGTAATGTTTTGTGAAGGTATGGGCGCTGCTCCATGTGGCCGATCTACAAATGTCCTTTATAGGGACACCAGCAAAGAGAGCTGCTGAAGACGAGACAGATCTTGTGGAGTGAGCTCGAACCTGTCTCTGCAGTGGCTTCCCTGCCGATTTGTGGCAGTAATCAATTGAGCTTGTAATCCAGCGTGAAATGCCTTGCTGCAAGAGAGGAAGTCCTTTCCAGGGTGCACTAAAAGCCACAAATAGCTGAGATGATTTCCTAAAATCTTTTGTTCATCAAGATAAAATTTGAGTCATCCTTGGACATCCAAGGAATGAAGAGAACGTTCTGCTGGTGTTGCAGGACGAGGAAAAAAAGATTTGAGAACTACTAGTTCATTCAAATGGAAATCCGAAGGGACCTTCGGTATACATTTTGGATTGGTCCTTAAAAACATAGAGTCCTTCCTAAACTGTAGAAAAGGTTCCCGGATGGAGAGAGCTTGCAACTCTCCTACTCTCCTAGCTGAGGTAAGAGCCAGGGGGAGAGCTAATTTCCATGATAAGAATTTTAGATCCGCCCAGTGAATTGGCTCGAATGGAGGTCTCTTTAGATGAGCCAGTACCAAATTAAGATTCCAGGTCGGAGGTGGCGGCCGCACTGGCGGAAAGACTTTGAAAAGACCTTTCACAAATTGTTTGATAACTCTAGCTGACCAAAGCGATGGACCCGCCGATGACCTTCTGAACCTCGAAATGGCCGCCAGATGAACTTTGATGGACGAATGAGAAAGGCCTGATTTAGCCAGCGATAGAATGGTGAGGAGCTGAAGAGAATGGATGGATGTGCTCCCGTTCACACCACAGGCAGAAGCGCTTCCATTTAGCACGGTAAGTCTTATTCGTACTTGGTGCACAAGCTTGAGATAAAATGTCTCTACACCCTTGAGAAATATCTAGAGAGTGAAATTCTCTGTACTCAGAAGCCAGGCTTTCAAATGGAGAGAGCTCGGATCTGGATGAACCACCTGTCCCTGGGACATTGTCAACAGAGATGGGATGGGACAAAGGTGATAAGGATGATCTTGGGACAGTAGGAGGAGTTCTGTGTACGAGAACTGGTGAGGCCACGCCAGTGCTATTAAGATCATCCTGCAAGGTCCCATCTTCAACTTCCTGAGAAGCCGTGGAATTAGGGGAATTGGAGGAAAGGCGTAACAAAATGCGCCTAACCAAGACATCGAAAGCGAAATCCCCAGCGATCCCTGATGGTGATGTCAGCTTGCATAGAATCGGCATTTCCTGTTTTCTGCAGTCGCGAACAAATCTATCGTTGGAGTACCCCAATGCCGAAACACTTTCTCCAGAGTGTCTTGATCTAATTCCCACTCGTGACAGGTAGATTTTAGACGACTTAGGGTGTCTGCTGTTGTGTTGAGAGTGCCTGGTAGGTGCTCCGCTGGAAGTACTACATTGTGGAGAATCACCCATTCCCATATTTCCTAGGCCTCTTTTGAGAGGAGAAGGGATCTTGTTCCTCCCTGTTTGTTTATGTAATGCATGGCCGTTGTGTTGTCTGTCCTGACCAGCACAGTTGCGTCTTGAATCCTTGGATTGAAAGCCTGCAAGGCCTAGTGAATCGCTCGGAGTTCCAAGAGATTTATATGAAGATGACGCTCTTCTGTATTCCAGCGACTGCTCACCTGGAGATCTTGTAAGACCGCGCCCCAGCCTTCCATTTAGGCATCTGTGGTTAGAACCAGAGGGGATGGAAGCATCCTGAACAAAAGACCTCTTGAGATATTTTTCTTGACAGCCCACCAACCTGCTGCTTTTCTTATGAGAGGAGTGACCTTTATCTTTTCCTCGAAAGAGCCTTCCACCTGGCGCCATTGCATTTTATTTATTTATTTATTTATTGCACTTGTAAAGCGCGCTGTCACCTTGAGAGGCATCCTGGCGCTGGCAGCATCAAAAGCAAAAAAGGAAGGGCGGCTGGAGGCAGGCTGAAAGTTAAGGAGAGCGTGGGAAAAGCCGAGTCTTTAGCTGCCTTCTGAAGGCAAGAAGGCAGTTAATCTGGCACATCCAGTTGTTCCTGCAAGGGACGCATTCTTAGTCTGCAATGCGGAACTAATGGTATGCAGGATAATATCAATCCTAGAAAAGATTTGTAGAGACGAACTGAAAGGGATCTTCTCCTCTGTATATTGACTGCAGAGGAGAGTAGTTTTTTCTGCCTTTCTTCTGAGGGGAAGGCTTTGCAATTCTTTGTGTCCAGAATGTAACCCAGGAACTTGACCCTCCTGGCTGGAACAGTGACTGACTTGTCCTTGTTGAGGCATAGACCCAGGTTTTTGAAAAGATGGATGCAAGTTTCGACTGCTCTTGACGCTGTCTGAGAAGATGGAGCCTTGATTAACCAATCGTCTAGGTAAGGGAAAACCTCCCGCGTTTGTTTCCTTAAGAACGCCGCTACCGGGGCCAATACCTTTGTGAAAATCCGCGGAGCGGATCTGAGCCCGAAAGGCAGCACTTTGAACTGAAAGTGGCTCTCGGCTACTGTGAAGCGTAGAAACTTTCTGTGAGCTGGGTGGATCGGAATGTGGGAATATGCGTCCTGGAGATCCAGAGTCGCCATGTAATCCCCAGGATTTAGAAGACGCAAAACATGCTGAAGAGAGACCATTCGAAAGGAGAGTTTTATGAGATAGGTGTTGAGCTCCCTCAGGTCTAAGATTGGGCGCCACTTGTCTTCCTTCTTCTGAATAAGGAAACATCTGGAATAGAACCCTTTTCCTTTTTGAGTGGGTGGCACAGGTTCTATTGCTCCATTGGTGAGCAGATGAGAGACTTCGAGACGGAGAAGTTGCAGATGTTTTGATTCTGTGACGCAAGGGGCTCTTGCAGGTGGTACATTTTGGAATTCCAATGTATGGCCAAATTGAATGATCTGTAGGACCCACTGATCTGTTGTTATGATCCTCCAGCAATCGAGAACAGTTGTAATCCTCCCCCCTATCTTTGAAACAAGAGGTGAACGAACAGTAGGCAGAGCCTGGAAGCCGCTATTGGCGTTTAGAGGTATCCCTCCCTTGACGCCCTTGTCTACCTCTAGAAGATTGGCGAGAGAAAGACGCTGATTGATTTTGCCGCTGAGAATACTGAGGATTAGAAGATTGCGAATAGGAGGAGTATCGTTGCTGATAGCCTTCCCTGTATGTAGAGAATCCCTTGCCTCTTGCTCCCCGGTAAGGTACTTTTCGGTATTGGAGCGTGCCTAAGAACTTCCCCGTTTCGGTCTCTTTTTTAATGTCCTGTAGGACATCATCCACATGCTTACCAAATAGCATGTCTCCGTCAAATGGTAAATCCAGAATTTTGTTCTGCACCTCCAGCCGAAACCAGGTACATTTCAGCCAACCCTGACGCCTCAGGACTGCTGATTCCACTAAGGCCCGGAAAGCCGTTGTAGCAATATCCATTGCACAATCTATGATTTCGGCTGATGACCGTTCATCCTCTTCTAGAATTTTTCTTGCTTCTATCTTGGCACTCTCTGGAAGTTGATCGATAAAAGGAGAGAGATCGCACCACATGTGGCGGTCGTATTGTCCCAAAATTGCAAGTGCGTTTGAAGCTCGAACTAAGAGGCTAGACATCGAAGAGAATCTCTTCCCAACATTATCTAATCGTCTGCCTTCTTTATCCGGCGGTGCCGTTAGAGGTGCTGCAGGGTTCATTGACTTCCTTTGTGCTGCTTGGGAATTGACCGAGTCCGGTTTAGGTTGACCAATTAGACATGCAGGACTGTCATCCGGGGCCTTATATTTCTTTTCCAGCCGCAGTAGTACCGGAGTCACAGTAGCTGGAGACTGTATCACCTTCTTGCCCTCATTCCAAACATGTTCCACAATTGGTATGGAACGGATCGACTTTTTATAGGGCTCTTTGAAGTCGTAGAGAAAGCAGTCTGACTGCATGACAGGAACTGGAAGGCCAAATCTTTTTGATGCCCTTTCCATAAGATTATGGAAACCCCCTATGTCCGCTGGAGGCGTATCTACAGGGTCCGGAGAAGGAGATGCCGGGTCAGGGATAACATAGTCGTCCCATTCAGTGTCAGGGTTTTGAACCTGCTCCCTATCTTGGTCATCATCAGAAGAGTCATCATCATTATCAGGCACTGTGATTACATGATGTCCTTCAGTCCCAGGCTGTTCCCCTTGTTTTTGAGAGGTTGATACCACAGGAATAGGTAAAGACTGCTGTGGCGGAGGCGGAGGTGGAGGTGGAACGACTTCTGAGGTCTGAGATGGGAACCTCTTTTTATAATCTAGTAACATCAACTGTAAATCAGTTATCCTGGCCAGATGCTCGCTGATGCGTTTCCTGAGGAATGAATTGAGACTCTGGATGATGTTGATCCAGAAAATAATCGTCAGAATCCGAGTCCTGGTACTTTACTTGAAGCTGTGAAGGACTATATGCATCCCCATACGGACTTTCGTCATCATCCGAACATTCCTCATCAAACAGAAGAGGTGGAGGCAAAGGTGTTACCCTACGGGATGAAGTAATTTCCGGTGTAATCAGTTTCTTCTTTATACAAGTCCTCACTTTCTGGATCGTCGACGATGTCGTCGACGAGGGGATCGTCGTCGTCACTGGAGAAAGTACTGTCGTCGACGGAGGAACAGCCGTCGATGGAGGGCTGATCGTCGACGGGATCGTCAACGAGATGGATGTCAAAATCATCGTCGACGTAGTCGTCGTCCTCGTCGTCGACGCCATCGTCGAAGACATTATCGTCGACGGCGAGATTGAAGGCCTCGTCGACAAACTCAAAGCAGGAACTGTCGACGTCGAAGTCATCGTCGACGATGTCGTCGGTGAAACTCTTGTCGACTGGCCCGTCGACGGAGTTAAAATTGAAGGCAATGGAGATTTTGTCATTGTCGTCGACATACCTAAGGAGACTGTCGTTGACGGATGGATTTTCTTCTCTTCTTTTGCTTCCTGAGGAGTACTTGAAAGCTTTTTGAACACCTTTTCTTTCTCTGAAGGTGAAGAAGCCACAGAAAGGTTTTGACTTGCCTTTTTTACAGATGGCACCTCAGGAAGAAGTCCCCCTTTCTCCTTTGACTGGTGAGGAGATTTTTTGGGACTAAGCCTTTTAGACCTTTCAGAGGTCTTTTGAGAGGCCTTAGCAGGAGGTTCCGCAGATGTACAGGGGGAAGACCTACCCCTTTTTGTAGACCTCCTTGAAGAAGTAGCTGAGGAGAAGTCCTCACTGTCACTGGACAAAACCTCTTTCCGAGACTTCATCTTCTGTAGCCAAGTCAGAAGTCTTCCTTCCCGGTCTCTCAGAGTCTTTGTTGAGAAGGTTCTGCAGATCTTACACTCAGTGGCTTTGTGGTCTGGGTATAAGCAATAAATACAATCTTTATGCTTATCCTCCACATAAAGTCTTTTCTTTGAGCAAGTCGCACAGGCTTTGAATAAAGCCTTCTTTCTAGAAATCCTGAAGAGAAAAAAGGGTTGTAGAAATCAAACTGAAGAGAAAACTGAGCAGAGCTCAGAGGAAACTCCCTTAGCACAACATGCGGTAGAAAATCTGAGGCTCTGAGGCGCTCTCCTGAGGGTTCTATGAGTTGAGGCTAATCTGATTGGTTGTTGCAAACTTTTGGTCTCTTTTACACAAAGAGGAAAATAGGCTACAAAATGAGATGATGCCTAGGCCTTACTTTCTCTTTTGTACATACTGCTATGGTATTTTCTATTAACCGAGGCTCCCAGGCTGACGACGGTGGAATGATACAAAGCATGGGAATCTATGAAAGTTCCAGTACTGGGGCAACATGGGCAATCAGACACTTCAAGTTCTACTTGTGGGGCGTACCCTTCTTGGTAAAATATGACCATCCCCCTTTGGTACAAATATTTTCCTGCATGGAGAGTGAAAGATTAACATCCAGACTAAAATGATGGTTCAAAGGTTTGGAAAAATTTCATTTTCAGGTGCAGTACCATCCTGGAGCAGCAAATAGAGCGGCAGATTGCTCTTCAAGTTTGCTGATTGAGTTCAACTGCGATACTCATGATGTTGAACCCAGTGCAGTGTGTTCTGTCAAGGAACCTGCTATTACAGTGGATGAATGAGAGAAAGCTTTATCTGATAATGTGATTCTTACAGTTGTTGTTGACTTTGAGATTAAGGGTTGGCCTAACTCCAAAAGCATTAATCCTGATCTTTTGCCCTTTTGGTCTGTCAAAAACAAACTCGCCAGAATCAACTTATGCAGGTTGAGCAAGTGGTGCCCCCATGGAATTTGAGATTTAAACTTGTAAACCTTGCCCATGAAGGGCACTTGGGAAGGAATCTTACCTATTCCAGGCTCCGTGAAAGGTATTGGTGGCCTGGGATGGATTGTCAAGTGGAAAGGGTGGTCAAAGAATGTTATCAGTGTGCCATGAATGATTAATCTCAGGTCACCAACACTGCTCCTTTGTCTCCAGTGGAGATTCCGTGTGAGCCATGGAACAAATTGGGATTGGATCTAATGGGTCCTTTTGAGCTGCTGGGACCTTCTGAAAGGTTTGTGATCCTTTTAGTGGATTATTTATCTAAGTGGGTTTCCACCAAGTGTGTAAGTGCTGTTAGCACCAAAGTGGTTCTGGATTTTCCTAAAGATGAATTTTTGAGGGGGGCGTTACTAGATTCCTTGTTACTGATAATGGGGCGCAGTTCACCTCACATGAAATGCAATAATTCCTGAAGGATTATGGCATAACTCATCAAATAACTGCTCTTTATGCTCCACAAGCCAATGGACTTGTGGAACGCATGAATAGAGTGGTTAAAGCTTGCGTACAAAGGGCCACAGAGATGAGAGTTCCTCTAAAGGATGTACTTAGGGACACTTGGTGGGCACACCGTACATCTCTTAATGGAGTGTTGCAAAGTTGCCCTTGCTCGAGGGTGTTGGTTTGGATAAGGAGGAGGTTGGTGCTAGAATTGAGTCCTACCCAAAAAAGTATAAGGAAAGATTTGATCACAAGAGGTCGGTAAAGGTCAAGGCATGGAGTGTTGGGGATTGGGTACTTATGAAGAAACCTAGGTGGCACAAAAAAGGGGTCACCGAGTTCATGGGCCCTTTTGTCATAACCAATGGTACTACGTGGAGCATGTCACATCTTGTTAAATTTCGAGGTGATAAATTGTTGTATTGTTCGTGCCCTGGTGCTGTGCCTCCAAAATCCAAATTGTCTGAGAGTAATTCTTCTCAGAATTTTCATGCATGAGGTTTCTCTTCCAGATCTCGCTGTTCTCCTGGATACTTAAAGACTATGTCATGAGTTGAAGCAATGTTTTCTGTTTTCTTATGATACCTTCCTCTTATCTTATCTTGTTCTCTCCTCTCTCATATTAATTTCTATTTTATCCTTTTAGTTTTCTTTTGTTTTTAGTAAAGGGGACGTGTTGTAATGATTCATTGTACTACGTTTACCTGCTTGTGCCTGTGCAGTCTGATCTCCATGGTAATGTGTCGTGTGAGGCAGTTGGAGACTGGAGAGCTGACAGGGTGGCAGGAAAAGTTGGTGGTGTGACTAGAAGTAAATAGACTTCTTTTAAAGACTACCCAGTGTGTGGCCTCTTAACACGCCCTCTGCCCCATGCTCTGCTGACCTTCACCTGACAGAGTCTGCCACAGGCCTCCTCACCCTAGCAGGCACTACAGCTGCCAGCTGCTGGCCAGTGCTGCTCACCAGCACCTTGAAGCACTTTACTTGACAGTACGGTCTTCCTCAAGGGCCACCCACCGTTCCCAAACAATACTCCTTTTACCTTTACCTGACAGTGCAGCCTCTTGCCACAACTCGCTTAGTTTTACACAACAGTACATACCGGCTACGGCCTGGTCAACTTTACCTGACAGTACATTTTGTATCAGGGCTAGGCCATTTTTATCTTACAATATGGGTTTCCTCATTAGATACTTTATATTACAGCATGTGTTTTTTGCCTCATCCGCAATCACAACTTTCTTGGCTTAGTAGGTGGGGGTTGTGTCTCTGTCAATAGTTGGAGGTGTATTCTGTAGTAGGAGGGCGTCCTGAAACCCCGCTTTAGCAGCTTCAGTGGGGGCGGGCCCTTGATGGGCCTCTTCTGTCTGCAGCTCGGAAGATAAAGGCTAACAATTAACATGAGAGGTTGGGGGAGTGCATCAGTGAAAGGATGTATACAAGGATGGATGGGTGAGTGTAAGGGTAGATGGATGGACAGATGGATGAAAGGATGGATGGGTGAGTGTGCGGGTCGATGGATGAGTGAAAGGGTGAGTGGATGGATAGACGGACAGATGGATGAGTGGAAGGACAAATGGATGGGTGAGTGAAAAGAGGGATACATGAGTGAGTGAAAAGAGGGATAAATGAGTGAGTGAAAAGAAGGATGGATGAGTGAAAGGATTGATGAATAAGGGAATGGATGGATTGTGAGTGTAAGGGCGGATGCTGGATGAGTGAGTGAAAAGAGGGATGGGAGAGTGAGTCAAAACAAGGTTGGATGAGTGAAAGGATGGATGGCGGAGTGAAAGGGTTGATGAATAAGTTAAAAGGAGAATGATGGCTGGATGAGTGAAAGGATGGATGGATGAGTGAAAGGATAAATGTAAAGCTGGATGAGTGAAAAAATTAGTGAAAAGGAGGGTGGCTCGATCGTGGGACAAAAGTGTGGACGACTTCTGAGGGAAGGATGAAAGAATGGATGAGTAAAGAAGTGGATGGATGGATGGATGGAAAAGTGAAAGGATGGATGGGTGGAAGAGCGGATGGATGAATGAAATGATATATAGCTGAGTGAAAGGATGGATTGAAGGAAGGATGAGTGAAAAGGAGGATAGTTGGAGTGAAATTGTGCATGGATGAAGTGAAAGGGCGGATGGATGGGTGAGCAAAATGATCAGTGTATGACTGAAAGAAGGGATGGATGGGTTGATTGATAGGTTTGTATATGACAGAATGTAAATGTGAAACAGTGGATTACAGCAGGTGGAGGGAAGGATAAAAGGACGAATTGATACATGCTTGAATGGAAGAGACAAGAGAGCTCTTCTGGGGCCGGTCACAATGATTTGATTTGCTTGCTTGGTGCCATAAGAGCTTTGTTTCAAAGTGTGGGTTGTTTTAATTTCCTGGCAAATCCCTTGGTAGTGTTGTGTGGTGTAGTGGTGCCACCTTCCAGCTAGTGTAAACGTGATCAGTGAAGTATACTGGGTGACAGTTTTCTCTACAGAGGTTTTCAATAGGGATGGGAGGAGACTGATTCTTGTGACCTTTGAGCAAACTCATTGCTAGTGGCCGCATTTTGGGGTCCTTCTAGAGTGGGTCTTGCAATGTCCCGAAAACCTGTGCAAGTGCAGATGCGAGGTTTCGGTGTCAAGCACCTTCCAGTTCACCTTGTCTCTCTGCCCGCTCTTGCCATCCAGTTTCCTTCTCTGTCTCCTTTTTTACACTCTTGCACTAGCTTCTTTCCGTTTCTAACCACGGTCACACACTGCCACAAAATCAACACGGGGAGCTATGGTGTCTCTTCAAAAGCTCCAAAGTGACCAGCATTTGTCTCATTTCACCCTGCTATCAGCCTGAACATGCTTCTCTTTACTCAATAGTCTGGGCAAGTCATGTGATTGACTACGTCATCACTATGTAAAGGAAGAATAGAAATGTTGTTTTCCTCACAGCTCTCTATAAACACATATTTATAGCACCTACTAGTCCAACCCAGGGTCCTGTACTCCCCCCCCCATACACCTGGTGTTCTACTGGTCCAATCTATAATCACACCATCCTGCCTTTCCAATTGATTAATGCCTACTAGCCTCTTCTGTAGTTAGGCCTATCTGCTCCTTCAATACCCTACTTCCTGTTACATGTACAGTCCGATACACCTAGTGCCCAAGTTACTAGTCCTTCTTGCCCTAACCAGGGTCTTCCACATCTTTTTAGATAAACGCACCTTAAACTGGCTGAATGTTCCCGTGGTATGAATCCATGCTGGGACCAGGTGGTGCAGCACACGGTCTTGCATTTTTACAAACCTGCGAAAAAGAGGAAAAGTTAAAATAGCATGAAAGTTGGGCTTAGACTAACAGATGGACCTGGGACTAGAAATGACTTCTTAAAGGAGGCTTCCCATTCAAATACATTTGATGTAAATCAGCTCAGACATTATTGAGAAATTAAAGTTTAATATGTATATATACTTAAAAACTCAGGATCTGGTGAGCCAACAGATCCAAACAGAACATCTGATTGGCTGCCATGACATGAAGATAGATGCTGCAGCAGCCATTTTAGGGCTCAGGGAATCAGTCCCTTTTTGAGGAAAAAGATTGAAAAAAAGCATATAGGGGGCAGGGTATGGATACCGTGACCTGCTTGGCCTGGTAAATGGGTTCCAGATGAGCCCCTAGGGCCAAAACATATATATTTTTTTTACTGCTGATCCACTGCAGAATTTTTTTTCAAAGGGCTTGGGTCAGGGCCCCGAGGTGGGGTGGTCGGTGATTTTATTTGGGGGGCAGGGGAGAGGACTTGCAGCCATTAGGAGGCCCCAGAAACCCCATTCCTAGGGCAAATGGCATTATTATGGGCAGGGCCGGCTTCAGCGCTCGTGGCACCCGGTGAGAAAATCATTTTTGGTGCCCCCACACCCCATGGCAGCTTCCTACCACCAGGCCCTCATCTCCCCAATTATAAGTTATTGCTAAACACAGCGCCCACACCAGAGGCCTGCGCCCCTCTACAGGTCAGTGCCCAGTGCGGCCACACCAGTCGCACTGCCCTAATGCCGGCCCTGATTATGGGGGCTGGGTATCGGTGACCCTCCACAAACTTTTTAAAGGCCCAGAGACAGATCCCAATGTTGCACAATGTCCAGTCCCAGACACCCCATTCCCCGGAAGACTTTATTGGTCCCTGCCTGGGAGAGTGCGGGCAAGGAATACAAATCGAATTCCCTGCTCACATTCTCTCAGGCAAGGATTATAGCTTTGCTCATTTTTTAACACTCCGAGGTGGAGCTGCATGCTCTCCAGCTACTGTCTGGGGATCTCTAGCGTTTGGTTCTATGACTGCATTGTGGGGCTGAAGAGCATTAAAGAAAGACACACAACCCTATAGGGGTATTGCTGCATATTTTCTAAAAAGTTACATAACAGTGCCAAATTAGAGAATAGGTGTTTTAGGTGGCATTCATCAAATTAAGAATTAAAACTATTTACAAGTCCTTTGTTTCTTTTAGGGATCAAGACTGTAGGTGATTCCACAGTCAATGTACTAAATAATAAAAGATTGTGAAATATCCAGGAAGACGTGGCAATGATTAGGAAGCCCGTCTGTGAGGGCATGTTAGTGATAGGTGTGGCTCACTGGTTAGAGGCGGCAGACCTGTAAGCAGAGAACGGCCCGGGACCAGGGTTCAATTCCCGACGCGGCAGGGTCTTGGACCAGGGTCAACGGACTCGATAATTCTCGCCTCAGTGCCTACTCTAACCAGAGAACACACTCGGTAACTCTGGGCATTAAGCTTGCCTCATCTCTACAACGGCCCCCCACAGACGCCGGGGAAGCCTGGTTTCACCCTGGAGATACCCAGAAAGGGACCATCTCACAGGGAAAATCAGGACGGGTTCCCCAGCGGTCTACAGCGCCAGGACACTCGGGTAGAGTAACAGTGCGCTTTACAAGTATCCAACATTTACATTTACATTTATATCCCCCAATACATTGAATGATATTTCTTTAAAAATAAGAACAGGGTGATTTTGGATAGACAACACAACATTTGTGTTCTGAGAAAAAGCATTATATGGGTTTCCATATTTTTCTCACTTTTTTAGGTGCATGTATTTTAAAGGATTGGCCCAGTTTTGTGCAAAGATATCCATTAGGACTATAGTATTGTCCAACAGATCCTCGATCATTATAAAACACAAGGACTACCAGTATGTTCTGAGGGGTTTGACTGTATAGGTTAGTTCTTGAGACAATTTCATGATAATAATTAGAGTCTTAGACTCACCCTTTATAGAGTGGAATTTAGGTGGGCCATATTTATATATAGAAGAAACAAAATGGTGCTTCCATGATAGGATGACTCTAAAGCTGAGAATGTTCAGAGTCCATTGGTATGAGAACTTAGGCCGTACCTCTGTATTGCGATGGCCCGTCGATAAAGAACTACAGGGTCCCTCCCCTCCAGTCGAGGGTAGCGCACCAGTTCCGCTGCCTGAAACATGTCCGCATTGAGCCGAAAGTCTTGTTTTTGGGAAGGCTCAATTTTGATTCCCCGTACGCGGATGTCACAGCCTAAATATGTGAGGAAAAAAAAGAGAAAGGATTGTTTAAACAAATATGGGCTTTGTGATGACGATTAGTGCATGAGGTGCAAAGCGGCAAGTGCGAACTTCATACATCTAGCTTGGGAATGCCCTAGTATCCGTAAGTTTTGGAATGAAGTGTTCGCTGCTTTACCAGAAATGCTAGAGTTCACGCTGCCTGAAACACCGCTAGTTGGCCTTCCAGGGTGTGACAAAGAGATACCCAAGTCAGGCCGCAAGTTAGCGGCGATAGGCCTATTAATTGCGAAACGTAGGATAGCGATGAGATGGATGCACGGACCATTACCTAAACTGGCAGATTGCCACACAGATCTGGTTTATTGCTCCACACAGTTAGATAATTACACAGCAATAATACCTGCCCATTGTCGACCCAAGAATGTATGGGGACCATTTCAGAAATACCTGTCAAAGAAAGCTGCAGCAGACACAAAGGAGGAACGAGACAGAGAAGGCATTGGTTGAAGTAGAACTGTGCTGAGGCGCTGCTTTGCGTTGACAGGAATTAGAGGAACTGTATCCAGAGTGCTTATATCGGAAACATAATATATTGGTAATATCAATTATGTTGTAAATGGTGTGTATGGATGCACTACTTGGTGTGACATAGTGTTTGTATTGATGACACAGTGACATATGCTACTTGTATTGCTGTATGCAATGTAAAAGTAAAAAAAAGTTTACAAAAAAGAGGAATAGGTAAGAGGCTGTGATCCATCTCAGGATCCATTTGAGAAGACTTCTACAAGGTCACTTTACCTCAGTTAATCTCTACCATGCTGCTGCACTAATGAGTTGGCAACATCCTTTTAATGTAGCTCTTCAGAAATGAAAAATGCTAGTTAAGCTTTCCCCCCAAAGAAGTGCAATATCTGCTCAGTCTTTGCACTTATTATATATTCTGCCATCTGCCTTTCCTTCACCAGCTGTCCTCTGCAAATCACTCAAAACCATATTTCAAGACATTAAGGAAAACTTTGAAATATTTACTTTCAATTTGCGGTTTGTATATTTTACAATGAAAACAATAATCCTGAAAAGGTTTCAACAAAAGACATTTCAACAAATGGTCCACTTTTTTTTGCATCTAAGTGGTCCAGTCCTTCTTCAGGTGAGACTACTATTGTATATGTTATCACAGTGCCTGTTATTTCCCCAGAAGTTGCAAAATGAGCCAATAATGTTTCCAATGGAATAATGATATAGTTTGTTTTTAGGAATTACCCAATTAAGCCCTCTGACCCCGGGTTTTACCTAGTTTTAATGAGTTTATGTATGTATAGATTTATGGAATGGTCATGTCCTTATTGAGGGTAGACCTATTTATCTCATTTATTTTTGAGAGACTGATTCTTTCCAGGTATCTGTTGTATTCCATTAGTTGAGACCTCCTTATCTGAATTGTATATGTTTTTGTAGAAGGAGTGGAATGCTTCCAAAATGTATTTGGTTGATGTACTAGTTGTACCAGCTGGATCTCTGAAGGCTGGTATAATTATTTTGAGTCTGGTAAATATTAGATAGGGGGTTGCCTGCTTTATTTTTCATACAATTATTCATAGCCTTACCTCTTGTCACCTGTGTATGAGCTTTGTCACTTAAAATATTGTTGCATTTATATTTAGGTATTGTGTGCTCTTGAATCAATTGTTGGTTCCTGAAACATAAAGGTTTACATTACAGGGAATAATTTTCATCCCTACTTCATTTAGTTTCAGGTTGTATGTTTTGTTTTTACCCACCATAATGTGTGTTTGATTTCAAAGTATTTTATTAAGAATTTTACATATACACTTGCTCATCGTACCCAGTAGTGTTGCTTTTAGTAAGCCCCAATGGATTTCGGGTGATGGCCCCTGTTTTTTTGTTAAACTCTTTAAAAGGTTGTTAATTCTCAACTAAAAAATAATAATTATCCTCCATTCTTTGAGTTTTAGAGCAGGACAATTAAGTGTGTAATCACATAAGATGCATGTGTGACCTGATATTAATATAGGATCATGTGCTTTACTGGTTAATAGATAGTCATTTCTGGAGATTGCATTATGTGGGTGAGATGCAAACGTGTAATCTCTACGCTTTGGGTTATGTCGATACCATGTCTCAGAGAGGTGTGTGTATTCGAAATATTTATCTTTTGAAAATAACGTTTTAGGTCTAAATTTGGCATTAGAAATTCTGTCAAGAATACCATCCATTTGAGAAGTTAAAGTCACCACCAACAGCTAGGCCTTAATCATATTGAAGGTTGATAACAACTTTGTTGAGGTTTACCCAAAAGTTAGGGGTATCAGTATTAACAGTGCAAATAATACTCACATAAACTTCTATGCTATCTTTCCTTAGTTTATCAGCCACGCCAGTCATTTTTATTAGAAACAATTGACAATACAGACATTTTTTGGAGATAGAAATCAGACCCTATCTTTTCTTTTAATGGGCAGCTGACCATGCAGCGTCATTGGCTCATTGTGAAAACACCTGTGTAGCCTCCACCTCGGACATTCTAGTTTTTTATAAGAGGGCCAAGTGATCTCTGAGTTTGTTACAGTAATTCATAATTTTCTTTCATTGTACAGTATGGTTTTTTCTTTATATTTATCACATGACTGCAATCTAATATTAGTCATAACATATTATGAAGGAATATATGGTACAAGAATGGAAGTTCAGCTGAGATAAAACCCTGTTGAAAAGAGTATTGCGCAATTGTGGTTTTCCAAAAGGATATTATCCAAATAGACTGAAAACAAAATGAGATCTCACATTATGTGGTTACCTTGTCGTACAAGTCTGGTATCACAAAACACAAAGAGAGAAAGGGTATGACGGAACTACTCCTGGGCCCCTTTTAGATTAACACAGTCAACAAAGAACGAGTAATTCCAGGAAAGGATTACTACTTAACGTGGTGAGAAAAAGGAAGCAATTCCTATTTTAAAAAGAACCTCACCCACCAACCTAGTTGGTGGCATGCTTCATCATAGGGTTCCCTCCCGAGGGGCCGGATGCCTCCCGGGTGTGCTTCGACGCCTGCGTTACAGCGGAGCAGGATTTTTTTTAACAGTGCAAAGTGAGTGACAAGTGAAAGTGGTTACATTTGCCTCTATGTCACCTTGAAATTTATTAGTGGGGTCCTAGGACAAGATTTAAAACAAAGTAGAGGGATGTTCTCTGGGATTTAATTGGTCATAAATATCCGTGGTAAGGTCATGATTAGGTCTACATGTTTCAGCCTTTCAATGCTTAATAGCAAGGTTTTCTTCAGCACCAGTGGAATGATGTGTGCACTCGCTAGGGTGCACACATTCAGTGAAAGGTGAACCGCAAACTAACAGTTCTGCTATCAACCATTTGTTCTGGAAGACAAAATAACTCATGAGGTTAAAAATCCTACATACAATCAAATCAGGCCTCCAACAGCAGTAATAAGATTATTAGGTTCATCAGGTGTGATAAAACAAGATCCACATGCCTGGATCTGCACTCATTTATTCCACCTGATGTGCGCTGCAGACAACCATGTTTACAGGTGGCCATCACTGGTTATCCAACAAGCGCATGCTATCAACCGCACTTGTGACAATAGATGTGTGGTCTATTCTAAGGGAAAATATGTGCGATTTACCGAAATTTTATGGTCAAGGGAGAGAGGCCGAATAATGCGGGCTCTCCAGCTTGCTGAATATAAGGAGACAAAGTGATCATTAACTTGAGATTGTGGGTAACAACCGAATTAAAAAACTCAATCTCTTGTCGCAGTGATAATCAGGCCAAGCACGGGGGAGAAAAGGAACTGTCTTCATATCTTACGTAAATCGCAAGTGTACGATACCCCATGGATCCTGGCGGGGGCGTTGCCTATAGTCAAACACTAGAAATGAGTAAGTTAAGAATAATGAGAAAAGCCCATGTCTGTCAGTGCGGTGGCGTGCGATTAGGCAAGTGCCCTACTTACTTCTTCAAGGTCAGCGCCCGCATCTGGCACCTACTTTAGTCCTGGCCGGGATCCCGAGGATAGTTTGTCTCCCGATAGTTTGTCTCCCGTGTTATATCTGCTGGTCTCTGAGGCCGCTTCCGTGTGCATCATCACGACAAGCATGGTGACGCCAGCACACTAGCCTCTTTCCAGGCAGGGTTAATTCTTACTTGCCTGATATGGCTCTTGTCAAGCTTTATTGAGGCAATGTATTTTAGCAAATTCAGGTTTAACGAACTAGAATGGGCCAATCTTTTTCATGTATTTTTATAAATCCATGTTTGTCAAACTCGAGTGGCCAATCAATTTCATGTTTGTTGGGCTCGACTGAGCCAAACCTTTAAAAACGTGTTCTTAAGGAATAATGAGTACCTGCATTACATTGAACAATGTGGTACCCACACTCAAGTATTAACCGGGCGGGTGTCCTCTGGTATTCAAGCATATTATAATTCTATGTGATATAAGGGATATCAGGCATCATGCACAACATTGTGTAAAGTAATAGCCATGGCTATACATTGTCTAGTATGGTTGTCTCCTGGAGTTTTTGCATACTGTTAATCCAGCGGACATCCCCCCGTATTTTGGCCTGCCATTTATCCTGCTGGTATAAAGGGTTGACAATGTGTGCAGACTCAGAGTATTTAAAGTCGTAGATTTTTCTCTCTCTTAGATTAAGGGCGGGGTCATTCATGTGTGCAAGCTCGGAAACCTAGTATGTCTCTGACAGTTTTCATGTACCCGACACCCATTGTGAAAGGTTGGTCCTAGTATAATTCTGTTCTGTTATGTATGGATGGTCAGCCCAAGGGATTCTCATCTCTGGTGTTTCACCTCTGGTTCAGTGTGTTCCAGGGAATATGGTCATTGAAACCTTGTTTATGGGTAGAAACTCTATATACCCATATCTGTTCTTTCTCTAAAAGGAATTGTTGTGTGTTCCCAGTGGTTTGTATTTGTTTAATAACTGTCTGTAAAAAGAGTTTGGTCATTTTTGTTGTATTTCGCTTACACCTGATGTTGCTAAGGTGCTCGCAGATACGTTGTTTCACCATTTCTGGTGAAACAACGTATCTAATTGTCTGAGGATTCGTGGTCTGGGAGAGTTTATGGATTTTATTTTGTCTTGAGAATTTTTTCTCTAGCGTGTTCAATGTGCTTTTTCTATTTTAAAGTCTTTTTCAAAGGAAATGCCCAGAATTCTGGGTATACATTTCCTCTTCAATTTCTGTTTTCCCTCTCACCTAGGTCCTTTCTGAGTTCAGACACTTTGAGGTGAGATCTTCATGCTGTTTTTGAGTGATGGTTTTCTCATCTTTGATACAACTAATGTATATTCAATTTCTGAAACTCTTTGAGGCAAAATCTCTCAGGTGTTAGTGAAGCTTGCAGCTCACAGATTTGTATGAAAGTCAGCATCAGCAACAAGGAGAACAGAAAGTGCTTACAAATTGGTACCTATTGCGTAAAGTGACTTCCATTAGCCTTGGTAATAGGCAGAGAGAGAAACACATGGTAGGAAAAACTTAGCATTGATGAACTTGCGAGCCAAAGTAACAAGATGAGACGGCTTTCAGAGACAAACTGTGTCATTTGATGTAGAAATGTATAAGGTGCACCCTCCAACAGATAGTTAATACCGTAGTTAATTAGTATCACCATCACCCATTTTAAAATTTGGTGGTACAGTCAGATGTGGAAACAAGAAAAACATATTCTTCAAAGAATAAATCAGAGCAGCTGAAAATGATTCTAAAGAACTGTTTAAAACAGTTAAATAACTACCTTCCTAAGGCAACACCAAGGCTGCAGCCCCAGACAAAAGTTAAGTAATGAACAGGCTGAATTATTTTTTTCTAGTCTAAAGTAAATAATACATTTAAGGACGTCAAGATAGCAACTAATATTCTAGACTGTGATACAGGAGCAGACTCTGAGGTTGACCACTCTGAGAAATAATGATGGTCCTCTTACTTTGGTATTGAGATCTTTTACTCCTCTTTCTGAGGAGAAAGTTTCTAATCTGATCACCTCTACTAAGTCCGGAGCCCCCAGAGAACCCTGCCCTCCGCAGGTGTTACAACCGGTCTCTGCAACCATCTCTACCTATCTCACGCCTTTACTCAACATGGCACTTGAGTCAGGCATTTTCAGTGAGGTCTGGGAAAAGGTATCCATCCTGCCTTTATTTGAAAAAATCCCTCCCTGAATCCAGCAAATGTGAAAAATTACAGGACCATATCGCGCTTGCCACTTCCAGCCAAAGGTTTACAAAAAACATGAAATCGGGATTTCTATCCATCTTCCTTGAAAATTCTAACAGCCTTGACCCTGCTCCACATGGATTTAAGTCATATCATTGCACAGAATTCGTCTCATTAGCTGCAACAGAAGCTATTAAAACTATAGTGGATAAAGGAGACAGTGCAGCCTTGATCTCACTGGATCTTTCGTCCACTTTCGATATGGTTGATCACCCTTTCCTAGTAAACCGTTTAGAAAGCATTGGTATATCTGCCCTTAGATTGCTAAAATCCTTTTTGTCCAACCAAAAGCAATCAGTGGAATTGGAAGGCTTTACTTCTGATCCCTTTTCGCTACCATGTATGCCTCACTTAGTCCTACTTTTTTCAATGCTTACCTCACTCCTCTGTTTAGACTGGTGCGCTCTTTCGGGTTCTAAGTTGTATCTCACGCCAATGACATCCAAATTGTGGTATCAGTGTCCACTGACCCCAACAAAGTGTCAAAGGTTACAGATCATGTATGTTGATGATTGTGAGAAGACACACAATTGATGGACGGAATGCAAAACAAATCAAAACATTCACCCCCAGTCAAAAGATCTGCGTTAAATCCATCATTCTTTTGCTCACCATGCCACCCCAGTTTAGACCTGGCCATATGCAAATCAGTCTTGACCATGTGCCTCATGGGAACAGTCCAGCCCGAACTGCCAAGCCACTCCTCCCTGGAACAGAAACAAGCATCCTAGGACCGGTTTTGGGGTTTCAACCCTCATCAGCCACAATAGCTTGAATCCAGTGGCACATTGAGCCCGAGACCCACATCTGGGCATACCCGGTTCACTTAGAGTGAGAAAGCAAAAGACACACAATTGATGGACGGAATGCAGAACAAACCAAAACATTCACCCCCAGTCAAGAGATTCTTTTGCTCAACATGCCACCCCAGTTTAGACAGGGCCATATGTTTGAAAAGTTTCAGCACTCCGTCCATCATCTCCTTGTGTTTGCTCTGTTGATGATTGTCACCTGTATGTGGAAGAATTTAAAAAAAATGTATTCTGATAATACAGAAGTGCTATTATTTGGAAGACCATGCTTTCTGGAACTCTTTGTGGTGGCCGTCCAGCCTTGGGGCCCTCCCCTGTCCACTTCAAAAGTCTGAAAATCTTGGAGTCACCTTTGATTCAAATCTTTCCTTCCTCGACCACTCTAAAGAGGTTACATCATCTAGTTTCCTAATGTAAAAAATTCTTAAAGAAAACCTTACCTTTTATTACCATATAACTTAGAAAAACAGTCATACTAGCGCTTGTCATATCCAAAATAGACTACTGCAATGTTCTCTGTGAAAGTCTCAGTCTCACAATCTGAACAAAAACCTTCCCAAATTCTGTTCAGCATCCAAAGCAATCAGTGACCTTCACTGGTTGCCTGTTAGGGCAAGAATCAAATTTAAGGCTCTAATCTGTGCCCATCTGGTATTGCATTAGATCAGGCCCCTCTTTCTACTGATCACTTTTAAATGGTGAACTCCCTCTTGTACTCTTCGATCTAGCACCGCCAGGCAAGTTTGTGTACCCGGAATAAAAAGATGTCAATAGGGAGGAAGGCATTTCTTTTATTCCTTCTCCAAATGGTGAAACTCCCTCCTGTCTTGTCGTGTAGTTCCTAGGAATCCCCACGACCTGTGCGTTTTGGATGACCTAAACTGAGGGCATGGTGTCCAAACCGATTCTGGACACCCCCACAGGATATGTCAGCCGTTAGACCAGCTAGCTCTACAGTGCCACTACCATCCCCCTGTATCTTACAGTGGTATAGGTAGTTTCTGGCAACCACTGAACATGACCACCCCGATTCCTCAGGGGTCAAGGAAAACAGTAAAGTACTTTTCGCTCAGTCAATTGTGCTTACTTGTTCTCAGGAAATACACAGGATGCCCATTAGGACATTTCAATAAGTAGTTAAATTAAATTATTAGTCCAGCGTCAGTCTTGTGTAAAACATGTTTGCTGCGACAATTAGGAGACAGAAGCATACGAAAGAAATCGCAAGTGGCATGTAGAGCTGCTGAGTTGTACACTTAGCATTAGATCGCCACCTGGTGTTGGGCTCGGATGATTGCAGGTTGTTGTCGTCTTGGAAGAAGTCTTTGTAGTCACGAGATAGGTGACTCCTCCCTTGGAAAATACTGCGCATTGGCATCGGCTCCATCCTTAGATAGTTTTTCGCCATGATGGGAAATGATAGAGTTAGTATAAGTAAAGAAAAAAGTATGTCCATGCGTGTGCATCTAAGTAAGATGAAAACTGGAACGGATACAAGTCCCGGGGAGGCGGGAGGGCGTGTACAACTCTGCAGCTCTAAATGCCAAGAACAGATGCATACTGGTAAGTAGCATTTTCCGTTCGAGGCATATGAGCTGCAGATTGTACACTTAGCATAGATTGTACAGCAGTGTCTCCCCTAGCGGTGGTCGCTTTTATCCGTTGCAGTGGTTTGAAAGAGAGTTTTAAGGACAGCCTGGCCTACTGCAGCTTGCTGCTTGGCTTGCACATCAACACAATAGTGTTTAGTGAAGGTGTGTGGTGTAGACCATGTTGTTGCCTTGCATATGTCCTCTAAGGGTATGTTTCCTAAGAAAGCCATAGAGGCTCCTAGCTTGCGAGTGGAGTGCACTCTAGGAGGAACTGTTAATGTACGTTTAGCCTTTAGATAGCATATTTGTATACACTTTACAATCCACCTTGCGATCCCACCTTTAGAGATGGGGTTGCCTTTGTGTGGAGGAGAGAAAGATACAAACAGTTGTTTTGTTTTTCTTAAAGATTTAGTTCTATCTATATAGTATAGAAGAGCTCTTCTAACATCTAGAGTGTGTAAAGCCCTTTCTGCTACAGAGTCTGGGTTTTGGAAAAACACAGGTAACTCTACGGATTGATTTAAGTGAAAAGGAGTGATGACCTTTGGAAATTTTTTTGGATTAGATCTAAGAACCACTTTGCTAGGATGTATTTGAAAAAATAGTTCTTGTATAGTAAAAGCTTGTATCTCACTTACTCTTCTAAGAGAGGTCATAGCAACAAGGAAAGGGGTTTTCCATGTTAGGAATTGCAGTTCACATTTACGTAGTGGCTCGAAAGGACTTGTAAGGACAATGGTCAGGTTCCACACAGGAGAAGGTGGCAACCTGGGTGGGATTATTCTTTTTAATCCTTCCATAAATGCTTTGATTGCAGGCACTCTGAAGAGAGATAGATGTTGTCCGTTTTGTAAATACGCTGCAAATGCTGCAAGGTGCAGGGGTATGGAAGAATATGCAAAATTAGACCTTTGTAGATGTAAAAGGTAACAAATGATATTCTGGATGGAAGCATCCAGGGGATCAATTTGATTATTTCTGCAATATATTGCGAATCTTTTCCATTTAGCTGCATACCACGCTCTGGTAGTGGGTTTCCTAGCCTCTTTAATGATGTTCATACAGTCCGATGGTAGATTTAGATAACCAAACTCTAAGACTTCAGGAGCCAGATCGCTAAATTCAGTTGTTTTGGGTCTGGGTGTCTGATTTCTCCAGGGTTTTGTGTTAACAGGCAGGGTGTGAGCTGTAACTTTTGGTGTGGAACCAGAGAGAGATCCAGCAGTGTGGTGAACCACGGTTGGCATGCCCATGTGGGAGCTACCTGGATCAGTTTGAGAGACTGTTGTCTGAGCTTGCGCACTACTAATGGAATCAGTGGGAGAGGCGGAAAAGCGTATGAATATCTGTCTGACCAGTTCATCCCTATCGCATTGCCCTTGGACAATGGGTGTGGAAACCTGGAGGCGAAGGTTGGGCATTTTCGTGGGTGGCAAACAGATCTATGTGTGGATGACCCCACCTCTGGAAGAATGGCTGAAGAACTTGTGGATGTAGTTCCCATTCGTGAATCTGTTGTGACTGCCAACTTAACAGATCTGCTATCTGATTGTGAACTCCTGGGAGGTGTTCTGCCAACAGATGTATATTTTGAGGAATGGCCCATCTCCAAATGTTCTGTGCAAGCTGGGACAGTTGCAGAGAGTGTGTGTCCCCCTGTTTTTGTATATAGTACATGGCTGGCATATTGTCCGTCCGGATTAAGACAGCTTTGTTTTGTACTTGTATTTGAAAAGTCTTGAGTGCTAAGAATATGGCTAGCAGCTCTAGATGGTTGATATGGAACAGTTTTTGTTGATTGTTCCATTGACCTTGAGTTGTATGATTTAAGAGATGGGCTCCCCATCCTGTGAGAGATGCGTCTGTTGTGAGCACTAACTGTGGAACAGGTTCGAGGAACGGCCGCCCCTTTGTCAAGTTTTTGGTGTTCCACCATTGCAGAGAGCGATGTGTGCAGCTGTCCACCAACACCAGGTCTGTTAGTTGACCTTGACCCTGGTTCCACTGTTGTGCTAGGCACTCTTGTAACGGGCGCATTTGCAATCTTGCGTGTGGTACTATGAAGATGCAAGATGCCATCATGCCTATTAGTCTCATGAACAGTCTTGGCTTGCAGAGATTGTTGTTGTTGGAAGACTGTGACTAAGGCTTGAATGCTCTGTATCCTTGCTGGACTGGGATACGCTAGAGCTGTAGATGTGTCTATTGTAGCCCCTAGATACTGGTGTACATGAGAAGGCTGCAGGTGCGACTTGGTGTAGTTGATGGTGAACCCCAAGTTCTGCAACGTTTGAATTGTTTGATGTGTGTGTTGGACACATTGATTGAATGACATGGCTTTTATGAGCCAATCGTCTAGATAAGGGAAGACATGTATCTGCTGCCTTCTGAGATGTGCTGCTACCACTGCTAAGCACTTTGTGAACACGCATGGTGCTGTTGTCACCCCAAATGGAAGGACTTTGAACTGATAGTGTTGTCCTTGTAATACAAACCTTAGGTACTTCCTGTGAGCAGGGTGTATAGGAATGTGAAAGTAGGCATCCTTTAGGTCTAGTGTTGAAAGGAAATCGCCTTGTTGCAGTAGTGGGAGCACTTGTTGCAGAGTGATCATATGAAAATGATCTGATTGTATGTACTGATTGAGGGGCCTGAGGTCGAGAATTGGTCTTAGTGTCCCGTCCTTTTTGGGAATTAGAAAATAAAGCGGGTAAACCCCCGTTCCCTGTTCTTCTAAAGGAACTAATTGAATGGCGTATTTTTGTAAAAGTGACAGAACTTCTTGTTGGAGCAGAGTCAGGTGGTCTGTAGACACTGGACACTGCCTGGGAGGTATGTGTGGAGGGGTTGCTGTAAGTTCTAGGCAGTAGCCATGTTGGATAATCTGTCTCACCCACATGTCTGTTGTAATGGAGTTTCAGACAGGCAGGAACTGTGTTAATCTGCCCCCTACAGGAGTGGAATGCTGTTGGGGAGCAGAGGGAAGTCACTATCTTGTGGCAGAAGAGGATCGATTGCTGTGCCGCGACCTCTTCCTTTGTTATTATTGCCTCTGTATCCTCCTCTAAAATATCCCTTGTTAGAGGATGCTTGTATGTGAGATTTGAAAGATGTTGTAGTGTCTGCTCCAGTTTGTTTGGAGCCTCCTCTGTAGAAGGAGCGATGAAAGGAACCTCTAGCTGGTGTGGACTGCAAAGCCCCCATAGACTTGGCGGTGTCCGTATCTTTCTTCATCTTTTCGAGTGCAGTGTCCACTTCTGGGCCAAATAATTGGTTCTGATTAAATGGTTGGTTTAAAATGGTAGTTTGCAATTCCTGTTTAAACCCGGAAATGCGTAGCCACGCATGTCTCCTAAGTATGACACTGGTATTCACAGCTCTAGATGCGGTGTCTGCCGCATCTAGTGCACATTTTATTGAGGCATTTGAAATTAACTTGCCTTCCTGTATGAGGTCAGTTGCCTGAGCTTTATATTGATCTGGTAGGTGCTCAAGTAGTTTTTCTAATTGATCATAATGAGTCCTATCATAACGAGAGAGGAGGACTTGTGTATTAGCTATACGCCATATGTTAGTGGCTTGTGCAGCTATTCCTTTACCTGACGCATCAATTACTTTGGATTCTTTGTCAGGTGGGGGTGCTTCGCCAGAAGTTTGAGAATTTGCCCTTTTCCTAGCATTGGACACAACTAAAGAATCTAATGGTAGGTGTCCTTTAATGTAGACTGGGTCTGTGGGTGCAGGCCTATATTTTTTCTCAATTCCGGGGTTCAAAATTCTAGTACATACAGGGTCTTTAAATACCTCTGGAGCATGTTTGATGACCCCTTTAATCATGGGAAGAATTTGAACAGACCGTTGAGACTGTTCAAAGGTATCTAAGAGAAAATCCTCCTCAGCCTCATCAGAATGCATAGTGACTTTATGGTAAGCGCAGCTCTGTTTAACAAATGACCAAAACCAATGTTATCCTCTGGAGGGGAAGGTTTTGAAGGGTATAACTGCGGGTCAGGAATATCAGGAGCATTTTGTGGGTTTGGCAAGTCCCATATAACGTCATCCACGGGGTATGGGAAAGGCTCATCTATATCATCCCCTCCACCCAGACTATATTCATCATCATCATGTTGAGGTGAATGTGATGATAAAGGTGGAGAATGTGAAGGAGAGATTTGAGGTGATATGTGTAGAGGAACAGGAGAAGAAGGAGGAGGAGGTATAGGAAAGGAAAAGTGCATAGGGGATGTTGCACAGTCCTTTTTCTTGTCAGGAACCACAGGTGTGGGTGGTGCATTTGCTGGTCTCTTTTTGTGAGGTGTAGCTTCTACATGACCTGTTTTTAGATCTTCTTTCGTTGAGGATCTGGCAAGAAAAGTTACTCCTCATGTACAACCTTCTGGGGCGTCGATTTTTTCGGTTCCAGCCGAGGTTGTTTTGTGTGTTTAGCCTTGGGAGGTACTATAACGTCCTTTGACGTAGTTTTCGGTGCCGAAGGTGTTGTATTCCGGCTTGGTAGGCAGGTTCGAGGGCTCGGGTACTTCGGAATGAGGCCCTGTGGGCTTCGGCACTGAAGAAGGTGTTTTCGGTGTGGAAGGTGGTGTCGTCGGCTTCGAGGCGGCCGACGATGGCTTCACACTTTTATGTTTAGATGTGGACGGCTTCGGAGCCGGTACTTCTTTCGGTTTTGGTGCCGATACTTCTTTAGGCCTCGGTGCCGAGAGGTCTTTCTGTTTAGGTGCCGAGCCATCCTTTGGTTTCGGTGCTGAGCTAGTTTTGGGTTTTGGTGCCGATGGAAGAGGTGAAAACGGCACATTCGGCTTGCTCGGTGCCGAGGCACTAGGGGGCTTAGTTGTTTTCTCCGGAGCCGGGCTCGAAGGCGGGGCTTTCGAAGCGGGTGTTCGGTCTCGACTGAGCCCAGCGGGCGGAGTGCTGACCTTTGCCTTCGGTTTGGGAACTGTATGTGGTGCAGGGGCAGTAGTACTCACGCGCTGACCTGATGGAATGGAGTCATCTGATTCGTCTGCCTCTGATATGATCTGGAGATCAGGTGAATCTTCTTCGGGAACGAGCGGAACCTCTTCATCGAAGATATCTTCCAGTTCCGGAGCTGATCTCCTCATTTCGTGTCGACGGGCCCTCCGATCCCAGATGGTTTTCTTTGATCGGAAGGATGCACAAGCTGTGTAGGTCGATTCGTCGTGGTCTGGTGATAGACAGAGGTTTCAGACCTCGTGGAGATCGCTACGTGGAAACTTTGCTCGACATCCCGTGCATCTTTTGAACGGAGTTCTGTCCATGAGGTGTAGGCCGCACGGCGTTGATAGGCCCAACGACCCGCGTCGATGACCGGAATGGAACTGATGGCGGTGAAACTATTGTAGTCGATGTCAATGGTAGTTTTAAGAAGTTTGAGGAAGTTTTGCGCTTCGAGGTGCTTGAAAAATGTTTTTGTAGCCGGAGCGGAGAAACTTTCATCCGAACCCAGTGTCGGAAAAAACAATCTAAGGATGGAGCCGATGCCCATGCGCAGTATTGTCCAAGGGAGGAGTCACCTATCTCGTGACTACAAAGATTTCTTCCAAGACGACAACAACCTGAAATCATCCGAGCGCAACACCAGGTGGCAATCTAATGCTAAGTGTACAATCTGCAGCTCATATGCCTCGAACATACATTTCGACGATAGTGGAGTGGAGATAGTGGAGAAGTGTGGCTCAATGGTTAGAGCGGCAGACCCTGATGCAGAGGTCTAGCCCGGGACCAGGGTTCAATTCCCCGTCTCGGCGGGTCTTGGGCTCAAAATTCCACGGACCTGATAATTCTCGCCTCAGCGCCTATTCCAATCATGGAGTCCCACTCTGCAACTCTGGGCAATAGCTTGCTTAATCTCCACAACGCCCCCCACAACGCTAATGATGCCTGGCCTCTACCTTGGGGGTGCCCAGGAGTGGACACCTCACAGGGAAAGCCAGGATGGGTTCCACAGCGATATTCGTACAAGCGCCTTGAGACCCTTGCGGGCGAGTAGTGCGCTATACAAGTATCAATTTACATTTACATTTAGTGCTAAGAAGATGAACATATACAGTTCAGATAAGACAGTAGCACTTGCATACTCCTATAATGTGCGCCCTAAATGTACCTAGCCTAGATATGTAGGTGTAGTATGTATATCCCTATAGATATATGTGTTTATAGCCAAGAATCCCCTAGGGAAGAACCAACCCCCTCACTTCATGGTAAAGAATAAAGGACCCAGTCTCTGCTCCGAGGATGACACCCCGCAAGAGATGTCAGACTGCCGAGGGCTGAAGATTCAGCATGCAGGACCCCATGTCAGCGTGGAGGGAATTCTCCTCTAATTTTAAGGGGGGAATTAGGGTCTTATATACTAGAGAAGCAACTCCAGGGTTTCTTCTAGAATCGATACGTTTTGAAAACAACCATAAATGTTTTTCCAAACAATGCGATCATGCACAGCGGGTCTGTTGGTCAAGGATGAAAATATACAGAATATTTATGCAGTGCCTGAGGACATGTTTATGAACGTCAGGTACAGGTATTACGATAAAATACGAAGAGCCTGGTGTGAAAGAGACAGGAGCAAACTACTATGTAAAAGGTCACCTATTCAGAACCGTTATTGTCTTGTGAATGGGACAATGTATGTAAAAAGGGGGCATACATGACAGGACTAGCCTAAAGGATATGACAGGACTAGCCTAAAGGATATGACAGTTACATCTCAATAAGTAGTCCCATCACTAAACATTTAGGAAGGAACTGAAAACTTATAATTTCAGCAGCTCACCTTAATAGCAGTCTTGATAGGCTAACAACTTGCAGGCCTCTACCTTGATCATTCTAAATAGGGTATAATGACACGAGCGCCAAGATGCCTTATGGTAATCGCGCGCTCTATAAAACTTATTAACAGAACATAACAAGGTAGATTAGATCCACAATATGAGGGCAAGCAAGATGAGCATAGTAGTGTGGGAAAAAAAACCTCATAATGGGCCACACCGCCAGACTCATGTTTGAGGTTGATTATGGGACATTGTACTTTGTGGGAGCCATAAGATAGCAGACTTGAGACAGTGCTGTGAGGTCTTCAGAGGTTGCGTTGCAGAGCAGAAAGGTGTTACAGAGCTGACAAGAAAGAGATTGTCAGACTGAATGTCGTTGGAAGAAGGCAATGTTGGTGTGAGTTGTAAGGTGATGGGAGCCCAGCATTGATTCTGGAGCATGATGAGGCCCATGAAAGGCTCACAGGTCTCTCCAATTGAAAGAGAAATAGTACGGCAGTGATCTCTCCCGGAACACATATATGCACCTCAGCACAGTCCAGGTGGATCATCTGGTCGGTTATGTATTCTGATAAACATTGAGGGGTAATATCACATTAGCGACCTGTGGGTGCCTGTATGACCCCATTTCTCAATCATCCAAGGGGAATCCTCGTGCTAGGTGGTCATCTTGCTCGGCGTCGGCCACACCCTCACCAAATGTCATTTAAATGCTGCCTGTGCAGTAAATAGTACAAAGTACTTCAATAAGGATGCTTCTCTCCCTGAGCTCTGGAAGGGATACATATTAAAAATAGATCCCTAGTACAACTGGCTTGCACTTTTAGGAACACACCTACCAAGCAGACTGCCATTTTACGCTTCCACTGAAAACACCAAGAGTGGTCATTAAGAAGGAAACTGGAAAACATGCAGCCTGGGTGCAAAGCTATGCATCAAGGGAAGAGAAGACCTGGGTGCAATTTGAGATGTAAGAGAAGAATTGGGTGCAATTTGAGATTGGGTGAAGGTGTTGGAAACCATCAAACAAAACTTGGGTAACATCATCGTTTTCCACTTGTGCTGAGGCAGTGAGCTTAGGAAGAAATGGAAGTACAGGAAGAGGGACAACAGTAAAAGGAAGGTGTCTTACCATGCAAACATAGAATGTGAGGTTTTACACACAGCATCACCAGCAGTATCAAGATAGATTAGGTTTAGCATACAGCTCAGGGTGGTGCAATGTAAGCATCAGAAAATACCGAAGAGAGCTGCTACGTCGTCTCAGAGCCTGAGGACAGCAGTTATAGTAGGCACATTCAAGTGCCTCAAAGGTACAAACAAAGTGGTAAAGAAACAGCTTCAAGTGGAGGTGCGAATTCAGAATAAGGGTTAATGATATATGTGTCACTGGCAGACAGTGTCCTCAGGAACTGACACAGGAAGGCTCCTCCTGAAACGTGGAGCATTCATTTGAGTGTGGTTCAGCACCAATGCATAAAGAGATTTAGAAAACAGTTACAAAAAAAGCACTTAACCCCCAAAGGATGCTAACCATACCACAACAACTATGACCAAGGGAACAGCTAAGCAGAGCATGTTTTATAGCAGCAGGCTCGGAAATTAGCAGAGTACATGGGGCAAGTGGCCCTTTTCTGGTGTAAATAAATATTCAGCTACATAAGAAAATGTAAGTATATGGATGCGCTTTCTTTTATGATCTGGTTTGACAGTCCAGCTGTCTCCAGACAATTATGTAAGAATCACCAGGAGAGGGTCTTTGGCTCCACCTATATGTTGAGAGCCAGGAGTACATGTTTTGACTGGGCACAAGTTGTGTGCTTCCACAAAAAAGTGCTTGCCTTCCAAACAGCTCAGATCATTTTGTTAATTTATTCAGCTGCCTGAGCTTGAACTTCAGGGCCATGACATTGAAAGGCTAATAGCTGTCTTAGATAAACAGATAATCGGCTGTTTTTCTCTGGCAGCAGGACAGATTGGATGAGGGCAGTAATTTAGGTACAAAGATTTTTAGATCGGGCTTGACAGTGCAACTGTCACCTGACCTTTTAAACTACACCAATATTATTCTGCAGTTCTTTGATTCCACACAAATACATATCTATTCCCATGCTACTTACTTGTAATGCTTCACATTAGCAGACAACATTACTTTAAAGCCAGGTCTATTGGAATTGCCAATGATTGTTTTATGTGATGGAAGAGAACATAGTATGAATGCCTCACTCTTGGGGTGTGGCCACACCGGTGACCAAGATGGACACAAGGCAGAGAAATTCGGGCACTGAGAGCCCCACTATCCAGTTCCATTCTTGCAATGCTGCGATGGAAGGAGGTGGGGGTGAACCAGGATGCCAGGCTGGACCGACTAGCTACATGTGGAGGTGCAATTGGAGGCACGTGGACGGAGTGGAAAGCAAGTGTGGTACTTGGAGGTCTTGCAGTGACAGGGACCATGGCTGAGCCTGAGGATGTGGCTACCGAGCACTGCTGGCACGCCCTGTCTGCTTTTTCTAAACCTGCCCCCATCGACACACTGCCGATCGTAAGGAGTGGCACCAGAGTGCTGATGATACGGTCTGACGCTGGATGAGGCCTGGTTCTTGTTGCTGTGCCACATGGTTAGGGTGAGTGGTGGACCATGCATCGAGGCTGGTCAGATGTCGCTGCCTGGCAGTGCGCTGCACATGCACTTTGCGATGCAATACTGACTGTTGTTAAGCCCCTGCACCATGGGCCGGCCGTTGCTGAGCGGCTCTGCCTGGCTGAGTGTGTGATTGTGTGGATAATCCTACCTAGTGAGGCGCTGGGTAGCAGCCCAAGGCCTGCTGCAGGGGTGCACAATTAGGATTCAGCACTTATCTCCAGCTACCGCCTCCCAGCGTTGACCTTTGGTGGTCAGAAGACCGGGATTGAGCTGTGAGTTTGGGAGCCTGATTATCATGCTTGCTCCCTTTACCCGCTGCCGCAGATGAGGCCACGTGAAGCAGTGTTTGGGCTCTGCACTACCAGGGCTCTATCTTTTTCTCGATTTCACCATGGTGGTTCGGGAAGCAATGAGACGCAAATTTGCAGATGTCAAAAACACTTTAAGGAAACAAGGACTAAAATACAACATGTTCTACCTAGCTCGCATGCGAGTGAAAGTTGATGGGCAATCGTGGATCTTGACCATGCCAGTGGAGGCCATAGATTTTTGTAAACAATATGGCAAGAGGGGCCTCTCCCGCCCTGCCGTATTGCTTCCCCTCCACTACTGAAGCTGATGTACCCCACAAATCACCGGATTGACAGCTGCCTGCCGGCGCTGCTCTTGCACCAGTACTTTGCATCCGAAGTGGCTGTACTGTCTTCCTTCCTGCTCATTGCTACTCCCAAACACCGATAGAGAGCCTCATGATGCTACCATAATGCAACGCAACTTCCTCCTGTTTAGGTATCACAGATTAAGGGCATCAAATGCTGTGGTGTTGCCACTCCTCCGAGCTGTGTACACAGCTCTGACTGGAATTGGGATGTTGATTCGGTTTATTTGGGATTCGCCCGATATTCTAAAATCTGGATGTTTTAATTGTGTTTTGTTACTGTTTGCATAACAACATACTGTCCGGTTACACTGTGATATCTTCACTGCACTCACAGAGACACTTATTCATTATACCCTCCCCTAATAGGGACCTTGCCTAGGGGGACATGAGTGACGGAGTTGACATGTTTGATGTGAAACATCCCAAGCCTCAACAACCCCCAACAGGGTAAGCAAGTGCTCTCATACCTGGCAGGACATGGTATGAAGGTGGCATTCCTCCAGGAGATGCACCCTTCCAACAGGACCACATGGTCATATGCCTTGGCATGGAGGACAGTCGATATGTTTCCTATTACAGCTCCTGCTCTCGCGGGGTATGCACCCTGATACATAAAAGCATCCCCTTCACACATCACAACAGTTTTATAGACAATGCTGGAAGGTATGTTATTGTCTCTGGCATATTGGAGAAAAAGAGAGTACTGTTGGTCAATGTTTATGCCCTTAGCCTACACTATCCTGATTTCTATCAGGAAATTCCGGCAATCATGGGGCTGATAGAGGCCAACTTGGTGCTCCTGGAACGTGTTCTAAACATGGCCTATAACCTTGTAGGAGACTCCACAGCTCTAATGTAAGTGGCAAATCCCGTGCCCAATGCGTTTTTTCCGGATATTGGTAACATCTTCAAGCTAGCAGACGCGTGGAGGTTACACAACACCAACATGACAGACCATTGGTTTCTATCCCAGGATGCGGCCCTGTGGCTGGCCAAAACAAAACATCTCACTCACACTTTATCGGACCATGCTCAGGGCTAAGATAGTCCTGCAACTCTCTTATGGCGGGGGATTGGTAAGACAGTGTGGCTTTCCTGACAATACAATGCATGATACGTATTAAAGTCAGAGTTGTGTGACTCCATCACAGAATATTTTACACTTAATACTAGGTTGGTTGCCACACAGGCCACTCTCTGAGAGGCCTTTAAAACTAAGATATGGATTGGCATACATGCGTGAATACTCCAAGACATACGCACCAGTGTGAGCCGTGTTGAACGGGAGCTGTTAGAAATCGACCAAGAACCTGTGCCGTAGGGGCATAAAGCTCAGCTCTACTGCCGTTCAGTGTTGCTGCAGGAGATCTTGAAGAGTGAGAGTTGGCCTACCTAGGGAAATATGAGCAAGAGCGTAGATACGGAGAGGGAGAGAGGCCAGGACGCATGCTGGCACGGCTATTGAGCAAAGGGGTATATGACAGAGCTCCGTACTACCCATCGAACGACTGCGGTCGATAATGACAGCATAACTAAGGAACTTATGCCCTAATATCAACAGCTATACACCACAAGAGCAGATGATGGCACTACTGCAATATCAGATTACTTAACAAAGGTTGCAATGGTCTGGCTGACAGAGGGCCAATAGGAATGTCTAACAGCACCCATTTCATGTGAGGAAATCACTAAGGCGATAAGACACACTAGATCTAAGGCCCCAGGGTTAGATGGCCTTACGGGCCGTTTTATACGGCCCACAAACATGACCTTGCTCTACATCTCTAGGAGGTTTATGCAGAGGCCCTTGAGACTCCCGCCCACCCTCAGAGAGGTTATGAAAACACTGCTGCTTCAGCCTGGTAAAGAAACGCATCTTCGTGTCATATCGACCTCTATAGCTTCTCAATAACGTCAATAAGATTTCAGCCAAAGTGATTGCTACCTGCCTTGCATTCTTTTTGGAACAAATTCTATCGCCAATACAAACTAGCTTTGTTTCACATAGGTTAACCACCCCGAACCTTCGAACTGTTTTTGCAGTGCTGGTCCGCATTTGCCCTGAGCTCCCAGCGGCGGTTGCCCTACTTAATGCAGAGAAGGCTTTTGACTCGCTAGAATGGCCGTTCCTGAGGACTTTGTTGTACAAACTGTTACTCCCACGCGGATTCCTAGATCTTATTATGATGCTCTACTCTAACCCTGTGGCTAGACTGAGGGTAATGCTGCACTCGCTGCCCCTTTTCAGTGACTAGGGGGACCCATCAGGGATGCCATCTGTAGGCATTACTCTTCATTATCGCCATGGATCTACTGATCCGGCAGCCACAGAAACAGCACCTACATTGCGGCCTGCGATGCCAGCTGGTCCACTCTTGATCTCCATGTTCGCAGATATTTTGCTGTATTAAAAACCCAGCCGCAAACCTAGCCCCTATTATCCGTGAAATCATTCGATTTGGGTGCCTCTCTGCCCTCTCTCCATTAATTGGACCAAATCACAGCTCTTTCCAAAAACTGAAGCCACGGTACGCTGAGAGGTGGAGCACCCCTTTACCTGATGTGACGATTCCACCAGATATTTAGACTTTATTTTACATAAACAAAAAGAGATGGTGATTCAACTGAACTATGGGCCAGCAGTGGACAAACTGGCCTCGCAAACGGAGTGCTGAGTCAATTTACCATTATCCATGTGTGGGCGCATCCAAATGATCGAAATGGTAATCCTCCCACGTTTTTATTATTTTTTGATGAATATAACAATTGCTTTGTCTAATGTATTCTTGCCACTGTGAGGAGCTATCAGCTCCACCTGATTCGGGTAAGCTGCTGACCCAGAATCCGTTGGAAAGTTCTGCCACTACCATAAGAGCGAGGAGGATTTGGCGCACCAGGTATGCAGCTGTATTTTTGTGGCACAATGTCGCTTCTCTTACTACTGATTTCATGCGGATGCTAGATTACCATACTCAAAACCAGAGAGGGACCAGGCTGTGCTGACTCCTCTCTCTTCTATCATACCGCTGGGCATACTGAGAGATCCCTTGGCAATCCAAATGCTTTCTCCTACCTGTTGGGCATTTGCAAAACTTCGCTGATACCTAGGGGGGTGGGCTAAGTTTACTCTCCAGCTATACCACTAACTCATAATCCTTGGCTACCCGTGACCTAGGAAAAATTAGTACAACGTACTTTACATATGTTCAATTTGCACTCACTGGGAGACCTTTCCCCAGGCGGACATGTTACCACACACACGGCCATCGCCAATATGGGGGTCGTTACACATATGGACAATTTCATCCTCTGGCGTAGTCACAATACATTACACGATCGGTAACCCTCATATCCACTAGAACCGGAGGACTTCCCCCACTGGCGCTAGTGTTTATTG